>NC_133548.1:8201818-8504848 GCF_048773025.1 Camelus bactrianus
AGAGAAAACTGTAGTGTTGCCTGACTTAATATGGCTCCCACCCAAACTGAAGGTATGGTATTCATGCTATCTTGGATGCTTCACTGCAGATCCACAAATGCTTTAGTATTTGTCTTGGGTTAGTTTCCTGGGAAAGAAGTTCTGAGGCACAAATGTGCACAAGGAGGTTTGTTGCAGCATACTCTTAGAACTACATTCCATAAATGTATGATAGAAGCATGATTGTTAAGAGGTACATGTTGAGTCATAACAGATAGTCCCTAAGCCATTTCATGGGCAGATGTGGAGATGGAATGCCCTTCAGAAATGCCCGAAATTAAGCCATAGTGTGATCCTTTGTAACTCCACATTGACTAGTCAGTGGATACAGGCTGCCCCTCACTACAGGGGTATAACCTAGGGGGCTGTAGTTCCCTTTGACCAAGGGCAACTCTAAGGGAAGCTATAAGCTATCACTTGCCAAAACTCACAGCATTGGGGAATTAGTATTTTGGTCCTGAAAAGAAGATCTATGTGATGCATCATAGCTGTCATAGCTTCCACTACAGTCCACCATTCGTGCCACATAGATCCACTTGATTTACATGAGTTCATATCACCAAGGAACAGCTCCTTCAGGGAGAACTTATAAAAGAGAGAGCAACGATTTACACACACATCCCACCATTGTAACTGGCCTCAGGACTGCAAATGTTACTTATTATTTCTGTCCTCCACAATCCATTCTAGATATCTCTCAGTCAAAATATATGAAGGTCTCTTATTAGGTGCATAAATGTTTGTAACTGTTAGATATTCACACAACATTGAAACTTTTGTTAATATATAATGTTCTGTTTTGTCTCTTATAAACTTTTTGATTTCAAGTCTATTTTGTCTAATACTGGTATAATCAACCCAGACCCCCTTTGATTACCATTTGCATGGAATATGTTTTTCTGTCCTTTCATTTTCAACATATTTATGGTTTGCTTCTAAAGTGAGCGCTGTGATTATATCAACCCACTTTATTTTTACCCTTGCATCTTTCTCACATTCTTATAGTTTGTCATGACGTGTTTCTCTTGGAAGGCACTTCACAGGTGAAAAGCAGAAGAAGTTTGTAAGCCGGACTGATTTTGTTTTAAAAATCTGAAGTCCATAGGGATGAGAAGGTCTCTGGAAGAGGTAATGAGAGAAGAGGAAAGATGCTAAGTATTTGGGAAAAGTAGAAAATGAGGGAGGTTCTGGGTGTTATGGGGGATAAGGCTCCAGTAGCACCCTGGGGAAGCAGCAGACCCATCACGGAGTGGCTGCATAAAGAGTCATTCAGTCAGGCTGGAAGCCCCAGATTCCAGTGCCTCATGTGGTGAATGGCAAGGTGGTAGCAACCAAATGTGTACAGGGTCAATATTAACAGATAACTGATAATCAGTTATCTTGTTCTTATCCCACCACTGTGACATTGCATCTTTGCATATGCCGGTGGGATCTAGATTATTCCGGAAGGGAAGGATTATAGAACTAATTCCCCAAACTAACTGGCTTATGAGCTAGAGGAAAGGGAACTTAAAGTTATGGTGACCTGTAGAAGATAAAACTGTGAGACGACATCTGCAGTTGTATACTGTTGCATCTGTTTTATGCTTATTTTTTAAAATTTCACCTGTCTACGTAGATTGTTACCACACTGCTTGGTATTTACTATGTGCTAAATAAATGGTTGCTGAATTAATGGAATCTTATTTTAAAGCCCTTGATGATGCCAAACTGTATTTCTAGCAGCTATCTAGTATGAATTATTTTATAATTTCACCACTGATTAGTATGTTTCCATTTAACTGCGCTCTCACTAGCCTTGACAATAAGCACACTTTAGTTTTTGATCTTATGAAAATAAAAGCTGATATTTCACTTTAGTTTGTATGTCTCTAATTTCCAGTGGGTTTGTATAGTTTTTCATAAATTTATTAGCCATGTAGCTTTTTTCTCTTAAAAATGATTTATTCTGGCTTTTACCCATTTTTCGATTGAATTATTTGTTATCTTTTTTTCTTTTTTGGTAGGTATTTATGAGAATTAAAAGTACACTTGGAAATTTGCTTATTTTGTCATTTGTTCTTTCATTTTGACATCTTATAATATTTTGAAATTTTACATATTCCTTGATTAAAACTTTGAATACAGAAACTTACAAAGAAGAAAGTAACAATCACTCAAAAGTCAATCATTAAAAAGCTAACAATCACTCACAAGTCCATTAAAAGTTAATTTTTTTTTATTTTGGTGAATATTTTTCTAGTTTTATCCAATACACTGTTAGAGTTTTGCCCAACATTGGCTTTACTTATTATTTTTTTTTATTAATAGACTTTACTTTTTAGAGCAGTTTCAGGTTCACAGCAGAATTGAGCAGAAAATACAAGAGAGTTCGCACATAGCCCTCCCCACCCACACATATATACTCCCTTACCCTCAACATCCCTCATCAGTGTGGCATATTTGGTACAATCAATGAACCAACATGGGTACGTTGTTATCAACCAAAGTCTGTAGTTTACGTTAGGGTTCACTCTTGATGTTGTACATTCTATGGATTTTGACAAATGCATAATGACATGAAGCCACCACTATAGTATCATACAGAATAATTTCATTGCCCTAAAAATCCCTTGTGCCCAACATAGGCTTTAAATAAGTACTATTCAACCCACCTGTCTTTAAATTTCTGGCATTTGCTTAACTATTCCGAATATTTTTTATTCCAAGATTTTGTAGCCAAGTTTTCTATTGAAAATTATGGCTTATTGATTCCATTTAACTTTTTATTAAAGTAGAAATTTTTAGTTTAGCATATGAAATTGCATTATTAGTCATTTATTTTTATATAGTTACACTATTTGTTGCATAATTCTTTATTTTGCCCACATTTATGTTGCCAAAATTATAAAATGTTACAACTATGGTCTGTTTCTGGACTTCCTTTGATATGCAAATGCATCTGCTACAACTGCTTTGACTATTGCAACTATAATAAAGTCCAGCAAATGCTACTCCATAGACTAGCCAGCTACCCCCACTACATTATCCTCTTTCTTTGAATCATCTAGTTTATTATTAAATTCTAATTATTATTGTTTTTAAAATTATCACTTTTTTTTTTCTTGGGGTCAGGTTTACTTATGTATTTCAATGGAGGTACCAGGAATTGAACCCAGGACCTCGTGCATGATAAACAAATTCTTTACCATTGAGCTATACCCCAGGAATTATTAAATTCTAGATAATTTGTAACCATTTTTTAAATTCTTCAAAAAATATGTGGTTTTTCAATGTAATTATTACATCAATTATTCTACCAATTAATTGGGGGAAGACTTGTTATTTTTAGTACTATTGAAACTTTCTATCCAGAAACATGCTAGTTATCAACAGTTATACAAATATTCAAAGTCCTTTAAAATATTGTGGTTTTCTTCACATTTCTTACTATGATTATTCATAGGTGTTTTATACTTAGTAATTTAGTACCACAATGGTAAAGAATCTGTTTTTGCATTACGTACTTTTATTTATTTATTTTATAAAATTTCCTGGCGTCTAAGCATTATCTCATTTTTTTCTTTTCTTTTGCTCTTGAATCAGCAGTGAGTTACTGGAATTCCTTAAACCTGTGCCACTTTCATGAAGGTAACTTCTTGCTTTGCTTTTCTTGAAACTTTTCTCCTGGAAAACATACAATGAAACCAACAAACAAATAAACACGATAAAAAGGCATTAAATAAGCATATATGTCCTGCATCTTTTTTAGAGCCAGCTTATCCTTTGCCAACCAGCTTTGGTATAAATCATAACCCTTGCTCCAAGGGTTGGAGTAAACCTTGTGAAGAAAAAGATCAAACTCCAAGAGCAAAATTTGGAAAGGCAGCTTTGATAGTTTCTACTTTTTACTTTTGGACACCAGGCAGAGGGAACACAGAAAGTTATAGAATACTTTCCCAATCTTCATTTTAAACTCGCAGTGTTAATTCCTCTTTTTATCTCTTTTCTTAACATTTCATTTCCAGGGGAAAACTATATGATCTGAATCTCATGGGCAACCCAGCAGGCCTCCCTCCCCTGAGATACATTGTCATCTGTTGCAGAGACTCTTGTCCTTTCCCTGGTCTCCCCAAGATTCTTCATTGACCAGGGCTGTCCTCAGGCCTTGTTGTGATTAATTTTATATGATCACTTGGCTAGTCTGTGCTGCCCAGATGTTTGGTCAAACACCAGGCTTGATGTTTTGTGAAGGTATTTTTTAGATGTTATTAACATTTAAATCAATGGACTTTGAGTAAAGCACATTACCCTCCATAATGTGGGTGGGCCTCATCCAATCAGTTAAAGACCTGAAGGGAAAACAGTCCTTAGTGGAAGAAGAAATTCAGCCTTCAGACTTCTCTTTTCCTTTAACTTTTCCTTGGGTCTCCAGGCTCAACACAGATTTCAGGCTTGCCAGCCTCTACAGTCTTGTGAGCCACTTCCTTAAAATCAGCCTCTCTCTGTATATATTTACATCCTACTGATTCTGCTTGTCTGGAGAATAAGAATTAGATTTATACAGACCTACAGGTACCAGCAGCCAGAGAGCTTACTGCCCTCACTGGGCTGAGGGCTGCAGGGCCTGAGGGACGAGAATCTGGTGTTTGGATCTGTGCATGTGTGTCAACCCTTCAGAAGTGTGTATGCCACACGAAGGCACCTAATTTGGCTTCTTAATCACTAAACCTACTGGTGTAGGCTGGGCAGAGTTGGTCTGTGTGATCTAGGGAGGCTTGGGTGAGTCTGAGGTCACTGTGGGAAGGGATGAGGCTGTAGCTAAACCAAAGGCACTGACCACATGGAAATAGCTTAGATCTAAGTTTCTTTGGGGGAAAGTGGCCTCAACTCATGTTTTGCCCTCCTCTTCACAGACCTATGGCTCCCCTAAGGGACAGTTAGAGAGTTTACTCACTCCTTTTCCACATCCTGGATGGACTCAGGCAGAGGTTGATTCCTGGTTTCAGGAAGGAGTGGGACAACAAGACCACCGAGGATGGGTGAGACTCCATAAATGATCCAGGGCAGCTTGGGAGAATATACGGCTAGCATCATGATGAGGGGAGCCAGGGCTGCCCCAGTATTACCAGCAATTCCTGCGATTCCTGTAGCTGTTACCCTTGGGGTGCAAACAACAACACAAGAAAGTCTGGTAAAAATCTACACATGTAATTTGTGATTCATTATTTTGCTTTTAGTATGGGAGACAACATAGCAGTGCAGAAAGTTGACAATATACTCTTGAAATTTTCTCTCTTATTTGCTAGCAATTTATTTTTTCAAATTCAAGTGCACAAAGACACAGTTTGATCATTAAAATAAACCATTACCCATAGCAACTACCCTTTGTGTGGTTCAGAAGATTACATGAGATGATACATTAAAGGACTTCAGCCAGTGCCTGGCAAAGGTCAGCTTTAAATAAACTTTGCCTATAAATTGTTGGTGTTTTTGTTATTATAATTGATTCCTTTTGGTAACTAACCAATCTTAGTTTTCTTCCTTCAATAACTACCAGTTAGCTGAGAAAGGTCTGTTTTGATCCTGAAAAAATATCCATGAGCTTTCATACCTGAGTACAGTGGGCATTAGTTCAAATCCATGGGAAACAGAACTGGTGAATGTGCCACAAGAACCTCCTACTGCCAAAACTGTCAAAACCATAAACAGGATCTGCATTTCTGGAGAGAAGAAGACAAGAGAGGCTCAGGAATTAGCACTCTCATAATTACAAATGAAGAAGACCCTACTGGAGGAGTTCACAAGAATAAATACACTGTAGAGAAACTGCACAGGGGCAGAAAATGTGCAGTGTCTAATAAGCTGAGAAATGTGACTTAACTACATTTTATGGCTTATAGTGAATAAAAGGTTCTGAGTCATTTCATCAACTCTCCCTGAATAGCTGAGATTTGCAGAAAAGGAGAGGGAAGGTAAGACCAGCAGGATTTGCTTTAATTTATTCTGTCCAGTGTCTTCTCTGCCCTTCAGGTAGAATATAAGACTGTTATGTGAGTAATAACTGAGGGGTGTAAGGATTATCTATGACTCGAGAGATTAAAACCTAGGAGCTCACACAATGTTGACACTGGGCTAGTATTGCAGAAGAGATTAATAAAAGGACAGGACTCCTGTGTTAATGAATAAGCTGGAGAGTAGCTTGATCTAGAACATTGTTTCAATAATCAAATATAAAAACCTCTATTTGGAAAAAGGTCTGACTTTGGAAACAACTGAAGGGAAGTTTCAGAGAGTCAGTTTTCTACCTCTACCTATCCTTCCCTGAAAAGAAATTCCATTATGAGTGTTACAACACTGGAATGGGCTCTGCTGCAAGGTAGCAAACTTGCATCGTTGCTGATATTCAAGATCGGGGAGTGGAGTCCACGAATCCAGGATCCTGTAAAATGCACAGCTGCAGTGGGAGTTAGGTGAAATATGGCGACCACCTGGGTTCCCCTATTCATTCCATATGATCATTCTATTTAGTAAAATAGACTCTAAGACAAGCTCGTAACTGCTTAATGCTTTGTTCCTACTGTATACCTCTCTGCTTGAAGTCAAGGCATTTTTATTTTCTTGAAGTCAAGGTGATACCTCTAAACCAGAGCTGCACTTATGGGAACCTGATATAAGAAATACAAGTGGATATGTAGAGATTGAGAATAAATTGTCACTGAAGCTCTAGACTAAGAAAGAGCCCAGACAGAGGAAGTGACAGTATTGTGTCCTCACAAGGGATATAATTTCAAGGTCAAGACCCTCCATGCTTGTTATGTATAAAGTGTGATTGGCCAAAGGTAAGTGATCAATGGTTGTCCTAGAGAATTGCCAATCATAGATTATTTCCAGATACTTCTCAGATGTGATGAATACAACCATATGTCTGAGCTGACCTTTATCACCTTTGATTCTGTAAGGGAATGAAATTTTCACCCCAAAATGTGTCTATTTGGCATGAAGATTAATTTAGGCTGATTATTTTTAAAATACAGAAGACTCAGGAAGTCTTTCTGTTTACCACCCCCTTAGCTGACTAAAGAACTTAGGTAAAGGGCCTGTTCCTCTAATAGAGCTAACACCAGGGGTGTCTGTAAAGAAAATGGGCTAGGTGTGCTGGGGGAAACTTGGCAGGGCCTAGAGATCACCGTGCACTCTATGTCTCTACCATTGTCTCTACCCGGCCCAGCAAACATTTCTTTACCAAACATTTGCTTTTCCATCTCCAGGTGAATTGCCTTCCTCCCCTTTGAAGTCCCAAACCACTACTCCCCAACAACCTCTTTTCCTCTTCTGTTTTTAGTTGGAAATGGTATTTAAAGTGAGGGCTTCCATCATCTGGCGAGCTACTCAGTTCTCTTAGGTGTATATTAAACTTTGGTTAATTTTCTCCTGTCAAACTGTCTCATGTCACTTGACTTCTTAGATCAGCCAGAAGAACTTAGAAGGGTAGAGGAAAATTTCTTCCTCCCTGACAGTTTTTTGTTACTAGCAACATAAGGGCAGAAGCTATACTAACTCCATAGCTTGGCTTCAGGAAATCCTTAGAACACAATTCATTCTTTCCTTCTGACTTTATGTAGGTGTGACCCTTACAATTCTTGAGGGATGTTGATAAACCTGTTTTCACCCTGTGTTAATTTCTCACCTTGAGGTATGAAAGTCTGGGCCAGAATGGGGATTGCCAGCAGGAGAATGAAAAGTATTTGGCTGACTCTTCGGCCCAGGTGATTCAATGCAAAAAATGTAACAAAATTGCCTGCAAAGTTGGCTATGCCAGTGAGAATCTGGAGTAGGAAAATATTTCCCTCCACGTGCTGGAGGTGAAGGAGAAGGCCAAAAGTTGGTATGGAGATTACAAATCTGTGGTGAACAAAAGAGGAAAGACAGATGTCATAAATTTTAGATTCTCCATCATATAAATGATGATATGGAGCCAAGAAGCCAGGGGTTGGTGGTAAAGTATTCAGGCATTGTCTGATTTGTAGAATATTTTCATTTTGATTACATTATCCTTAAAAACAATTTTTACCCTTGTATTTTTTTCCCCAAAGGATTGAACCCAGGCCCAGCTGTATGCCAAACACATACTCTACGATTGAGCTATAACCCCTACCCCTATTTTTTGTATTTTTGATATTCTGGCATTTGGGTTTTGATCCTGGAGGGTCTTCTTCTCCCAGGGCTTGTTAATTCCTGGAGATAGCAAACAAATCCCCTGTGAGTACACCTTCACTGTACAAACCACCAAGCCAGGACCAACACCCATAACCATCTCCTTTATCAAACTCTCAACCAAGCCAATATTCTCCCTGCTCTAAATCATCCCGGGGCCAAGTGCTGAACAACTAGGGATCGCCTCTACAGCTAAGATTCTGCTGAAATTATTCAAACTATCCAATCCTAAGCTTGTTCAAGGTACCTACCCTCCTCTCCCATTCCCTCTCACAACCCAATAAAGGCTCTGGGCCATGCTCTTCCTTTTCTTCTCTCTTCTGCCTTCTGACTGACCCTGATGCTTCCCTGAATGGCCCTGTGTGGCTTGATGTTCTTCCTTTTTCTAGGAATCTGTGAATATAAACTTTCTTTGTGGCAGTTGTTTCCAAGTCTGCATGTCTTACCATACTTGGTAACAACAAATCTTAAGTACATTATAAAAACAATTTCCTTACAAGGTGATGATTTAAATTATCATAAAATAATGGTACGATAATGGAGGTTGTAGTAGTGAAGTTTTTTTGGGGGGTGGGGAGTTTTGTCATGGAACATACATGATGGGGCCCTTCTAGGGTTTTAGTATTTTTTCCCTATATCTTGGTCTGGGTGATGGTTATATATTTACATATAGAAATATTCATTGAGCTGCATCTATTTGGACACTACAGTTTGTTATTTTACTTCAATTAAAATGAACACACGTGAGGAAACTTAAAGCCAAAATCTGTGCCATGATCGATGTTCTCAGCATCATCTGTAATGATGAGCCTTGTAAGGTGATGTGATAAACAAAACTCCTCATTGTATGATTAGTTCTTCCTCGGTCCTTTCATAACCCTTTCAGTCTCTGCAAACATAGCAGTTCTTGGCTTCTTCATGCTTTACCTCAAATCTGTTCCTATAGTATGTTATATACTCTGAAATAACAAATACAGTCATATTTCCACTGTTTTAACATCCCTCATGCACTGTGTGAAGCCCACCTCACAAAGCACAGGAGGCAGATCCTTTTACGCAGGTTGGGTGTGCGGAACAAGTCAAACATAGAAGGTCTGGTCTGTGCTGCCTCCAGCTCCTCCTGCATGGTGGACCTCACGACCTTCAACAACAACAACAAATCGTTCAGTTGTCACACGATGGTAGGCATTGTAAGTCCCCAACAGAGGACAAGATAGACAACTTCCCTTTTTGTCTACTGGAAAATATAGCCATTGAAGATGCAATAATGGATATAAAAGTGGTATGAAAAGTGAATTAGGGAGTTAAAGGGAAATTGCTCAGTGACAAGAACAGTTTAACATGAGACAATTTGCCTGCTGGGAATAAAAAGGGATGTAAAATTGGGAAACTTAGGTCAGGAAAGAAGGAAAGGAAAAGTTACTTGGATTCAGGTCCAAAGCTTCATGTATATCAGAGAGGTATGAAAGGTCTGGCAACTGAGCTTGGTTATCAGCTGGCTGCTTTTGGTAGTAAAATAGTTTTTTGGGGGGCGGGGAGGGAGAATAATTTCCTTGAGAGCCTTAATTTTGGTTCTTGGGTCAGCCTTTTTCAGGCAAATCCTGGTATGTTGTGCCTCCATGAATGAAATGCCTAGAATTAAAACTAAGGACAAAATCAGGGAGATCTTGGTGTAGTATGATTTATGCCCAGACTTGAACCTGGCATTATGCAATGGTTCTCCCACAAGCTAGATATATATCTTGATGAAGATAACAGGACATATCTAAGCCTCGATTTCCCTCTCATTAAAAAGATGGATAGGAATAAGAAAATGTGGTAACCAAATGGGAGAAAGTATTTGCAAATTATATATCTCATAAGTGGTTAACATCCAAAATATATAAATAACTCATACAACTCAATAGCAAGAAACCAGATAGTCCAATTAAAAAATAAGAAGAGGTTCTGAAT
The DNA here is from genome assembly GCF_048773025.1 of Camelus bactrianus. Classification (NCBI taxonomy): domain Eukaryota; kingdom Metazoa; phylum Chordata; class Mammalia; order Artiodactyla; family Camelidae; genus Camelus; species Camelus bactrianus. The sequence goes on from NC_133548.1 coordinate 8,212,007, forward strand.
AGATATTTTTTTCCAAGGAGGACATACAGATGACCAATAGGTGCCATGAAAAAGTGCTCAACATCACCATTCATCAGGGAACCTCAAATAAAAACACCTGTTATAATGGCTATCATCAAAAAGACAAGAAATAACAAATACCGGCAAGGATATGGAGAAAAGGGAACGTATGTGCACTGTTGGTGGGGATGTAAATTAATGTAGCCACTATGGAAAACAGTATAGAAGTTCATCAAAAAATTATAAGTAGAACTACCATATGATTCAGCAATTTCACTTCTGGGAATTCATCTGAAGAAAATGAAAGTACTAACTTAAAAAAGATATCTGCACCCTCATGTTCATTGCAGCATTATTTACAATAGTCAAGATATGGAAACAACTTAAGTGTCCATTGATGGATGAACGGATAAAAATAATGTGGTATATAAATCTAATGGAATATTATGTAGTCATAAAAAGAAGGAAATCTTGCCTTTTGTGACAACATGAGTGGACCTTTAGGGTATTATGCTCAGTGAAACAAATCAGATAAAGACCAGTATCATATGATCTCAAATATATATGAAATCTAAAAACCAAATCACACTAAACCAAGCTCATAGATACAGAGAATAGATTGGTGTTTGCCAGAGGTGGAGTTTAGGTGGTAGGTGAAATAGATCAAGGGAGTTAAAAGGTACAAACTTCCAGTTATAAAATAAATATGTCATGGAGATGTCATGTACAGCATGGTGACTATAGTTAGTAATACTGAATTTTGTATCTGAAAATTTGCTTAAAGTGTAGATCTTAATATTTCTTATCACAAGAAAAAATGCAACTATGTTTGGTGATAGATGCTAACTAGATTTATTTTGGGGATCATTTCACAATATATACAAATGTTGAAACATTATGTTGCACACCTGAAACTAATATAATGTTATATGTGAATTATACCTCAAAAAAGAATAAGATATGCAAGTATCAGAATCAGGAGAAGAAGTAGGAGGTAAAAAACACTGTCTCTCTCACAAGGATTTCCAAGGCCATACAAGAAGTCACAAATGCACATATAGAATTACATCTAGCACAGCTCAGGCAGTTATGGATTTATTAATTATTCAAGTGATATTTATTCCATCATCATCCCATCTACAAATACAATTATTCCATGAAGTCAATTAGAAAAATCCATGATAAAGGGAATTCACAGAAATAAAAGGCAACCCTTCTTGGATATCTGGAGTCATCAAGAGATTGGTATTGATATAAAATAGAGCAGCTCTAAATTAGAAGGATCGTCTGGAGCACATATGTGTTTGGCCATCCATCAGATGGATTAAACACGATGTTAAAACAAGACAAAACCCACAAATTTCTAAGTTAGCATTACAAAACAAAAAAAATAAAATAAAATGAAGGCATTTGGCTACCCATTCATGAATAGAAACACTTGCTTTAAACCACATTAACTGCCACCCATGTGCCATGCTGTTTTTCTTCTCCTTTGTCACTGAGGTGATTGTCTGTTGCCATTCACCTTGATTATGAATTGTTATTTTCTTGCTTCCAGCTAGTATCACTTATAATTTTTTTTTATCTGCCTGGCCCTGTAAGTATTTCAGCTTTCCTTCTTTGGATTAGGCCAAAAGAATTTCATATAATTTGTGCATATTATAGAAGTGCCATAAAGCCCCATCTAATTCAAGGTCAACACCCTCCTTTTTTTTGAAATGAAAAAGCACAAACCCATGTTTTTCCCATCATATTAAGAGCCCTCGGTGCCACTATCTCTGTGTAACGGCTTCATCCCTGGGAAATCTTCATTCTTTCTCACCATCTTTGGTGGGATCTTCATTCTCAGGAGCATTTTGCTTTTTCTTATTTGAAATCTCCTAAAGGACATCTGCTTTCTTCTGCGACTATAAGAACTTTCCTCAGATGTGCTATTGTACATGTTTTCATAAATGTTTCATTCCTCCTTTTTGAGTGTCTAACTATTAATCCTCTTGTTTATCAGCAAAAGGAAGTAGATGTTTTATTCCTTGTCCCCACTAGCATTCGTTATATTTTCTGATCATTTTAAACCCTTGGATTCAAAAATGTCTATGGATTTTCTCTCCCATATTAGTATGAAAGCTCCTTGAAACCTGGGACTCTAACTTATTCTGTTGTTCATGCTCTAGCACCATGTCTGGCACAATATAATTTTTAAATACATACTTTATATACATGCATGACATAAAGAATGATTTAACTAATGATCCACAGCAATATTTGCCTTCTATGCCTGGGAGGTAAAATGAGAAAGAAAAAGACTTCTCTGAGACATTTCCACTCACTTATGCTCTTGGAACTTGTAGTAAGTAGAATCTACACAACATGGATTTGAATGACTTCGGTCACTGCCATATTTTCAGGATTAGAACAGAACCTGCCACAGGTAGGCACTTACCAAATAGACCGTGAAAGAAAGTGTGTTGGTGAATGGACAAACAGGAGAACCTCCTCGTGCTCTATTCTGCATGGTCACTAATAATTCTTCCTTCTACTGTTCTTGCTTCTCTGAAAAATGGCCATCAGAGCATTGAAAAGGAATGGATTTTTAAAAATTATTTTCTCTTACATAGAGACAAATACACAATCTTTTTAGTTGTTAATACTCAGTGCTTTCTCTTTCTGTTGACTCAAATATATGTCCAATACATTCAGCAACAGCATGTTCTTCTCTAATGTTAGCCCATATGATGCTGACACTCGTTGAGAACCAGGTCATGGAGGTCAGAAGACCCATAACCACACTTGTGATCCTACCTGCTACTCCTTTAATGGATGCTAACTAGTATGGATGTCAAGTCATGTCTTCCCTGTATCCCATGACCAGCTCCCACCTCCTCACCTCAATGGTTAGGATGTCTCCAGCATTCTTCCTTCCATTCCTGTGTGCAACTTTTCTAAGTTTCTTTAAGCCCTCCTTGGGTTTGTTGGCAATAATCAGCCACCGAGCAGACTCTACCAGCCACCTGAACAAAGAAGAGGACCGAAGTGCAATAAACTCTCATTTACCCATTTTTAATATAACTTTTGTTCAGAAATGTGAAGTGGTTCAGAATATGCCATCCAAAAAATGTTGCTTTGTCATATTGATTATTTTGAGCTGAAGGCATTTGAGAATCAGAAAATGCATGAAGAGAGTTCTCTGACCTCTCCCTTTCTACCTAAAAGTAGGTCATAACATTTCCCCTGAAAAAGATGCCCTTCCTCTGTCAGGAAAGGAAGAACATTCTTATCACCAGAGGCTAGAAGGGGATGCCAAAATAGACCTGCACAAACAAACTTACTAAAGCAACTCTTGTTTTCTCTTAGTTTTCCCATATACTTTCTAGTCACTGTTCCACAAATTATGCCTCTAGCCCAAGCCCGTTTGTCACATAACCACAATTTACTTGTGTGTGTGTGTGTGTGTGTGTGTGTGAGTGTGTGTGTGTGTGTGTGTGTGTGTGTGTGTGTGTGTGTGTCTGTGTGTGTAAAGAGGTAAAACAAGCTTTTGGGCCTAATGGCTTCTGTGGGCTTTTGTTTTCCTTCTAAGTCTCATGTGTAGATGCAAAAATATTAAATAAATTTGTATGCATTTCTCCTGTTAATCTGTCTTATGTCTTAGGCCATCCATAGAACCTAATAGGACAGAAGGAAGTTCTTTCTCTGTAGATGCCTTTCCACTCCCAGCTAATACCCACCACTGTTGCGTTATACCAGAAAATATCAATTTACTCCTATTGTACCATAATGAGAAAAATGCGAGGCAGACCCTTTCATGTAGCATACCTTCATTGCTGGGGATACAGACTTGGAGTTTATTGGCTCCTCTCTTATTCAGGGGAGGTGCTAATTTTAGCAAATAAAAATATAGTGTGCCTAGTTAAATTTTTATTCAAAGAAGCTGGATAACTCCTGGAATATTTTGTACATACTTATACTAAAATATTATTTGTTGTTTATCTGAAATTTGAATTTGATAAGATATCCTTTATTTCATCCAGTTATCACATAAAATACAGAACTCTCAGAGAAATGAAAATTTGACACAAACAATGGATAATTTTTGTTGTAACTATGTGCCATGTAACATTTGGTGTATTATTATTCAAAAATATTCTGTAGTCTACTTGAAATTCAAATTTAATTAGTGTTCATGGTATTATCTGGCAACCCTGTCTGCTCAGATTGTTGAGTCACACAGACTAGTAGAGCACATGAAGTATAGAACAAGGAGCAAACAGAATTCATGCATCCTGACTCCATGCATCTTTCATTCTAGGATCCTCTAAGACTAAGAAAGAGCTTATACCTTGAAGACAGAAAGATGACAAACAGTGGCACAGAAATCGCCAGCTGGAGGGTGCACCAGTCTTGAATGGCAAAAGCCAGACTTCCTATAGTTATGAATCCCATACCATAGGTACAGAACATCAGTGCTGTTCCCATGGCTTGGAATCGGGGCATCACCCATTCCACAACTGAAAGAAAATACAAACAGGATTTTGACTTCAAACAAAGGTGGAATGTCAATGTCAAAGTCAAGTCAAAACGTACAAGATTAAAAGTGTTGACTTACTGAGCATAGTGCTATTTACTATTATGGCTGTGATAGGAACCCCAGCTAAGAAGCGTAGTATACAGTAAACGAGGAAGTTGGGAGCAAAGGCTGCACACGTATCAACGATGGCGAGCTGGAGCAAACACCACTTGAGTACTAACTTCCTCCCAAACCTGAGAAATAGGTACAGGTTAGAATATAGAAGCAACAACAACATATTGTAAAAATGTGTGAAAAAAGGGGGCACATCTTGAAATTTAGGGAATGCTTTGACTAGTAAAACTTTGCACTTGAAACCTTAAAGTATCAACAGATAGTCAACAGCAGATCTCAGAAACAACCTTCCTGTTTGTAAGCTGAGTGTAACAAAGCTTCCTCTCTAATCTGTTACCAGTGGATCTTTGATACCAGTTGAAACCAAATAAGACAGGCTGCCCTATTGGAAATGTTCATGCATCATAAATATCCCTTGTACTAACAGATGCGTTTAGCATAGTAAGAAGTCTGTATAGTGTCTAGAATGCAATGGATCTAAGTTCTCTAGGACCCTGCAGGCAAAGGTAAACTAATGTGAAAGCTTTCCTCCTGTTACTGATTTCTAGTTTCATACCACTGTGGTAAGAAAAGATTCTTGTTACAATTTCAATATCCTTAATTTTTCTAAGATTTATTTTGTGACCTTACACGTGATCCATATGCACTTGAGAATACGTATGCCACTGCTGTTGGGATGGAAGGTTCTGTATGTATCTGTTAGGTCCATTTAGTCTAAAGTGCAGTCCAAGTCCAATACTGCCTTATTGATCTTCTATCTTAATGGTCTATTCACTGATGAAAATGGAGTATTGAAGTTCTTTACTTTTATTGTACTGTTGTTGACTGTTTCTCCCTTCACACTTGCTAGTGTCTGCTTAATGTATTTAGGTATGCCAATGTTTGGTGCACATATTTTTTTCTAGTTTTATTAAGATATAATGGATACACAACAGTGTATACGCTTAAAGTATACAGCATAAGGCCTTGACTTACATATACTGTGAAACGATTACCACAATAAATTTAGTTATCATCTATCACCTCATATAGACACAAGAATAAAAAGAAAAAATTTTTTCTTTGTGAAGAGAATTTTTAGGATCTACTGGCTTAGCAACTTTCAAATATATCATACAGCAGTCTTAACCATAGTCACCTGTTGTACTTACTGATTACCCAGTACTTACTTATCTTAAAACTAGAGGTTTGAACCTTTTAAAATTGAAGTATAGCTGATTTACAATATTGTGTTAGTATCTGGTGTACAGCATATTGATTCATTTTTTTGGGGCAGATTATATTCCTTTACAGGTTATTACAAGATATTGGGTGTAATTCACTATGCTGTACAGTAAATCCTTGTTGCTTACCTTTTTTATGTATAGTAGTTTTACCTATAAATTACATATTCATAATTTGTTCCTCCATCCTTCCCTCTCTCCTTTGGTAACCATACATTTATTTTCTATCTTTGTGGATGTGTTTCCATTTTGTATATACATTCAATTGTATTTTTTAGATTCCACATATAAGTGGTATCATGTAATATTTGTCTTTCTCTGTCTGACTTATTTCACTAAGCATAATATTCTCTAGGTCCATCTACACTTGTTGCCAATGGAAATATTTCATTTTTTAATGGCTGAGTAATATAACATTATATCTATCTATATCTACATCTATATCTATATCTATACATCACATCTTAAGCCAATTGTCTGATCATGGGCACCCAGGTTGCTCCCCCGTCTTGACTATTTTAAATAATGCTGCTATGAACATTGGGGTGCATGCATCTTTCTGAATTAGAGTTTTCATTTTTCCAGATATATACCCAGGAGTGGAATTACTGGATCATATGGTAGTTCTATTTTTACTTTTTAAAGGAGCTTCCATATTGTTTCTCATAGTGGATGCACCAGTTTACATTCCCACCAACAGCATATGAGGGTTCTCTTTTCTCCACAACCTCTCCAACATTTATTATTTGTAGACTTAAAAAAAAAAACCTTTATTATGGTATGATTCCTGGACAGTAAAATACACATATTTCAAATGTACAATTTGATGAATTTTGATAGATGTATACGCCAATGAAACCATAGCACAATCAAGATAGTTAACATTTCCATCATTCCCCAGGAGGTGCAAATCTCAAAATCCCAATTTATCCCTTCCCATACCCTTTAACCCCTAGTACCCATAAGTTTGTTTTCTATGTCTGTGGGTCTGTTTCTATTTTGTAGATAAGTTCATTTGTGTCCCTTTCAAAAAAGATTCTACATGTAAGTGATATCATATGGCATTTTTCTTTCTCTTTCTGACTTACTTCATTTAGCTTGACAATCTCCAGGTCCATCCATGTTGCTGCAAATGGCATTTTTAAAAATTTTTTTATGGCTGAATAGTATTCCATTGTATAAATATGCCACAGCTTCTTTATCCAGTCATCTGTTGATGGACATTTAGGTTGTTTCCATGTCTTGACTATTGTAAATAGTATTGCTGTGAACATTGGAGTGCATGTATCTTTTTTAATTATATTCTCTTCCAGATATACACCCCGGAGTGGGATTGCTGGATCATATGGTAAGTCTCTTTTTAGTTTTTAAAGGACTCTTCATACTGTTTTCCATAGTGGCTGCACCAAACTACATTCCCAACAGCAGTGTAAGAGAGTTCCCTTTTCCCCACACCCTCTCTAGCATTTATTGTTTGTGAACTTTTGAATGATGGCCATTCTGACTGGTGTGAGGTGATACCTCATTGTAGTTTTGATTTGCATTTCTCTGAAAATTAGCGATATTGAACATTCTTTTCATGTGCCTATTGGCCACTTGTTTGTCTTCATTGGAGAATTGCTTGTTTAGATCTTCTGCCCATTTTTTTTAAACCTTTTTAAAAATTGAGTTATAGTCAGTTTACAATGTTGTGTCAATTTCCAGTGTAGAGCACAATTTTTCAGTTATACACGAACATACGTATATTCATTGTCTCATTCTTTTTCGCTGTGAGCTACCACAAGATCTTGTATATATTTCCCTGTGCTATACAGTATAATCTTGTTTATCTATTCTACATATGCCCATCAGTATCTACAAATTTCAAACTCCCAGTCTGTCCCTTCCCATCCCCCTCCCCTCTGGCAACCACAAGTTTGTATTCTATGTCTATGAGTCTACTTCTGTTTTGTATTTATGTTCTTTTCTTCTTCTTCTTTTTTTTTTTTTAGATTCCACATATGAGTGATCTCATATTGTATTTTTCTTTCTCTTTCTGGCTTATTTCACTTAATATGATATTCTCCAGGGACATCCATGTTGCTGCAAATGGTGTTATGTTGTCATTTTTATGGCTGAATAGTATTCCATTGTATAAATATACTCTCTTCTTTATCCAGTCATCTGTTGATGGACATTTAGGCTGTTTTCCATGTCTTGGCTATTGTAAATAGTGCTGCTATGAACATTGGGGTGCAGATGTCTTTTTGAAGTAGGATCCCTTCTGGATATATGCCCAGGAGTGGGATTACTGGGTCATGTGGTAAGTCTATTCCTAGCCTTTGAGGAATCTCCATACTGTTTTTCACAGTGGCTGCACCAAACTGCATTCCCACCAGCAGTGTAGGAGGGTTCCCCTTTCTCCACAGCCTCTCCAGCATTTGTCATTTGTGGATTTTTGAATGACGGCCATTCTGACTGGTGTGAGGTGATACCTCATTGTAGTTTTGATTTGCATTTCTCTGATAATTAGTGATATTGAGCATTTTTTCGTGTGCTTTTTGATCATTTGTATGTCTTCCTTGGAGAATTGCTTGTTTAGGTCTTTTGGTCATTTTTGAACTTTTTTTTTTTTTATTAAGTTGTATGAGCTGTTTATATATTCTGGAAATTAAGCCCTTCTCAGTCTCATCTTTTTCAAATACTTTCTCCCATTCCGTAGGTTGTCTTTTTGTTTTGCTTATGGTTTCCTTTGTTGTGCAAAAGCTTATAAGTTTAATTTATTTGTTTACAGTTGATTTTATTTCTATTGCCTGCATAGACTGCCCTAGGAGAACGTTGCTGAGATTTATGTCAGAGAATTTTTTTGTCTATATTTTCTTCTAGGAGATTTATCATGTCTTGTCTTATATATAAGTCTTTAAACCATTTTGAGTTTATTTTTGTGTATGGTGTGAGGGAGTATTCTAACTTCATTGATTTAAAAAAAATTTTTTTACTTCCTTTTCTGATATTTCATTATTGGTGTAAAGAAATGCAACAGATTTCTATGTGTTAATCTTGTATCCTGCTACCTTGCTGAATTGGTTTATCAACTGTAGTAGTTTGTGTATGAAGTCTTCAGGGTTTTCTGCATGTAGTATCATGTCATCTGCATATAGTGACAATTTTACCTCTTCTCTTCCAATTTGAATCTCTTTTATTTCTTTTTCTTATCTGATTGCTATTGCCAGGACTTCCAATACTATGTTGAAAAGAAGTGGTGAGAGTGGGCTTCCTCGTCTTGGTCCAGATTTTAGCGGGAAGACTTTCAACTTTTCACCATGGATTATTATGTTGGCTGTGGGTTTGTCATACATATCTTTTATTGTGTCGAGTTATGTTCCCTCTTTACCTATTTTGGTAAGAGTTTTTATTATGAATGGATGTTGAATTTTATCAAATTTTTTTTGGCATCTATGGCGATGATCTTGTGATTTTTCTTTCTTTTGTTGATGTGCTGTATCACATTGATTAATTTGCATATGTTGAACCATTCTTGTGTTCCTGGGATGAATTTAACTTGATCATAGTGCATAAGCAGCTTCTGTGCTCTCCTCCGAGTCTCTAAAGTTCCCCTTCTGTCACAGCTAAGCTTCCCACTGGAGAGGGGTCTTCCCAGGGTGAGGGCACTTTTCCTCTTTCGCTATTCCCTCTCTGAGGAGAAGGTCCCATCCCAGTTTCCTTTTCACTTTTTTCTCCTACCTGGTTGTGTGATGATTTTCCTTGTAATTCCACTTGTACAAGATCTTCTGCCAGAGTTCAGTAGTTATTCTGTGAGAATTGTTCCAAATGAAGATGTATTTTTGATGTACTGTGGGAGAGGGTGAGCTCTATGCCCTTCTATTCTGCCATCTTGAAGCGGACTTCTGCCCACTTTTCAACTGGTTTTTGTTGTCATTGTTATTTGTATGAGCTGTTTGTATATTTTGAAAATTAAGCTCTTGTATATTTTGAAAATTAAGCATCTTTTGCAAATAGTTTTTCCCAATCCAGAGGTTGTCTTTTGTTTTGTTTATGACTTCTTCTGCTGTGCAAAAGCTTTTAAGTTTAAACTATTTGTTTGTTTTTATTTTTATTTCCATTACCCTAGGAGATGGATCAAAACTATTGCTGTGATTTATGTCAAAGAATGTTCTGCCTAAGTTTTTCTCTAGGAATTTTGAAGTATCTGGCCTTACATTTAACTCTTTCATCTTCTGAATTTATTTTTGTGTGTAGTGTGAGGGAGTGTTTTAACTTCACTGATTTACAGATGGACGCAGGCACTGAACCCTCCTGCCAGGAAACATGCACAAGCCTCTAGTCCAGCTAAACCCACCAGAGGGCAGATACCAGAAATAAGAAAACAACAATCCCACAGCCTATGGAAAGAGTCCACAAATGCAGGCCAGACTCTACCCTGGGACCAGCTGGCTCTGGCCCTTGGGTGACAAGAGGGGGATGCACTGCTGGGATACACAGGATGTTTCATACAGAGGGCTACTTCTCCAAGGTTGAGAAACACAACTAACCTACATACAGATACAAATAGAAATTTAGACAATATGAGGTGGCAGAGGAATATGCTCCAGGTAAAGGCACAATATAAAGTCCTAGAAGAAGAAATAAGTGATAAGGAGATAGGAAATCTACCCAGGAAAGAGTTCAGAGTAGTGATTGTGAAGATGATAGAGAACTCAGGAGGGGAACAGATTCACAGAGCAGTTTGTAGCAAAGAGTTAGAAAATATAAAGAATACCCAAATAGAGCTGAAGAGTAAAACTACTGAATTGAATAATATACTAGAAGGAACCAAGAATAGACTAGCTGAGGTAGAAGAACGGATCAGTGAGCTAGAAGACAGATTAGTGGAAATCACTACTGCAGAACAGAAAAAAGAAAAAAGAATGAAAATAAATGAGGATAGTTTAAGAGAACTCTGGAACAACATAAAGCACACTAATACTCACATTATAATGGGACCCTATATGGGTCCCAGAAAGAGAAGAGAGAGAGAAAAGGCCTGAGAAGATATATGAAGAGATAATAGCTAAAAAGTTCCCTAACTCGGGAAAGGAAACAGTCACCCAAGTCCAGGAAGTGGAAAACGTTCCATACAGGATTAACCCAAAAAGGAACATGCTAAGACATATAGTAATTAAATTGAAAAAAATTAAAGAGAAGGAGAAAATACTAAAATACTAAAATCAGCACGAGAAAAGCAACAAATAACATACAAGGGAATTCCCATAAGGTTATCAGCTAGTTTTTTAGCAGAAACTCTACAAGCCAGAAGGGAGTGTTATAACATATTTAAAGTGATGAAAGGGAAAAACCTACAACCAAGAATACTCTATCCAACAAGGCTCTCATTCAGACTTGATTGAGAAATCAAAAGCTTCACAGTATATATGCTCCCTACAGAAGACCCACATCAGAGCTAGAGGCACATACAGGCTGAAAGTAAGGGGATGGAAAAAGACACTCCAAGCAAATGGAAACCAAAAGAAAGCTGGAGTAGGAATACTTATATAAGACAAAATAGACTTTGAAATAAAGATTGTTACAAGAGACAAAGAAGGACACTACATAATGCTCAAGGGATCAATCCAAGAAGATGTAACAATTGTAAATATATAGGCATCCAACATAGGAACACTTCAATACATAAGGCAATTGTTAACAGACATAAAAGGAGAGATTGACAATAACACAGTAATAATGGAGGACTTAACACCTCATTTACATCAATGGACAGATCATCCAGATAGAAAATCAATAAGGAAATAAGCCTTGAATGACACATTAGACCAGATGGACTTAACTGATAGTTACAGAGCATTCCATCTGAAAGCAGCAGAATACACATTTTTCTCAAGTGCACAAAGAACATTCTGCAGAATTGACCACATGCTGGCCCACAAAGCAAGCCTCAGGAAATTCAAGAAAATTGAAATCCTGTCAAGCAACTTTTCCAACCACAATGCTATGAGATTAGAAATCGACTATAAGAAAAAAACTGCAAAGCCTGCAACCACATGGAGGCTAAACAATATGCTACTAATCAACCAAAGGGTCACTGAAGAAATTAAATAGGAAAACAAATACTTAGAGACAAATGAAAACAAAAACACCATGATCCAAAACCTATGGGATACAGCAAAAGCAGTTTTAAGAGGGAAGTTTATAGTGATCCAAGCTTACCTAAGGAAACAAGAAATATCTCAAATAAACAACCTAACCTTACACCTAAAGCAACTAGAGAAAGAAGAACAAACAAAATCCAAAGTTAGTATAAGGAAAGAAATTGTAAAGTTTAGAGCAGAAATAAATGAAATAGAGACTAAAAAACAATAGAAAAGATCAATGAAACTAAAAACTGGTTCTTTGAAAATATAAACAAAATTGATAAACCTTCAGTCAGACTCATCAAGAAAAGAATGGAGAAAGCTCAAATTAATAAAATCAGAAATGAAAAAGCAGAAGTTACAACTGACATCACAGAAATACAAGGGATCATAAGAGGCTACTATGAGCAACTATACTCCAATAAAGAGGACAATCTAAAAGAAACGGACAATTTCTTAGAAAGGTAAAATTTCCCAAGACTGAACCAGGAAGAAATAGACAATATGAATAGACCAGTTACCAGTACTGAAATTGAATCAGTAATTTAAAAACTCCCAACAAAGAAAAGCCCAGGACCAGATGGCTTCACAGGAGAATTCTACCAAACATTTAGAGAAGGTTAACATGTATCTTTCTGAAACTTTTCCAAAAAGTTGCAGAGGAAGGAACACTTTCAAACTCATTCCATGAGGCCACCATCACACTGGTACCAAAACCAGACAAAGATATCACAAAAGTGAAAATTACAGGCCAATGTCATTTATGAATATAGATACAAAAATCCTCAACAAAATACCAGCAAATCAACTCCAACAATACATTAAAAGGTTCATACACCATGATCAAGTGAAATTTGCCCCAGTATGCAATGAATTTTCAATATTCATAAATCAATGTGATACACCACATTAATAAATTAAAGAATAAAAACCATATTATCATTTCATAGATGCAAAAAAAGTTTTTGATAAAATTCAACATCCATTTGTGATTAAACTGCCCAGAAAGTGGGCATAGAGGGAACATATCTCAACATAACAAAAGCCATGTATAACAAACCCACAGCTTAACATCATACTTAATGGGGAAATGCTAAAAGCATTTCCTCTAAAAACAGGAATAAGATAAGGATGCCCACTCTTGCCACTTTCATTCAACATAGTTTTGGAAGTCTTAGCCATAGCAATCAGAGAGGAAAAAGAAATAAAAGGAATCCAAATTGGAAAAGAAATTAAGACTGTTACTGTTTGCAAATGACATGATACTGTACATAGAAAATCATAAAGACCTTACCAGAAAACTACTAGAGCTCACCAATGAATTTGTTGAAGTTGCAGGATACAATTAATATATAGAAATCAGTTTCACTTCTATATACTAGCAATGAAATATAAGAAAAGGAAATTAAGGAAACAATCCCATCACACCAAAAAGAATAAAACAACCAGGAATAAACCTACCTAAGGGGGCCAAGGACCTGTACTCAGAAAACTATGAGACACTGATGAAAGAAATTGAAGATGTCATAAACAGATGGAAAGATGTACCGTGTTCTTGGATTGGAAGAATCACTGTTGTTAGAATGGCCATATTACCCAAGGCAATCTACAGATTCAATGCAATCCCTGTAATATTACCAATGACATCTTTCACAGAACTGGAACAAAAATTGTTAAATTTATATTGAAACACAAAAGACCCTGAATAGTCAAAACAATCTTGAGAAGGAAGAACAGAGCTGGAGGAATTAAGCTCCCTGACTTCAGACTATACCACAAAGCTACAGTAATCAAAACAGTATGGTATTGGCACAAAAACAAACACATAGATCAATGGAACAGGAGAGAAAGTCCAGAAATAAACCCAGGCACTTATGGTCAATTAATCTATGACAAGGGAGGCAAGAATATACAACGAAGAAAGGACAATCTCTTCAATAAGTGGTGCCGGGAAAACTGGACAGTTACCTGTAAAAGAGTAAGATTAGAACATTCTCTAATACCATATACAAAAGAAACTCAAAATGGATTAAAAACCTAAATGTAAGACCAAATACTATAAAACTCCTAGGGGAAAACATAGGTAGAACACTCTTTGAAATAAATTACAACAATTTTTTTTTTTTGAATCAGCTCCTAAGTAATGGAAATAAAAGTAACGGAAATAAAATATATTAGTGGGACCTAATTAAATGTAAAAGATTTTGCACAGCTAAAGATACCATCAACCAAATGAAAAGACAGCCTACAGACTAGGAGAAAATACTGGCAAATGATGTGACCAACAAGGACTAATTTCCAAAATATACAAACAGTTCACACAGCTTAATATGATAAAAGCAACCCAATCAAAAATGAGCAGAAGACCTAAATAGACATCACTCCAAAGAAGATATCCAGAAGTCCAACAAGCACATGGAAAGACGCTCAATTTCACTAATTATTAGAGAAATGTAAATCAAAACTACGATGAGGTATCACCTCACACCAGTCAGAATGGCCATTATTAAAAAATCTACAAATAATAAATGCTGAAGAGGGTGTGGAGAAAAAGAAATCCCCCTATACTGTTGGTGAGAATGTAAATTGGTGCAGCTACTATGGAGGACAGTATGGAGGTTCCTTAAAAAACTGAAAATAGACTTACCATATGATCCAGCAATCCCACTCCTGGGCATTTATCCAGAGAAAACTATAATTCAAAAAGACACATGCATCCCAATGTTCACTGAAGCACTGTTTACAATTTCCAAGACAAGGAAACAACCTATATGTCCATTGATGATGAATGGATAAAGTAGCTGTGGTACATATCTACAATGGAATACTACTCAGGCATAAAAAGAATAAAATAATGCCATTTGCAGCAACACAGATAGACCTGAAGATGGTCATTCTAAGTGTAGTAATCCAGAAAGAGAAAGAAAAATACCATATGATACCACTTATATGTGGAATCTGAAAAAAAAAAGACATAAATGAACTTACCTACAAAATGAAATGGACTCAGACATAGAGAACAAACTTATGGTTATCAAAAGGGTAAAGGGAGTGGGAAGGGATAAATTAGGAGTTCGAGATTTGCTGATAGTAACTACAATATGTTAAATAGATAAACAACAAGTTTCTACTGTATACCACAGGGAACTACATTCAATATCTTGTAGTAACTTATAATGAAAAAGAATATGAAAATGAATATATATGTATATGTATGACTGAAACATTGTGCTGTCCACCAGAAATTGACACAACTTGTAAACTGACTTTACTTCAATAAAAAAGAAAGCAAAGAGAAACGGTCAATTGAATTTCCACATAGTAGCAATGAATAATTAGAAATTAAAGTAACAAAAAGCAACTTAATAGCCTCAAAAACTAAGTTAAGTAGAAATAAATTTGATGAAAAAAAATATGACCTTTGCCATGAACTATAATAATTGAAAAAGGAAATTAAAGAAAATCTAAATTAATGGAGAGCTCCACAATGTTAATAGATCAGAAAATTCAATATGTTAAAAATGATAATCTTAGTTTAACTGCTCCATAAATTCAATAAATCCCAATAAAAATTTTAAGACAACCAATATTCTGACTTCCAAACAGTATAGCTTGTCTGTTTTTGGCCTTTACCTAAGTGTAATTGTCTAGTATATAATCATTTATATTTTGCTTGTTTTGTTCAACTAAATGGTTTTGAAATTCATCCATGTCACTGCATAGAGGTAGCTTCTTCATTCTTTTTACTGCATATGAATCCATTATGCGACTATTCTGCATCTTATTTATTTGTTCTATTATCTGTAGACTTCTAGATTATTTCCAGTATTGAAATTCTTTGAATAATTGAGAGCGTTATTTTAAAATGATCAATTTGATCATGCCCCTCCCTTGCACATAATCCTTAATTTTTTCTCTTAGCTTTCTGATGAAGTTCAAAATCCTTGGAATATCTTGGCCACTCAATTTCAGCTAGTTATACACTGTAATCTGCTATTAGGCCCCTCCCATTCCCCACCTCTACTACTCTGTGATCCATAAAAATTGATACATTTTTATCTTCTCACAATACTATTACAGAAGACTGGGTTACTGAACAGCTGAAAATGAACACTCAGAATCTGAACTCTTTTCTATGTTACATTTTCTGTGATACATTTAGTGTTCAGTTTTCAGCTAAGGCAACAGTTAACATTATGCTGGTGAATGGTAAGGGACACCTCGTGTCTTCCATCTCCCTGGGGAAAGACATGGTTGGGTGTTGGCAAAGATTTCAGAAAAGGTCTATTACTGAATTTGCATATGACAAACTGTGATAGTAATTGTTAGAGTGATTATATGATTTCAAAACTTACCTTAAAATCTGTTTTTGTAAAACCCCAAATCAAGGTTACTGGCATAAATTTTCAAAACATCACCAATGTCACATTGCTCTGTATGCCATGTTTTCTTTTTCTTTTTTTTTTTTTTTTGTCAAGCAAAATATTTTTAATTAGTAGGTTGATCACAAATAAATCCACATAAAAGTTTTAACAGAATTACAAAGAGTTTTGCATTTCTTTTGTGGACTCTATTCATAGTATGCATTTGTATACCATATATTATGCAGAAAAATTTACCCTTCACACCAGAGCAACCAGGACATGATGACCATTCTCTCATCAATCATTCAGCTCACAAGGTTCAGAAAGGTCTGAATATGGCAGACTTGACCAGGGCTAACAATGTCATTTCCATATCTGTTTTCAAACAGGCTGAATCTCATGCCACAAAACATCTTCTTCTCTGTTCCCATAGCTAACTTTTTCTTACGTTTTTAAATCACATGTTACAGTACCTCCTCTCTACATCCTGTCCTGATGTGCTTCCAAATCTGGTGAAATGTCATTATTCTGTTCTGTACACAGAGCTCAATCTTGAAAAAAAAATAGCACTCATCACACTGATTAATTCTCCATTTGTGTTTCTAGAAGAGTGGAGACCAAAGCAGCTCTAGGACAGTGTAATTTGTAATGTATGTTTATTAGTGAAAGAATGATTCATGAATTGATAAAAATACCCAGGAGTAAAGAGAGCTGTGATCCAGAGATGCTTACCTGTCTGATAAATAGTTACATATGATGCTTCCCACCGTCATTCCAGCCATGACTAGGAATTTAGCCACTGAGTTCAATGACTGAAATTCACATACCAGGCCCCACTGGAAGAGAAGGAACCAGCAAAGGCGAGCTCAATAGCAGCTTATAGATCCTCAGTGGAAACACCTTAACATTACTTGCTAATTTAATATCAGGCGCCTATTTTCCTCTTCATCTTCCCTTTCTGCATTAGTTAAACTTCCCATTCATTTCATAGCTTAAACATACAATTTTGGGGGAAGACTCCTCTAAAACTGTAGGTTTTATTAACATTCTGTTTTACTCCATGGTAACTGGTTCTCAACCTTGGCCAGAGTGCAATTATTTGAGTTCTAAAATTTTATTGATGCCTGAATTTCACCACAGACTTTCTTACTTGATGGCTCTAGGGTACAGTCTGAGCAAAGAAACACCCAGATATTTCTAATTTGCAACCAAAGTTTGAACATTACTAACCTAGTATAATATTTTTAACATATTACATATTACTTAAACCTGGTCTTGCTAAGAATAAAGCACTATGCAAGCAGGGTTCATGTCTATTTCTGAATTCATTAGTCTCATTATCTATTCTGGTGCTTAGTGTTTAATAGAGAAGTAATTAATATTTGCCAAAAGAATGAATGCCTATCCAGTGACTAAAGACTAGACACATGTTCATTACTGTGTTGCCTTGAAACACATGTACCCTCAAGAGGTACATGGGGCCTCTTACCTCATTCACGATGGTGGAGGAGAAGGAGCTTCGGTCATACACCCAGCCATCCACACAGGGCTCCATGTCTAGCTCAGTCATGTTGGGGAAAGTCCCGTTCAGGTGAAGGAGCTGCCACTGGGGGTGGCGGAAGCGACGACAGTTCTCTGGCCTCCCATTTGAGTCCAGTGGGATGGAGATTTTCAGGAGGGCGTCTTGGCTGAGGGTCCCAGTGCCATTAGCAGAGTCAGTGTCATTGTCAAGGATAGGGACCCAGCAGCGATGACCAGGGACGGCTGCAGTGAAGTTCTCTAGTACCACATGAGGGTACACTATGAGGTTGGATACAAAAAGGAAAATCATCTGAAGGATCTGGAATCTCCCCAGGCCTCCAACTTGATCCAGGAGCTCCTGAAAGGCCATCGAGGCTGAGCAGGTGATTCCCAAGGGGAGGCAAAATGAAAGTATTTTGAAAAGTTCAAGGAGAAAAATATTTCCTTCCACAACGTCACACTAAGTGTGTGGTAATGCTGACCATACTTCTTTCTCACCTCCACAGCAGCGTCATGGAAGCTGTTTTCCTAAGTTATTTTAGGGTCAGGAAGGTAGCTGTCTTCATTAAGTCACAGAGAGAACTATTTTGCTGTTACAGGTGTCCTTTGCAAACATTTTTGTACTCAGCAAGTACCACATTACAAACTCAGTGTTGGACTTTGACCTACAAGGTCAGTGTTGGACTTTGTTAGTAAAACAACTAAAATAAACCTGCTAAATAATTAATAGTTCTCCCCAGAAAATATCACTTACGAGATGCAAAAGTGAAGTGCTTTTTGATTATTTTTTTTAAAAGAACAGAAAGTATTTTGCTTGCTTAATACTGGATTTTAATTAAAGAGTTAATGAAAACTATCCTGAGTTAAATTAAAGCAAGTGAACTGTAATGCGACCCTTCCCTTTTGGTAAGTGACATTCTCCTTCAGTTCAAATCATACCACAAATTTACACTGAAAATATGTTTCTTGAAATAGGGGCAGAGTGGGCAGTGATGGAGGGCAGAGGGTTAAGCCAGTGTAAGCTCATATAGAGGTTTATTTTTACTGGTTTATTGATCCATATTGATTCAGATAACATTTGTGAGTATCTTTTCCATTCTAGTTTACAGGAATACAGCGATGTGTCAGACAAGATCTTCATGGCTCTTATTGCCTGGTGAGTAAAGGAGAAGTAAATAAATAATTACACTCTGATGTCATAAAATTCATATGGCAGGTGCACCTTGTGCTAGGGCAGAACTGGAGAGAAAATGTGGGATAAAACTTCATAGCACTATTCATATCACTAAATCATCTGTTAAAAATGTCTTTGTTTACAGTTTTATTGAGATATCATTTATAAACCATCTAATTCATCTGTTTAAAGTGCACAATTCAATGGGTTTTAGTTATTACAGAGTTTGTGCAACCATCACCACTATCTCATCTTTATCATCACCACAAAAGCAAGACAGAACAAAAAAAAAAATTGTAGCTGTAGGTGATAGAGGTTTCAATTTTCTCTAGTGTAGTTTTTTTTCCTCCCTGTGATACTGTGATCTATAATAAGAATATATATTTCATCTTCATCCAATTTCCTGGGCACAGGGCTCCTAAAACCTTGGAATTTTCTGTGTTGAGAGCAACAAAGTTGTATTTTTTATGTTCATGAGGTTCATAACTTTTGCACTACTCGTAAGAGTAGGGGCTGGTAGCCAGGAGAATGAACCAACTGATTGGAGGACTGGAACTTTCAGTTACCTCTAGGGAGGAGAGAGGGGATGGAGGTTGAATCAGTTTCCAATGGTCAATAATTTAATCCATCATGCTATGCAATAAAGCTTTCATAAACTCCCAAAAGGACTGGGTTCAGAGAGCTTCTAAGTCGGTGAGCACATACACATCAGGAGGATTATGTACCCCATCTCTATGGGTACAGAAGCTCCTGTGCTCCAGACCCTCCCAGACCTGGACTTGTGTATCTCTTCATCTGGCTGCTCACCTGTATCCTTTAACATATTCCTTAATAAACTGGTAAATGCAAGGTAAGTGTTTCCCTGAGTTCTGTAAGTCATTCCAGCAAATTAATAGAAGCCATGGAGGGGGTCCTTGGAAACCCTGATCTATGGACTGTTGGCCAGAAGCACAGCAGGTAACCTGGGCTTGCAGCTGTTGTCTGAAGTGGGCAGGGCTTCAGCCCTGTGGCACCGAGCCTTCAGCCTGTGGGATCTGATGCTGTCTCCAGGTAGACAGTGTCAGAGTTTAATTACATTGTAGGACACCCACCTCGTGTCACAGAGACTTGCTATAAGCGGGGAAAACTCCCATACACATGGTAACCAGAAGTGTCAGAAGTGGTGTTTTGTGTTGTTTTGTGTTGCAGTAATATGAGAGTAAGGGAGACACAGAGAGAAAAAACACACAGTAGGGGAAAACTCTTCTTCCCTACATGGGAAGGATAAATTTGAGTTTTTCCTTTTTACTTCCTAATGTCTATGGGTTTCCACAGAAACTTCTTAAATTGACTCTGAGCTTTGTAGCTCTCTCAGTTGTAGCTGACTGTTATCCTAGATCCTTATTGATGTGGTGTTTGGTTATCAAGAAGGGAAAGCATCTATAATCTTATTAAATTTCTATTAAATATCCTTTTTTTTTTCTTTTAGTGGGCCAGAATCCCTAAGATGTGATCTTCAGAAGAGTTATTTATCTTTTTCTCCCTCCCTTTATGTGAGTCAGAAAGCCCAGAAGAGGCTGGAGTTGGTGAATTTACCATCCCTAGGTCAGATATGGATTTGGTAATGTAATTTCTCTTGAGATCTGGCCCAAAGCAGACATATTTCTAAATGGTTACTTTGCTCCTTTTCCTGATGGAAGGGAGAGGATTGTCCTGTCTTCAAAGCGAGGACTTGGTGGGGCTCCACGAAAGCATACAGTCCTCCTAGGACTGCCTCCTCCCTGAGTTTTTAACTCTCAAGCTATTCCACCTCGAGCCTCCAGTAATTCCTCAATTACAGTCTGAGTGGTCCCTCCACTATTGGCTCCAGCAGTGGGTTTCTGCTCCTGAGACTGCTCCTGGTAATCTGTGATTCTCTGTAACCTTCTGTCCCTCCAGGCATTGGGAAAGCTACCGGCACTGAATCTTAATTCTGTGATGGATCTAGGAAGAATTGTTGTTTTTCAGTTTCTTCAGCTTTATTTCTTGTTGTGAGGATGACTTCAAAAGTATAAGATGGAGCAGAAACCTGAAGTCTCTTTTACTTTTTTTTTGTTTGTTTGTTTGTTTTTTTTTTTGCTAGACTGGATTCTAGAAGCATTGTGAAGAATTCCATGTGAAATTCAAAGTGTAAAAAAAAAAAAATTAACAGAAACCTTAAGTAAATAGAATCAAGAGATCGGAAAGGGGAGCTCTGGCACCCTGTGAGGACAGTGGGGCCCACTAGGAAGCGGAAATACTCCTCTTCTTTCCTGGCAAGGACTCAGCCAATGAAAAGCCATGGACTCCTTGCTTGTTAGAGTCGTTACAAGTCGTTAGCTCTCATTTCGCCTCTAAGAAAGCATTCTCCTTCCTTTGCTGTGCGGGGACTTGCAAGTGGTTTGACATGGATGTAGACTCCAAACTGCAATTCTCTGCTGATCCCAGATAGACCCATCTTTGCTGGAGAAATACCTGGCAGTCTAGCTGTTTTAGGTCAACAAAAGTGTGAGAACTGTGAAGTATTTTGTTGAATTATACAAATAGTAAATTTGGCATTTTTGCCACTTAGATACAATAGCTTGCTAAATGGCGTTGAAAATAATTCTAACCCCAGCTGACACCATTTATTCCAAATGCTTCTGACCAAGAAAACTATACAACAATATCAATAAACCAGCTTTTTAGAGTTGTTGACATCAGTATTGTATACATTTGAAAAGTCAAATACGTAGTTCATAAATTTTAAGCTAACATCATGCATCATTACCTCTAGAATACCACGCACAACATAAGGCCTCAACTTCTTGAGCAGCATTTCACCTGGGAGTAGTCTTATACACGAAACAGTTCATTTTTGTGCTGTATATTATAGTTTAAAGATATATAATAGATGGCTGAGAAAAAAAATCCATTAAAGAGTGATATGAAAGACAACTGGGATTTAAAAAGTTTGCTTGTAAAAAATCATCCAGGACATGTAACATTCTGTGCAAAGAAAAGCAGAAAAATTCTGGATCACACTAGGTAACTCAGAACGAAATGACGTCACTTGTTAAAAGTTATTTTCTACTTGTTCATTCCTTTGACATTCATTATTTTGTGAACTGAAGATTATACTTAGTTTAGCTGCACTTCTGGGAAAATATTTCATTCCAAACCCAGAAATTTTGGTTTCTGGTCTGGCATGTAAGAAGCATGGAAGTTGCCACTCTGTCCTGACAACAAATAAAAAACTGAATGAACTGAAAAATCATCAGTGCCTCTTATATTCATAAGAAAACTGAGGTCCCAGGGCAAAGCACTATTTCTAAAATTGAAGAGACTGACAGGAAAATACAGAGAATCACAGCTCACCTGAACAGAAATTTATAGGTGACAACCTCCTCAGGAACCAGGTCTGGAGGTGGGAAACCTGGATTGTTGTATAAAATGTTTTAGACATATTTATTTTCTACTTTAAGGTCATCACTTATCATTTACAATATTTCCAGAAGGCTTGAATGTACATATAGGATGATCGCTTGCACCTCACACCTTCTTAATTCCTGACCTGGTTGGGAAAGTGGAAGAGTTTCAGGAACACTGTCTGTGTACTTTCTGTGGGATTCTTGTTTTCAAATAATTATAAAGGTTAGTATGAGACAAATAATTTTTAGTTCAGGGTATGATAAAGTCCCCTTAAAAATTAGTTGTATGTGAAGTAATGCCTGTCTACAACCTATAAAAGATGAGACATTCTAAGTCACCATATGAAAAGTCTGTAACAGTTGAAAAAACAGAAGTCGTGTTAGTCCACTGTGATTGCTTCCGAGCTGACTGAACATTTCAGGTTAGAGACAGTCTTGCAGTTATTGATAGATAGGCACATTTAACTGAAGTTAAATAAGTTTAACTGAAGAGGTGCCATGAATTCAAAAACTGAAAGTATACTTTAAAGACTAGATTAAATTCAGAGAAACATGGTGCAAAGGTAGTCTGTGTAAAGAGAGATTATAGGTAAAAGGAACTGGCAACTGAGCTTGCTATTTCAAATTCCATGAATACACTTTTCATGATGAGATGCACTTATTTCATGCCTTTCGCTAACAGTGAGACAGGAGGGAAGCAGGCAGGGCACTGCCATTGAAGGAATGACACAGCATTTGAGGACAGGACAAACTGGTTAGAGCCAAGATGGTGAAAGATTTGACTTCCAGTAGACCTTGAGCCTCTTGGCACTATGACAGTCCCTAGGCTGACCATAAAAGGTCAAAAAGTGGGCAGGGGCCCAGTTCCTGGAAATCCCTGCCCTTCTCCAAAGTAGTTGGAGTAATTCTCCTACTAATCAGCATATGAAATTACCAAGTCTGTAAAACCTAACCTTGTAGTCACTCTCTCTCACCTTCTGAGACAGCCTACACTCTGTCTATAGCATGTGTACCTCTCTATAAACTTACTTTCACTTTACTATGCCTTGCTCTTGAATTCTTTCCTGCACAAGGCAAGAATCTATTCTCCAACAACAATCCCTTCTTAAGTATTACCAGTCCTACAGGGTCATAATTTATGTTAAGCAACTCTTGCATTATAGTGGACTAGACATGTCAGTTTAGTTAAATAATAATCATGAGATTTGAGATAAAAGAATCAACAAATTTATGGGAAGAGCAAATTAAATCATTTGTTCAAATAGTTATCGGGCAGTTGAGAAATACTCGCAATCTGGAAGTTACCAAGTAAAATTGTGACTCTATAGAGCAAGTTTTGGGACGAAATCAAAATTTCTTTAAGACCAAGGCTGATCATTTTCACCAATTTTCCAATCACAGAAGGATTTGCTAAATACGTTAATGCTGTGAAACAAAAAAAGTTAGGAGGAAATCAAGCCCATAGGTAAGTTGAGGTGACTTTTAGAAGCTACCACTACAAAATAAGTCACAGACTGATGTTAAATGGACAAAAAAATTTGAATGCTGGGGAAAACTGACAACCAATAAACACAAAGGGGTGGCAGAGTTAAGACATCTAAAAAAAAATCCACCCAGTTTGGCTTAATAAAATGTTGATACTATTTAAAAGAAAAAAGAAAATTTCAAAGCAACTGAGAGGGAGGAATCAGGAGCAAGAAAACCTCTACCCTTTTAGGTTCTTCTTAGGCTGGCCTAAGAAGTCAGTTGACATGAGCCAGATTAACAGGAGAAAATCAAACAAAAGTTTAATATTCATGAGAGACCTAGGAGAACTGAGTAACTTGCTAAGATGGTGGAAGCCCTCACCTTAAACACTACCTTCGGTTAAAGATAAAAGAGGATGTTGGGGGGTAGTGGTTTGGGACTTCAGAGGGGAGGAAGGCAATTCACCTTGAAATAGGAATGCAAATATTTGGTAAACAAATGTTAGCTGGGCCACGCAGAGACAGTGGGACAGAGAGTGGAGGCTGATGTCTAGGCCCTGGCCGTCTCCCCCACCACACCCAGCCCATATTCTTCCCAGATATCTTTGGTGATAGGTCTATTTCAGGAGCAGGATCTTTATCTGAACTCTTTAGGCAGCTAATGGGGAGGTAAAAAACTTCCTGAACCTTCCGTTTCTTTAAAACAACAACAACAACAAAACAGCCTAAAATAATCCTCATGCCAAAAAGGGGTAGTATTTGGGGTAGTGAATTTTGCTCCCCCAGGAGGCAACTTGTTTGAAATGGCTTACAAGCTTAATGGAGATGTACGCCAAGGACAACATAGTGCCTGTCCCTCTCCCTGCCAATTGTACCTGGTGGTAAACAGCCTCTCCACTGTCTTTATCCTACACTAGATGGCAACTCAGAGGAATGTCCTGTGGTTGCAGACTTTTTTTGTTATCTGGGAGTAGGGTGGTGGGACAGGAGAGCCTGGAATTCATTGGCTGGGCACAACTAAACTTTAGTTTTCCAGATACACTGCAGGTGCAGGTTTATGGAATTCCAGAACTCCAACTGCATCCACTTGTTAGAACCATTCTCTCTTTCTTCCTATAGTTACAGAATCTTCCCAGTCTCCTCATAATTCAGAGACCACATTTGTGTTCTGGGCTTTCCGTCTTGGTTCCCCAATATTCCCCTGGCATCTTACTTTCCCCGCACACTAGCCTCTTGTAAGTTGCTTTCATGACGGCACCACCAGCCTCTTCCTCTGACTGCATCCTCCAGCTGGACAATGCAGTGGTCTGGGCACTGAGGACTACTCACTAACTGCACCTCGTCCTCCTGCTTGCTCTGGTCCTGGCAGCACCCTGAAGAGAGGAGCGGCGAAAGCGAGTTGGGGCACAAGGATTGTCCATTGAGTGGTATTGGAGAGTAGCGAGAGGCACTGGGGTGGGTCAGCCCTGGAGATCCTGGTCATTGGGATGCAGTGTAGAGCAGAAGTCCCAGTCCTTGGAGCGCCTCCACTTCTGGCCGGTGTGGGCTGCTCTTCACTGCGCCCACCGCCCACACCGGGTGGAGCGGGGGTGGAGCGAGGCTGGCGCCCCTTGCGACGACTGCGGGGACTTGGCTTCCGAAGCGCCACTGCAAGGAGCGCCGCGCAAAGCTCGTGATTTTTCCTAATTTCTTCAGGTTATTCATCCCGTTAAGCTTCATATATTTGCACTTTCTCTCTTTCTCTTGATTACTTCAGCTGTTTTTCTATTTTTTTGATAAGTGTTTTCCTATTTGATAGTTTCAAAAATACAGTATTTTCATGTGCTAATTATGTGTCCTTTATTCCATAGTGTTCTCCATTCCCTTTAGATCTGTTATTTACTTGTGATTTCTTTTGGTTTGCTTTGTGTGCTTTTGCCAGGTTCTTGGGTGAAAGTTAAATCATTATTTTCACTCTTTATTACTAGTAGGAATTTTTAGGGCTATAATTTTTCTTTGACCACTGTTTTAAAAAATCCCGTAATTCCTTATCTGTAGCGTTTTAATTTTTATTATTTTAACTATTCTGCCATTTCAGTTGGTTTTTCCCCTTTCAACAAAGAGAGATGTAAATTAAAAAAAAAACTTTTATACAATTTTAAAGGTTATTTTCCTTTTATAGTTAGTACAAAATATTGACAATTGTCCCCATGTTGTATAATACATCCTTGAGCCAATCTTACTCCCAATAGTTTGTCTGTCACACCCCTCCCCCGCCACTGGTAACCACTAGTTTGTTCTCTGTATCTGTGAGCCTGCTTCTTTTTTGTTATATTCACTAGTTTGTTGTACTTTTAAGATTCCACATGTAAGTGATATCATACAGTATTTACTTCTTCTGTCTGAATTATTTCACTTAGCACAATGCCCTCCAAGTCCATCTATGTTTCTGCAAATGGCAAAATTTCGTTCTATTTTATGGCTGAGTAGAATTCCATTGTGTATATACCACATCTTCTTTTTCCATTCATCTGTTGCTGGACACTTAGGTTGCTCCCGTGCCTTGGCAATTGTAAATAATGCTACTATGAAGCTTGGGGTGTGTGTATCTTTTCAAATTAGTGTTTGTGTTTTTTTTCAAATATATATACCCAGGAGTGGAATTGCTGGGTTATTCGGTAGTTCTATTTTTAGTTTTTGGAGAAACCTCCATACTGTTTTCCACAGTGGCTGCACCAACTTACATTCCTAGGAACAGTGCATGAGGGTTCCCTTTTCTCACATCCTCACTAACACTTGTTATTTGTAGAAAATAGCCATTTTGACAAGTGTGAGGTGATATCTCATTGTGGTTTTGATTTGCATTTCTCTAATGATTAGCAATGTTGAGCATCTTTTCATGTTTCTGTTGGCATCTGCATTTATTCGGAAAAATGCTTATTCAATTCTTCTGCCCATTTTTTAATCATGTTGTTTGGTTTTTTTGATGTTGAGTTATATGAGCTGTTTACACATATTGGATATTAATCCTTTATCAGTCATAGCATTTGCAAATATTTTCTCCCCTTCAGTAAGTTGTCTTTTCATATTTTTTTTTGATGGTATCCTTTGCTGTGTGAATGCTTTTAAGTTAAATTAGGTTCCATTTGCTTATTTTTGCTTTTATTTCCTCTACTTGAAGAGATGGATCAAAAATAATACTGCTTTGATTATGTCAAAGAGTGTTCTGCTTGTGTTTTCCTCTGGGAATTTTGAAGTATCTGATCCTACATTTAGGTCTTTAATCCACTTTGAATTTATTTTTGTATGTGGTGTTAGAGAATGTTCTAATTTCATCTTCTTCCATGTAGCCGTCCAGTTTTTCCAGCACCACTTATTGAAGAGACTATCTCTTCTCCATTGTACGTTCTTGCCTCCTTCAACAAAGAAATACTTATTAGGAAGGTTTATAATTTCCAGGAAGGAAGACTTCTTAATTTTTTTATTTTGTAAATTTCTAATTTTACTTCGATGATCAGAGATTGTGGACTGTAATATTTTATAGAAACTACTGATTTTTCATTGTGACTTGATGTGATATTGTGGTATAATAAGCATATATTGTGGTTTTTGTAGCTGGCTCCTGGCCAAAGTTCCTAAAACCTTTGTAAATTCCTGAGCGATAAAGGTGCTAAGAGCATCTTTTGTTCTAATATTTGATCTGTTTCTGACACAGGTTCCTAAATCCCTTGTAAAAAGAAGGTGATGGGACTTTCTTTTGTTCTAATGAGGTCACTCTTGGTGGGCTCTTGGAGACTGAGTTAATAATCTACCATGCCTATGTGATGAAGCCTCCATAAAAATCCCTGAACTGTGGGGTTCTGAGAGCTTCCAGGCTGCTGAACACACTCATGCATTGGGAGAGGGTGGTGCACCCAAAATCCTGCATTTGGGACCCTTCTAGACTTCACCTTATGTACCTCTTCATCTTCATCTGTATCCTTTATCATAACCCTTATTATATAATAAACCAGGAGATGTCAGTAGTTTCCTTGAGTTCTGGGAGCCTGAGAAGCTGGCTGTGGGAACCCCCAATTTATAGCCAAGTCAGACAGAAGTATGGGTAACTTGAGGACCTACTTTTTTCTGAAGTGGAGGCAGTCTTGTGGTAAACCCTTAATCTGTGGGCTCTGACACTAACTCCAGGTAGTTGGTGTCAGAGTGAATTGAATTGTAGGATACCCGGCTGATGTTAGAAAATTGATCCATGTCGGGGAAAGCTCACACATCTGGTCTCAGAGATGTTCTGTGAGTAGACAGAAAACAGGGGGTTTTCCTTTCCATTAATATATGATTAATTTGTGTGTGTGTATTTGCCATAGTTGTTTAATAGGAAAGCATATTCTATCATATTAGATAGTAAAGTTCAATAGATTAATCCATAAGATCTACCTTACTTATTGCATGTTTAGGATTGTCTATATCCTTTCTTATATTTATCCTATTGTTATGCCTTGTATTGAAAGAAGTGGTTAAAATCTTCCATTAGTTTGGCATTTCAACCTTTGTCTTCTTTCCTATGTATCACCTTTCTGAAGGCGGTTGATGAGTTATTTAGTGCACAGATACTCATAAATGGTCTCTCTTCATTGTGCGTTTTGGTGTTAATGTTAACCCCCATCCTCCCTTTTCATATTCATTTCTTTCTGGTCTGAATTCTGCCTCATCTGACACAAGGACTGAATATTCTGCTTTCTTATTATTTTCACTCAGTAAGTGTACATTTGCTGATGGTGGTGGTTGTTGCCACCTTCTGAGTTACTTCAGGTATGTGTCTTGTATACCGCATAGAGTTGAGTTTTGCCTTGTGAATGGAATTAAAAACTACTTTTATTCTGCTAACGTTAGGTTGCATTTGTTCTTCTTTTTCTAGTTCCTTTAGGTGACAGGTTAGGTTTGCTAGTTCAGACTTCTGGACGTGACTGTATGTGTATGAGTTTGTCTTTGCTCTTTCTCCCTGTGGTGTGTTTTATTACATTTGCTATTTAAATATTTAATGTTTTGTTTTGTTTTACCTTTATATTTTTTAAAATACCATTTAAAGCATGTATTTTATTTAACCAAAATTTTAATATTTTTAACAAATTTCAAGTTATACTTTAAATCTTAACCAGTTGTGGGTACAAAAATCAACAAACTTCTCATTATTCTCTTCATCTCTCTTCTCCTCCTGTCTTTTAAAGGCTGTTATGAGTTAAACCAAGTCCACCAAAATTTATATGTTGAAGTCTTAACCCTCAGTTACTCAGGATGTGACTTATTCTGAGGATGTGCAATTCTCAGAATTGTCAATGCAGATGTAATTAGTTAAGAGGAGGTCATACCATAGTAGGGTGCACTCCTAAACCAGTATGACTAGTGTTCTTATAAAAAGGAGAAGTATGAAACCAAGGCACATTCATGGGGAGAACACCATGTGAAGATGAACAGAGATTAGGGTGATACAGCAGAAGCCAAGAAACAGCAAAGATTGCCAGCAAAACTGCCAGAAGCTAAGAGAGAGGCCCAGAACAGGTACCTGCTTCACAGCCCTCAGAACGTGCCAGTCCTGCCAGATTTTATCTCAGATTCTATTTCACAGAAGAGGCGAAAGTTTAATGTAGCCTTTGTTGGTTTAAAAAGTATGTTCCTAAATTCTTCAATCATCCTTTCTTCAAGAGTTGAAGCCTAATTCTCCTGCCTTTGCTGTTTGTTAGACTTAGAGATTCACTTGCAGTGGAGAGATGAACTAATTTCTCTTTCTAAAATGGAACAGTATGTGCCATATATAAACACATTGATAAATAAATTGATAAAGCAGCTCTGTAGTTGAGACATCCTCGTGTAAGGGTTTCCAGCTCCTACAGAACATGCTGTGCAGATGACAGCTTATGGTGACGAAACTGCTCGGCCTGTGTCTTGATCAACAGCAGCTCGTGGCCTTTGGAGAAGATAAACTCTGGGGAACAGGGCTGAACTAATGTCTCCTTGAGTTTTCTGCAAAGAAGGATGCATCTGTGGGATGGTCAGCAAACAAACAAAAAACCAAAAGCCAGCTTTACTAAATTCCATGAGCGGCCACATAGCCTAGGTCTAGTTTTCACACATTTCCTTACCTCAGGTTCACCACAAGGCTGTATTCCACTCAGTGGTGTTATAATAACTTTGAGAAAAATAAAGGGCCAATAACTGCTTAGAGAGAGTATGAATGGAAGCCTTTTTCATCAGAGATTTTCATGCCATGTCACTGTGTAAATCACCTGCTGTCCTGTAAATAGCGACACTTGTTTTATGTTCTACCCTTGTTTAGGAATCTTTGACTAGATTCCATGATACTATTTCCAAATAATTAATAGAATCATGTTTTATAAAACATGACTGTCAAAAATTATATACTGTCTCATGGCTCAGATCAGTATGGTTGACAGGGCCTCTCTTATAGGGTATTGTGTGTCTGTGTCCAGGAAGAAGCTCTAACGCTACAATTAAGAGAGAATTTTCCATACAACATTTCCTCACTTGATTTCAAATGTCATTAATTCTCTGACTGCTGTTTTTCCTTTTATAAAAATCCTTTTGAGAAATACTACAAAATACAGAGTAGATGAAACATGTTCGCTGATAATCCTATTGTAAAATGATGACAATTTGGAAATATTAATGAGGTTTTTGAAGAATGATGCTGCAACTCTGTGTTAGACTGAAAGGAAACTTGCCCAACCCTTTCGCCACAATTTTCTATACTTGTGTTTACTATGCTTCTCCACCAAAATACACCTCACTTTACTCTCTGTGTCATGGAGCTTCTGCTGGGCTACACTGCTGGTGGTAGCATTGACAACTCATGAGGACCTGTGGGACTTTCTCTGCCACAAAACGTTAGATTTTATGGACTGGCAGTTGGCCCTTGCAGTGATGCACAGTAGATATTGTCTGGTCTTTCTTTTGATGGGATATCAAACATTTCATTAGGAAAGAGACTGGATAAACCAATGACATTAATTATCGACAATTCCCTGGCATTTCCCTTTTCTCTTTCCTGTGTCTTGCAGGTTGTCACTTCTGTTTTTCTTGATCTCTTGGAAGTCATTTGGCAGGTGAAAGGCAAAAGAAGCCTGTAAGACTGATTGACTTGATTGACTCTGTTTCAAAAGCTAAAGTCCACAGGGGTACCTAGAGGGTGTGTGTGAAAGAGCTCATAAGAGAAAGAAATTGAGTGTTTAGGAAGCCTGAGGAGGGCGGACTGTTTGTGGGTCCTGGGGGAGCAAGAATCCAAGTCTGAGCCTTAGGAGCCCTCCATGGAAACAGAAGACCCCTACCAGTGTGGCTGCAAAAGTAGCTGAGCGGTCAGACGAGAAGCCCCAGATTCCAACGTCTCATTATGATGTGAATGGCAGAGGTGCTGTACCTGAGCGTCCACTGGCCCGGTAGTAACTTGGTAATCTCTCTGAACAGATAACTAATAACCTGTGCAGCCTCTCCTTGTAACCACCTTATCTCCTTGCCACTGTGTATGCTCCTGGGATCTAGATAGCTCTGGTGTGGAAGACCTGTGGAAATAATTTCCCCAACAAACTGACTTGCAATTTTCCACCAATCTGGAGGGAATGAGGACTTTAAAATAAAATTCTGTTGCCCATGGGAAATAAAAATGTGATGCCACACCACTACACATAGACTAATATCTGCAGCATCTGTTTTTATAACTTGTTCGTTCATTTCCTCTTTGTATCCAAGGTTCCTAGCATATTGCTTGGTAACTATTATATGCTGAATAAATAGTTGTTGAATCCATGAAAGATTTTTAAAGCTCTTTATAATGACACCATTCTGTTTTAAGCAGCCGTACAGTATATGTTATTTTATAACTCTATCATCAATTTACAAATTTCCATTTATATCCTTTTTGAAAATAAAAGTTGGCATTTTATTTAGTTTGTATGTCATGAAACTCCAGTGACTTTGTACAGTTTTCATAAATTTATTAATCATAGGATTTTTCTTTTGAAAATTATATGCTGTTGCCTCTTGACCATCTAATATTGAATTATGTATTCTTTTCCTGACTATTTATTAGAATTCTACATATTAATATATAAACATTTAAAAAATTGTTGTCTTTCGCAGTTTATTTTTGATGATATAACATTTAAAAATGTTTCATTACCCTTTTTAAACTAGAATACAGAAACTTACAAAGAAGACAGTAAAATCTCATAAAGGTATACCACTAAAAATTAATAGCTTTTATCATCTTGGTGAATGTTCTTCTAGATTTATCCAGTAAGTTTTTAGGGTTTTGTTCAGCAGAGGTTTTAAATGAGTATTTAGTCAAATCACCTTTATTTAAATCTCTGGCATTTGCTTTACTATTCATAACATTTTTTTAATCCCAAGATTTTGTATACACATTTCCTATTGAATAACATGGCTTAATTGTTCCATTCGTCATTCTAATCACATGCGATATACATATATTTTTTGGTTTAGCGAATGAAGTCAAATTAGGAGTCATTTATTTCTAAAGTTAGTTAATGACATTTATTACATAATCATTTATTTCCACCAGTGATTTATAATGCCCAAATTATCGAATTTTAGGTGATATACATGCCACTGTCTCATTCTAGACTGCTTCTGATTTGTAAATGCATCTGTATTTCATTCCAGCATATGCTGCCCCAAATACTTGCACCTCCTCCCCTCCATAAACTTCATTTTTCTGAATTATTTTGCCTGCTAATTTGTAAATAAATTTGGAACTCTTTTTGCAAATTGTCCCAAAAGTAATTATTCTATTAATTACTGTGTTATTATTTGGAGCAGAATCAAAGTTTTTAGTACTATTCTATGTTTCTATCGAGAAACATGCTATAGATCTACAATTATACACATATTTTATTACTATTTCTTTAAAGGTATTATGACTTTCCTCAAACTTCTTATTATGATTAGTCATAGGCATTTTATATGTGATGATTTAGTACTGCAGTTGTAAACGGGGTCCATTTTTTCCATTACATCTTTTTATTTATTTATGTTTCCAAATTTTGTCTAGGAATAATCCCATTTTTTTTTCTCTCATTTATCTTGCTCTTTGATTTTAGAGTTAGTTCCTGGAATTACTTAAAACTGTGTCACTTTTATGAAGGTATCTTCCTGCTTTGCTTTTCTTGAGCCTTTTCTCCTAGAAAAACAACAACAACAAACAAACAGAAATTAAACTGAAAACATGGAAAAAGCATATACGTCCTGCATTCTTTAGAGCAAGTTGATTCTTGGGCCACAAATTTTAATAAAAACCATGACACTTGCCCTGAGGATTTGATTAAATTTTATGAACAAAAAGGCCAAGCTCCCAGGGCAGGATCTGGAAGGCAGTTTTGAGTTTTCAGCTCTCACCCTCAGACACCATGGTATTGGCTAATATGGTCTTTGGAAGAGGCAAAGGAAGTATACAAACGTTTTAAAATCCTTTCTTGATCATTTAAAAATATCAATATTTACCACCCCTTTCCTCTCTTTTCTCAACACTTTCATTCCCAGTGAAGACCAGATGGTCTGAATCTCACAGGCAGCCCAACAGGTCTCCTTCCCCTGAGATAATTGTCATCTGTGGGAGGGGCTCTTGTCCTCTCCCTGATCTCCCTCAGATTCTTCAGTGACCAGGGAAGGTCACAGACCTACAGGCACCAGCAATCCCAGAGAGCTTACTGCCCTCACTGGGCTGAGGGCTGCCAGGGTTTGAGGGATGAGAATCTTGTATTTGGATCTGTGCATATTTGTGAACTACCTTCAGGGGTGTCTATGTCACAATAAGGCACCTAATTTTGGCCTCTTCACCAGTAAACCTGTTGCAGGCTGGGCAGAGCTGATCTGTGTGATCTAGGAAGTCTTGGAGAAGTCTGAGGTCACTGTAGGGAGGGATGAGGCTGTAACTAAACCAAAGGCACTGACCACATGCAGTAGTTCAGGTGTAAGTTTTCCTTGGGGTCTATGGCCCTGCATGGTGTCTTGCGCTTCTCAGCACAGACCTATATCACACAGCTCCCCTAAGGGACAGCCAGGGGTTTACTCACTCCTTTTCCACATCCTGGATAGAGTCAGGCAGAGGCTGATTCCTGGTTTCAGGAAGGAGTAGGGCGACAAGTCCAGCGAGGATGGAGAAGACTCCATAGATGATCCAAGGTAGGTGGGGAAAATACACCGTTAGGATCATCAAGAGGGGAGCCAGGGCTGCCCCAATATTAGCAGCAATTCCCATGATTCCTGTAGCTGTTACCCTTGGGGTGCAAACAACAATATAAAAATAATATAGTATAAATCACATATATGTAATTTGTGATTTATTATTTTACTTTGATTATGGGAGACACCGCAGCAGTGTTTAGGTACATGAAGCTGACGATGTACTTTTTTTTTTTTAACTCTTTAAAAAAAACTGGGGGGAGGAGGAGGTAATTAGGTATTTATTTATTTATTTAATGGTGGTACTGGGGATTGAACCAGGACCTTGTGCATGCTGAGCACTCGCTCTACCACTGAGCTCTACTCTCTCCTGATGATGTACTCTTACATATGATATATGCTCTTATTTGTTCACAAATTTTTTCAAGTACACAAGTGCACTGACATGTTTTCATTATTTCAAAAATACTCTTATCCACAGTACCTACCCTTTAATGGTTCAGCAGATTGCATGAGATGATACATTAAAGGGCTTAGCTCAGTGCCTGATAAAAGTCAACTTTTAATAAATTTTAGCTACAGTTTTGTTATTATTAATACTACTACAATCAATTCTTTTGATAACTCTTCAGATTAGTTTGCTTCCCACTATATGTACTGATTAGCTGGGAAAGGTCTGTTTTGACCCTGATATAGCTTCCATGAGATTATGTACCTGATGATGGTGGGCATTAGTTCATTTCCATGGGTAAAAGAACACAGAAGAGCCACAGAAGAAACTGCTACTCCCAAAGCGGACAAAGCCACACGGAGAGTCTGCATTTCTGGAGAGGAAGACCAGTGAGACTCAGGAAATCTGAGCTGAAATCACCATCTACCAAATTATAAGTGAAAAAGACTCTATTGCAAATGTTTGTACATGTCAAATACATAGTAGAGAAATTGCACAGAGGCAAAGGATGTGCCGTGACTAATAGCTGAGAAATGTGACTTATCTGTACATAACTGATTAAATAAGAATTTAAGAACCTGAGTTACTGTGTCAACTCTCTCTACATATCAGAAATTTCAGAAATTTGCCAAAGATGGAGAGGGGAACAAAAGGCCAGCAAGAATTTGCTTTTGTTTATTCTGTCCAGTGTCTCCTCTGCCTTTCATGTATAACTTAGGATGGTCATATGAGCAATTACTATGGATGTAAAACTCATCAGTATCCTTCAGGAGTTTAAAACCTGGGTGCACATGCAATATTGGCTAGTACCGCAGTAGAGAGTAATAAAAGAATGGGACTCATGTAAATGGATAAGCTGGAGAGTTGCTCGATCTA
This sequence comes from Camelus bactrianus, assembly GCF_048773025.1. NCBI lineage: Eukaryota > Metazoa > Chordata > Mammalia > Artiodactyla > Camelidae > Camelus > Camelus bactrianus. The sequence continues at coordinate 8,247,438 of NC_133548.1, forward strand.
GCATAATATTGGAAGATTTAAGAATAAGGACCTGTATTAGGGGAAAAAATAGACTTTGGGAACTTCTGAAAGGAAATTTCAGAGAGTCAGCTTCCTAACCATTAAAAAATCATGAAAGTGTTACAACATCAGAGTGGACTCTGTTGTAAGGCAGCAAAATTTCACTGATGCTGATACACAAGATGGGGAGTGCAACCCACCAATATGGGATCCTGCAAAATGCATAATTACACTGGGAGTAAGGTGAAGGATGGTGACCACGTGGGTTCCCTTATTTATTATATATGATTATTTAACTTAGTAAAATAGATTTTTAACAGAGGCTCTGAACAGCTTAATGCTATTCTATACACTTTCAATGCTTGAAGACAAGGGAGTCAAGATGATCCCCTAAAACCAGGCTGCAGTTATGGTGACCTAATTCCAGACACACGAGTGGATACATAGAGTCAGGGAGTAAACTGTCACTGAAACTTAGTAATGAGAAAGAGACCAGACAGAGGAAGTGACAGTATTGTGTCCTCACAAGAGATACAACTATATATAATGACATAATCTTGTCACTTACAATTACAAGTGTGATTGGCCAAAGGACAAATGATCAATTGTTCTCCTAGAGAAACAGTCAAGAATAAATGGCACCAATTATCAGATACATCTCAGATATGATGAAGACATATGTGAACTGACTGTTACTGACCTTGACTATTTCACAGCCGCTTAATGGTAGAATCTATCCTAAATCCTCAGATTGGTTTTGGGGAATCCTTAGAACTCTAGTCTCCATTTCCTCTGGCTTCAGATTCTGTTTTCAAACCTCTGAGCTAAGACATTTTCTTATTTCAACATGTGCTCTTTTCTCACCTTGAGGCACAAATGTGATGGACAGGATGGAGATTCCAAGGAGAGACATGAAAAGTGTCTGGCTTACTTGACGGCCCAAGTGATTCAGTGCCAAAAATGCAACATAATTGGCTGGGAGGTTGACTACACCAAAGAGAATCTGGAACAGGAAAACATTGTTCCCCATGTACTGGAGGTGGAGAGTCAGGCCAAAAAATGACATGAAGTTGGCAAATCTGTAGTGAACAAAGATGAAAGACATTTAGCATATATTTCTAAATGACACAGAGACATCACAAATGATGATAATAAATATTAGCCAGCCAGTCAGTGGTTGGTTTTAAAGTATAAAAACATGGTATGTTTTACGGAACATATCCTTGCATGGTGATGATTTTAAAACTACAAACTAATTATATTATTTGAGCTCCTAATTGTTGTTGAGTTTCGGGGGAGGGCTTTGAGTGTTTATCTGGAGGATGCATGATGAAGCCTTCTAGGGTTTTAGAGTTTTTTTCTATATCTTCATCTAATGGAAACAAACAAGTGGAGAAAGTTAAAGCCAACATCTGTACCATGACTGAAATTCTCAGCCTTAGTTTCCAGTGATGAGCTTGGTAGAGTAATACGATAAAATTCTTTTTTGTATAACTAGCTCTGGGTCAGTCTTTTCATAACTCTTTGACTACCTTTAAACACAGCAATTATCTTTATGGCTTCATCATGTTTTATCTCAAATCTGTTCCCACAACTTGCTGTATCCTTTGATAAGGGATAGATTCAATGTCTCCACTCTTGTAACACCCTTCATAAACGGTGTGAAGCATACCTCACAAAAGACAGGAGACAGATCCTTTTACGCATGTTGGGTGTGCGGAACAAGTCAAATACAGAAGGTCTGGTCTGTGCTGCCTCCAGCTCCTCCTGCATGGTGGACCTCACGACCTTCAACAACAACAGACTGTTCAGTTGTCACACAATGGTAGGTGTTGTGAGACCTCCAACAGAGGACAAGGTAGACAACTTCCTTTTTTGTCTACTGGAAAATATAGCCATGGAAGATGTAATGAAAGGTGTAAAAGTGGTACGAATAGTGAATTATGGGGTTAAAGGGGCCTGAGGGAAATTACTATGTAACAATGAAAATATTTAAACACAAGACACAAATGAACTTATTTACGAGACCAGAAGAGACTCACAGATACAGAAAACAAACTTTAGTTACCAGGGGGGAAATGGGGTGGAAAGGGATAAATTTGGGGTTTGAGATTTGCAGGTACTAAATACTATATATAGAATAGATAAACAACAAGATTATACTGTAAAGCAGAGGGAACTATATTCAATATCTTGCAGTAACCTATAATGAAAAGGAATATATGTATGTATATGTGTGACTGAAACATGCTGTACGCCAGAAATTGACAAAAGTTTGTAAACTGACTATACTTCAACTAACTAACTAAATAAATATATTTTAAAAATTTAGCCATTAAAAAAAGATTCAGGAGGGCTACAGAGCCTCAGAAAGGGTGTGTATAGATATTAAGATTAGAAAGGGAATCAAATACAGAGTTACTTGGATTATGGGCCAAAGCTCCATTTGTGTCAGATGGTCATGAAAGATCTGGAAACTAAGCTTGATTCTCGGCTGGTTGTCCTTTGTAGAAAAACAGTTTATCTCAGGAGAAAGAACACTTCTTGAGAGTCTTTATTCTGGTTCTTTGCTCAGTCACTTTGGGAGGAATCCTGGCACATTGTGTTTCCATGAATGAGATGCCTAGAATTAAGTCTGAGGACTAAATCAGGGGAGATTTTGGTGTAGAATGATTTATACCCAGAACTGGTTACAATCTGGAGTTACTTAATGGCCTTGCAACATGGTGGGTGTATATCTTGAGGAAGGTAATTAAATATTTCTAAAAGTCAATTTACTTCTCATTAAAAAGAAGAATACGTAAAAGAATTAGAGTAGGAGAATAGTAGGTGGAGAAAAAGAAGAGCACCTCTCTCGGAAGGAATTCTTGGGCCATACATGAGGCTACAAATGTGAACATGGAATTATAGGTAGTACACACTCAGATACTTATTTACTAATTATTCAAACAATATAGACTTAATTCTTATCTCATCTCTACAAATGAAAAATACCATGAAATCCATTGGTATAATTCCATGAAGAAATCATAGAAATGAAAGGTCACCTGAACTAAGGACTTACACATACTCAAGAATGTCCTTTCAGCTGCAGAACTAGCTTGAGGAGCAAAATATTAGATTCATACTTTTGGAAGAGAGGGGTCATGATGGCATCTCCTTCCTGCATCTAACACCGGAAACCCATGATCACTGGCCACTGTCATGGATGGTGGTATAAGAATGAGTTCAAGTAGTACCTTAAACTTGGACCAGGTGAGGGATGCAATGCCTGTAAGACTGGCCTTAAATTATATCCAATATCAAAGTTAAAGTTCGGGATACATTGTAGTTATTTTACACTGGCCATTCATTTTTGGTGAGGAAGTAGAGATGTGAATAGTATTAGCAGAAGTATTTAGGGAGGCTATAACAGATCCCTCACAGGAATTCAAGGAACTCCTCCTATCTGGTAACATCTTTATTCCTGAAAGAAGCAGCCCATAGTCAAATGGGAGCCTGCTGGATCTTCGCTTTTTTAAATGCTTTGTTCTCTGTGATTTTCACTTCCTTTGCTTGTTAAAAAAAAAAAAACAAACCTATTTGTACCACTCATAACACTATGCTGGGGTGAGAAGCACTAAACAGCTCCCGTCTGAAGACTTGCCCAGGAGTGTCCTGAAATCAGTGTGCACAAAATCACAAAAGCCTTTTGATAAATTTTTAGATAGTTTGTAAAGCAGTTGCCATTATGTTGGTGGCTTGAAATTGATGATGGTGCTATAATATTCACACCATAGAAATTGATAATCACCACAAATCTGAGATCTATGGCTTTTTTTTTCTCCTATGATGTTAAGTGTTAAGCATTTACCAGCATACCACTGGCTTGATCCCTCTGTAGTAAACTGCAAATTTAATTGTATCTTTGCCTGGTTTAAACCTGGCTAGTTCCACCTTAACCTGTAAGACCCATTTCAGGTATAACTACCTCCAAGATGCATTCATTGCCCACACCCCTGCAGTTCATATAACTTGCAGGTTATATCTCCCTCCTTAGCATTCACATTCCACCATCGTTTTACTTCAAAGAGTCTTTATCAAGCCCATTTTACTTGTTGAGTAATATATTCTGAAGACTGAAGAAGCTGTAGATGTTCCCCCCACCCCCCAACTGTCACAGGATTCTTCACCAAGTAGTTATAAAATAAATTTGGAAGGGAAAGAGGAAGACAAAGGAAAGAGGGAAGACAGGGAGGGGTGGAAGAAGCTGATTGAAGGTGGAATGCATTTAGAAGCTGAACGATCTGGAATTCAAGAACCAATAAAGGTATAAAATGTTGATTTGGAGAGTTTTGGGAAAATTTTTGTAAATTAAATCAGAGATGGATAAAATGGACATTTATTTCTTCAAAATTACAATTTATGGTATCTAGACTGACACATTTCTTACCACAGTATAGTTGGGAAAACACTGATGTTTTATGGCTGTAAGAGAAACCTGCAGAGGATTCAGTGGAGAAATTTGCTTTGGTCTCTCATAGTTACCATGTCACTCACCAGTATATAAGTGTGCCATCACTGACTTTGTGAGGATTGAGTTTCCACTGAATATTTTCCTTATGGTTTGACTGGAGAGTGCACCTTGAGTTCCTTTAAGGGAGTGTGTGGAGAATGTAGTTCAGACTGGGCTACTGTGAGGTATGACTTCTTGGTTTCTACTGGGTCTGAAATACTTTGGACAATAGAAATGAAGATTGAAAAAGACTGCACATGTCACACAGGAATGGGAGGAGGAAATTGGGCAGAGAAGTGGTGAGAAGAGAGTATCAGAGTTTGGAATGTATAGAGTTTAGAGCAGGAAAGAAGGTGCATAAGATCATAACTGCATAAAAAAAAAACCAGAACCAATAGAATGTAATGAGCAGAGAAGGAGGACAAGTTATTAAAAGATGAAGAAGATGCTGCTCTGAAGATGGACATATGGATATGCCAAGGGCTGACTGAAATAAGGGGTGACCTAGAAAGTACACCAAAAAGAAGATGCCTGAGAAACACTGGTGGTTTAGGGTGGAGACACTTTCTTCGTAGTCTTCATGTTTCCAAGAGGAAAGATTTTGAAAGATTAATACTACAGACTCCTTTATACATATCTTCAATGGCCCATGGAGAACTGAGGTATTTTATTGGTAAAGGTAGGAGAATGAGGTGGACATGCTCCAGTGACTCAGAATGCCTTTACAAAGAAATTTCATTCAGATCTGCTGCCTGGGCCACACCTTATATTTAGCAATGCAAATTCTGCACCTGTGGGAAAACATGTCAATGGTGAATAAGTTCAGTTGTGAACTGAAGTGTTAAAGAACCCATTGTTGCTTGAGACTTGGTCTTTTCCTCTATTCCAGTTTTCACAGCAGTGAAAAACAAAAGATTTTAATCTCCATCTTTCTGAGCTCATTAACTATCCTTCAGTTGGGTATGATTTAGGCAGAAGAGAAATTAGAACACTCCCTCATGCCATACACAAAAATAAACTCAAAATGGCTTAAAGACTTAAATATAAGACATGACACCATAAAACTCTTAGAAGAAAACATAGGCAAAACGTTCTCTCACATAAATCATAGAAATGTTTTCTTTGGTCAGTCTCCCAAGGCAATAGAAATAAAAGCAAAAATTAACAAATGGGACCTAATCAAACTTATAAGCTTTTGCACAACAAGGGAAATCATAAACAAAATGAAAAGCCAACCTACGAACTAGGAGAAAATATTTACAAATGATGTGACTGACAATGGCTTAATTTCCAAAATATATAAAGAGCTCAAGCAACTCAATAATAAGAAAAACAAACAACCCAATCAAAAAATGAGCAGAATACCTAAATATACATTTCTACAAAGAAGAAATACAGATGGCCAATAGGCATATGAAAGGATGCTGAACACCACTAATTATCAGAGAAGTGTAAATCAGAACTGTAATGAAGTATCACCTCACACTGGTTACAATGGCCATAATTAAAAGGCATAGAAACAATACGTGCTGGAGAGGGTGGAGAACAGAGAACCCTCCTACACTATTGATGGGAATGTAAACTGGTGCAGCCCTTCTGGAAAACGGTATGGAGGTTCCTTAAAAATCTAAAAATAGAGTTACCATGTGATCCAGCAATCCCACTCCTGGGCATATATCCAGAGAAAACTCTAATTTGAGGATAAATGCACCACAGTGTTCATAGCAGCACTATTTACAATAGCCAAGACATAAAAGTAACCTAAATGTCCATCCATAGATGAATGTATAAAGAAGATGTGGCAAATGGAATACTACTCAGCCATAAAACAGAATGAAATAATGCCATTTGCAGCAACATGGCTGAATCTAGAGATTATTATACTAAGTGAAGTTAAGTCAGTCAGAAAAAGACAAATATCATATGATATCACTTATATGTGGAATCTAAAATATGATACAAATGAACTTGTTTACAAAACATAAACAGACTCACAGACATAGAAAACAAACTTATGGTTACCAAAGGGGAAGGTGGTAGGGATAAATTAGGATTTTGGAACTTGCAGATACAAAGTACCATGTATAAAATAGATAAACAACAAGATCCTACTGTATAGCACAGGGAACTATGTTTAATATCTTGTAATAACTTATAATGGAAAAATATGAAAAAGAATATTTTTTTACATATCTGAATCATTTTGCTGTAAACTAGAAACTAACACAACATTGTTAATCAACTCTACTTGATACAAAATAAAAATAATAAAAGATTGAATACCAAGTCTCTCAAATTCTTCCAAAAAATAGAAGGAGGCACTTCCAAACTCATTTTATCAGGCCAATATGACCCTGACTCCAAGGTAAGACAAAGATAATGTAGGAAAAGAAAACTACAGGCCAATATTCCTGAAGAACATAGTTGAGAAAATCATCAACAAGACACTAGCAAACCAAATTCAGGAGCACGTTAAAAGGATCATACACCATAACCCAGTGGGATTTATTCCTGGGATACAGGGATGGTTCAACATAAGAAAATTAAAAAATGTGATACACCAAATTCACAGAATGAAGTCTAAAAATCATATGAGTATCTCAATAAATACAGAAAATGCATCTGACAAAATTCAGTGCACTTCCATGGTAATAATTCTCAACAAATTAGATGCTGAAGGAACTTATATTAAAGACCATATATGGAAAGCCCACAGCTAACATCATACTCTATGGTGAAAAACTGAAAGCTTTTCCTCTAAGATCTGGAACTGAACAAGGATCACATTTCAATTTAAATAGGACTGGAAGTCCTGGCCAGAGTAATTAGGTAAGAAAAAGAAATAAAAGGCATCTAAATCAGAAAGGAAAAAGTGAAATTATCTGTTTGCAGACAACATGATCTTATTTGTAGAAAACCTTAAATACATTGTATTAAAAAATTGTTAGAATTAATAAATGAATTTAGTAAAGCTGCAGGATACAAAATTAACATATAAAATCAGTTGCGCTTCTATACACCAGCAACAAACTACCTAAAAATAAATTAAGAAAACAATCCTGTTTACGTTAGCATAAAAATAATAAAGTACTTAGAGATAAACTTAATTAAGGAGGTCAAAGACTTGCACACTGAAAACTGTAGACATTAAAGAAAGAAATTAAGGCTAGACACTAGAAAATTGAAATACATCCATGTTCATGGATTGAAAAAAATTAATATTGTTAAGGTGTCCATACAATCCAAAGAAATATATTGATTAAATAAATCCCTGTCAAAATCCCAATGGCATTCTTTACAGAAATAAAAAAAAAAAGCAATCCTAAAATTCATATGGAAACACAGAAGACCCTTAACAGTCAAAGCATTTTTGAGCAAGAACAAAGCTGGAAGGATCACATATTCTGATTTCAAAATTACCGTAACCAAGAGTAAGATACTGGCACAAAAACAGACATTTAGATCAATGGAGCAGAACAGAGAGCCCACCAATAAACTCATGCATATAACAGTCAGTTGATTTCTGATAGTTGTGCCAAGAATTCATAATGGGGACAGGATACTGTCTTCAATAAATGGTGTTGGGAAAACTGGATATCCACATGCAAAAGAGTGAGACTGGAAATTTACCTTTACACTATACACAAAAATAAATGCAAATGGATTAGACAAAAACATAAGACCTAAACTATAAAATTCCTAAAGAAAACATAGGAGAAAAGCTTGCTATTATTGATTTTGGCAATGATTTTTTTAATGTGACACCAAAAGCACAGGTAATGAGCAAAAATAGACAAATGGAACTACGTCAAACTGAAGAGATTCTACACAGCTAGGAAATAATTTTAAAAATGAAAAAGCTTCTGCAGAGTGGGAGAAAATACTTGTAAGCCATATGTCTTATAGAAGGTTAATACTCAAAATATATAGGAAATCCCTACAGCTCAATAACAAAAAAGCCAAAAAACTCAGTTAAAAATGGGAATAAAAACTGAATAGACATTTTCCCCAAAGACAACATACAAATGGCCAATGGGTACATGAAAAAGTACTTAACATGACTAATTGTTAGGGAATGGCAAATCAAAATCACAATGAATGATCACGTCACATCAGTTAGGATGGCTACTATTAAAAAAACATATTATTGGTGAAGTTGTGGAGAAAAAGGTACCATCTGTGCACTGTTGGTGGGAATGTGAAGTGGTGTAGCCACTACAGAGACAGTGTGAGGTCTCCTCAAAAAATTAAAAATAGAATGACTGTATTATCCTGTAATCCCTCTTCTGGGTTTATATCCAAAGGAATTGAAATCAGGATCTTGAAGAGATACCTGCACTGCCATGTCCATTGCATCATTATTCATTGTAGCTAAGATACTGAAGCAAACTAAAAGTCCATCCATGGATAGATAAAGAAAAAATACATATATCTCACATATCAAATGGTATATTATTCATCAATAAAAATAAGGCTATTCTGCCATTTGCCACAACATGAGGAACCTAGAGGACATTATACTAAGTAAAATAAGCCTATGTGAAAGAACAAATACTCCATAATACCACTTATATTAGGAATCTACAATAGTCAAACTCAAAGAAGCAGAGAGTAGAATGGTGTTTGCCAGGTGCTGGAGGATATGAGAAATGGGGACATATTTGTCAAAGAGTACAAAGTTTCAGTTATGCAAGATAAATCAATCCTAGGAATCTACTGCACAACATAGTGTCTATAGTTATAATACTGTGCTGTACACTTAAAATTTGCTGTGAGGGTAGATTTTGTTAAGTGTTATTACAAAAAATAATGAATAAAGAAAGGCAGGAGAAAGTTTTAGGAGGTAATAGATATATTTATTGCATAAACTGTGGTGATATTTAGATGTACACTCATCTCCAAATTCATCAAGTTGTATATATTAAATATGTACATCTCTTTGTATGTTAATCATGCCTCAGTAAAGGTTTTTTAAAAAATTCATCAAATGTGCCATCCAACGTGTTTTATGGCTCCTCTTTGACTCTCTAGCTCCCTAACCTTCTCTTAACCTAATAAATGAGAGTAGATGACTTCTTATTTCTATTAGCATTCTTTCCATTCCCTTATCACTGCAAACAAAAAAGTTAACAATAGAAATACCACATGATCTGGCAATATTGATTATGGTTATACATCCAAAAGAATTGTACACAGGATCTTGAAGAGGTATTTGTTTACACATGCTCAATGCAGCACTACTGACACATGGAAACAACCTAAATGTCCACCAATAGATAAATGGATAAATAAAATGTAGTATATTCATACACTAGGATATTATTCATCCATAAAAAAGAAGGAAATCCTTCCATATGCTACATCATAAATGAATCTTGAAAACATTTTGCTAAGTGAAATAAACCATCCACAGAAGGAAAAATAGTGCTCACAGAAGGATAAATACTGCATAATTCCACTCATATGATGTATCTAAAATGTTAAAATAGTAAAATAATAAGTAGAATTGTGATCACCAGGGACTAGGGACAAGAGAATTGAGAAAGCTGTTGTTCAATTAGTTTTAGTCATGCAGGATGAAAAAGTTCTAGAGCTCATTGTACCTATATTTAATAAACTGTGTTGTATAATTAAAACTTTAAGAAGACAGATTTCATTTCATGCATTTCTGACCATAATAAAAATTATTTTAAAATGTATGTTAATTTTTCTCGTATTAAAGTTCCTGGAAACATGGAAGTCTGACTCACACTGCCATGTATGATCAAGCACCATGCCTAATATATTATAATTTTTCAATAAATAACTTATATGTTCACGACATGATGAATGGTTTACTTTATGATGCACAGCAACATCTGCCTTCCATACTTGGGATGGAAAATGAAAGAAAGAAGCATTTCCACCCAGTCATGCTCTTGGAACTTGTAATGCAAAGGCCACAAAACAGGGATTTGGACTTTCGTGATCACTACCACATTTACTATGTAGAACAGAATTGGCCCATTAAGTAGCTATACCATAAATGAACGCATGAATGAATGAATTGACAAATAAGTGATGTTCCTAATGCTCTATTCGGCATGGTCACTAGCTGCCCTTCTACTTGCCTTACTGTCCTGAAAAAAAGCCATCAGAATGTTAATTGGAAAGAAATGGATTAGTTCTTGTTACTTTCTCTAACACAGAGTGAGACCAATACACAACTTTTACAATCCCAAATATTAAGTTCTATCCACCAATGTTGAGTAAAATATCTGTGTCCAATTCTTTCAGAAGCAGCATAGTCTCTCTTAATGCTAGTTCAATGTTGACAGGCACTGAAGACCAGGACAATGAGGTAAGAAGACCCCAAACCACACCTGTGTTCCCACCCGTTATTCACTTTCTGGACACCAAGTAGTGTATATGTCAGGTCATGTCTCCCCTATATCCCATTAACCAACTCCCTCTCCTGTTCACCTCAATGGTTAGGGTGTCTCCAGCATTCTTTATTCCATTCCTGTGCGCAGCTTTTTTAAGTTCCTTTAAGCCCTCCTCAGGTTTGTTGGTGATAATCAGCCACCGAGCAGACTCTGCCAGCCACCTGATCAAAGAAGAGTACAGAAGTGCAACCAACTCTCATTTGCTCATTTATTCGCATACCCTTTTTCCTGAAATGGCTCTATCTTCCCCTTTAATACCTACCTCTGTTTTGTTATATCGGGAAATATAAACTTATATTCTCTTGTACCATAACTAGGAAACTGTGAAGATGAACTCTCCATGCAGCACAACTTCACTGCTGGGAATATAAAGTAGAAGTCATAGTGCCCTTCATTATTCAGGGGGATATAATCAGTTTTAGCAAATAAAAATAGTGTGTTTAGTTAAATTTGAATTCAGATAAATAGTGAATATGAGTAATTCTTGAGTATGACTATGTCCCATGCAATAGTTTAGATATACACTAAAAAGTATTTGCTATTTATTTGACATTTTACTTTAGTGAGATACTCTGTATTTTATCAGGTTAGTAAATAAAACTGTGGAACTCTTAGGTAAATAGAAATTTTACATAAACAATGAATAATTTTTAGTGCAACTATGCTCCATACAATATTTGGCATACTATACCAAAATTTGGTGGCATATCTGAAATTCACATTTAACTGGCAACCCTACCTGTTCTGCTTTTTAAATTGTACATAGGACACAGATTAGTAAAGCATGTGCTCAAGTGTTGACTAAGATCAAACAGAATTATTGCATCCTAATTCCATGTAACTTACATCCTATGATCCTCTAAGACAAAGAAAGTTAGAAAGCTTATACCTTGAGGAAAGAAAGAAGACAAATAATGGTACAGAAAACACCAGCTGAAGTGTGAGCCAGTCTCGAATGGCAAAAGCCAGTCCTCCCAGGATGATCTGTCCCACACAAGCGGCAGAGATTGCCATTACCATTCCCATGGCTTGGAATCGGTGTATTGTCCATTCTACAACTGAAAGAAAACACAAACAGGATTTTGACTTCAAACAAAGTTAGAATTTCAAAGTCAAAGCTAACACTTGGAAAATGTCAAAGATCCAAAGTTTTGACTTACTAAGCACGGAACTATTTGTCAGGATGCTCATGGTAGAAAACCCAGCCAAGAAGCGCAGTGAGCAGTAAATGAGGAAGGTGGGAGCAAAGGCTGCACAGGTATCAGCAATGGCGAGCTGGAGCAAACACCATCTGAGCATTAACCTCCTCCCAAACCTGAGAAATGGTAACAGGTTAGATATGGTAATAGTAGCCACCTGCTGTAAAGATTAACAAAAAGAAGACACTTTGAAATTTAGGGGATGTTTTCTTATTTTAATTTTATTTAAGCATTTTTGTTTTTCTTTATTCCCCCTAATTTTACTGAGATATAATTGAAATACAGCAGTGGACAAGTTTAAGGTGTGCAACAGTGTAATGATTTGCCTTACATACATCACGAAATAATTATTACAAGTTTAGCAAACATCCGTCATCTCATATAGATACAAAATTAAAGAAATAGAAAATTTTTCCTTGAAATGAGAACTCACAATTTGCTGTCTTAACAGCTTTCATATGTAACACACAGCAGTGTTAATTATATTTATCATGTGAATTATATCTCTAGTACTTATTTTTCTTATAACTGGAAGTTTTCACCTTTTGACTGTCTTCATTTAATTTTCCCTCCCCTTATGCCCACCTCTGGTAACCACAAATCTCTTTTTCTATGAATCTGTTTTTGAAGTATAAGTGACCTATAACACTATATTAGTTCCTATTATACAATATAGTAATTCGATATTTCTATACATTTCAGAATAATCCCCACAATAGGTCTGGTTTGTCGCCATAAAAAGATACTATGTGGTTACGGATCATATTCCCCATACTGTACATTTCATACTCTTGACTCATTTATTTTGCACCTGGAGGTTTATTACTCTTAATCTCCCTCACCTATTTCTTCCCTCCCCATAGCCCCCTCTCCTCTGGAAACCACCTGTTTGTTCTCTGTATCTTGTCATGTTTGTTCATTGTTTTCTTTTTTAGATTCCACATATAAATCAAATCAGTTTTTGTCCTTCTCTGTTTGACTTATTTCTCGCTTAGCATAATACACATTAGGTCCATCCATGTTGTTGCAAATGGCAAGATTTCATTCTTTTTTATGGCTGAGTAATTTTCCATTGTGTGTGTGTGTGTGTGTGTGTGTGTGTGTGTGTGTGTATGTGTGTGTATACACACACACCATACCTTCTTTATTGATTCATCTATGGATGGGCATTTAGGTTGCTTCCGTATCTTGGCTATTGTAAATAATGCTGCAATGGATATTGGTGTGCATATTTTTTTGAATTCGTGCTTTCTTTTTCTTTGGATAAATACCTAGAATTGGAATTAATGGGTCATACGGAAATTCTATTTACAATTTTTCTCCATACTGTTTTCTATAGTGGCTGCATCAGTTCCCTTTTCTCCACACCCTCTCCAGCATTTATTATTTGCAGATACTTTGATGGTTGTCCTTCTGACTGGTGTGAGGTGATAACAGGTTGCGGTTTTGATTTGCATTTCTCTGATAATTAGTGATGTTGAACATCTTTTCATGTGCCTATTGGTTATCTGTATGTCTTCTCTGGAGAAATGTCTATTTGGTCTTCTGCCCATTTTTTGATTGGGTTATTAGGTTTTTTGATATTGAACTGTATAAGCTGCTTGTATATTTTGGAAATTAAGTCCTTGTTGGTCACATCATTTGTGAAATGTTTTCTCCCATTCTGTAGGTTGCCTTTTTGCCTTTGTGTGTAAAAGCTTATAAGTTTCATTAGGTCCCATTTGTTTATTTTTGCTTTTATTTCTATTGCTTGGGTAGACTGCCCTAGGAGAACATTGCTAAGATTTATGAGAGAGAGTGTTTTGCCTATGCCTTCTTCTAGGAATTTTATGGTGTCATTTCTTATATTTAAGTCTTTAGCCATTTTGAGTTTATTTTTGTGTATGGTGTGAGGGAGTGTTCTAACTTCATAGATTTACATGTAGCTGGCCAGGCTTCCCAACACCACTTGCTGAAGAGACTGTCTTTTCTCCATTGCATGTTCTTGCCTCCTTCATTGCAGATTATTGACTGAAGGTGTGTCAGTTTATTTCTGGGCTCTCTATTCTGTTCCATTGACACATGTCTGTTTTTGTGCCAATATCATGCTGTTTTGATCACTGTAGCTTTGTAGTATTGTCTAAAGTCTGGGAAGGTTATGCCTCCAGCTTCGTTCTTTTCCCTCAGGATTGCTTTGACAATTCTAGATCTTTTATTATTCAATGTAAATTTTAGGATTATTTGTTCTAATTCTGTGAAAAATGTCCTGGGTAATTTGATAGGGATTGCTTTAAATTTGCAAATTACTTTGGGTAGTATTATGGCTATTTTAGCAATATTAATTCTTCCAATTCAAGAGCATGGGATAGTTTTCCATTTCTTTGGATCATCTTAAATTCCCTTTATCAATGTTTATCATTCTCATTGTGTAAGTTTTTCATCTCCTTAGTCAGATTTATTCCTAAGATTTTTTTTGATGCAATTTTAAAAGGGATTTTTTTTTACTTTCTCTTTCTGATATTTCATTGTTAGTGTAAAGAAATGCAACAGATTTCTGTATGTAAATCTTGCATTCTGCAACTTTGCTGAATTCATTTATCAGTTCTAATAGTTTTTCGATGTAGTCTAGGATTTTCTATATAGATCACGTCGTCTGCATATAATGACAATTTTACCTCTATCCTTCCAATTTAGATACTTTAATTTCTTTTTCTTGTCTGACTGCTGTGAATAAGACTTCCAGTAGTATGTTGAATAGAAACGGTGAAAGTGGGCATCCTTGTCTTGTTCCAGAATTTAGTGGGAAGACTTCAGCTTTTCACTGTTGTACTATGTTGGCTGTAGATTTGCCATAAAGAGATTTTTATTATGCTTATTCATGTTTCCTCTATGTCCACTTTGGTAAGATTTTTTTCATGAATGGATGTTGAACTTTATTGAATGCTTTTTCTGCATCTATTAAGATGACCGTGTGGTTTTTGTCTTTCCTTTGGTTGATGTGGTATATTACACTGATTGATTGCACATATTGAACTAACCATCCTTGAGACCTGGGATGAATCCAACTTCATCATGGTATATGATCCTTCTTATGTGTTGTTGGATTTGGTTTGCTAATATTTTGTTGAGGATTTTTGCAACTATCATCAAAGATAGTGGCCTGTAATTTTCTTTTTAGGTAATGTCTTTGTATGGTTTTGGTGTCAGGGTAATGGTGACTTCATAGAATGATTTTGGGAGTGTTCCCTCCTCCTCAGTCTTTTGGAAGAGTTTGAGAATGATTGGCATAAGCTCTTCTTTGTATATTTGGTAGAATTCCCCAGTGAAGCCATCTGATCCTGGACTTTTGTTTGCAGGGGGGTTTTTTGGTTGTTTTTTTTTTTTTTAATTACTGATTCTATTTTAGTTCTAGTGATCAGTCTGTTCAAATTATCTGTTTATTTTTTATTTAGTTTTGGTGGGCTGTGTGTTTCTAGAAACTTGTCCATTTCTTCTAAGTTGTCCCATTTGTTGGCATGTAGTTCATAATATTCTCTCATAATTTTTTATATTTCTGTGGTGGTGTTGGTTGTTATTTCTCCTCTTTCATTTCTTTCTTTGTTCTTTTTTTCTTGATGAATCCAGGTAGAGATCTATCAATTTAGTTTATCTTTTCAATGAAACAGCTTTTAGTTTTGTTAGTCTTCTCTATTTTTTTTTGTTTTTTAGCCTCTACTTCACTCATTACTGCTCTAATCTTTAGGATTTCTTTCTTTCTGCTCACTTTGGATTTTGTCTAATTTTCTTTTTCTAGTTCCTTTATGTGTAAGGTTAGATTGTTTATTTGAGACTTTTCTTGTTTCCTGAGGTAGGCTTATATATACTTGCCTCTTAGTACTGCTTTAGCTGCATCCCATAAATTTTGCATCATTGTATTTTTGTTTTCACTTGTCTGTAGGTATGTTTTCGTTTCTTCAGTGACCATTGATCGTTTAGCATTTGTTTAACCTCCACATCTTTGTGGGGTTTTTTGCAGTTGTTTTCTTGTAGTTGATTTGTAGTCTCATAGTGTGGTCAGGAAAGATGCTTGATATGATTTCAATTTTCTTAAGTTGACTGAGACATTTTGTGGCCTGACATATGATTTATCCTGGGGAATTTTCCATGTGTTCTTGAAAACAATGTGTATTCTGCTGATTTTTTGATGAGATATTCTATATCTGCTAAGTCCATCTGGTATAATGTGTCATTTAAGTAAAGTCAGTGTTTCCTTATTGATTTTCTGTCTGGATGATCTGTCCATTGATGTAACTTAGATGCTAAAATCCCCTACTATCATTGTGTTACTGCTAATTTCTCCCTTTATGTCTGTTAATATTTGCTTTATATATTTAGGTGCTCCTATGTTGGGTATACACACACACATGCACACAATTTTTATATCTTCATCTTGGATTGAGCCCTTGATCATTATGCAAGTCCTTTGTTTCTTGTTATAGTCTTTCTTTGAAAGTCTATTTTGTCCAACACAAGTATTGCTACTCTGGTTTTCTTTTGATTTTCACTTGCCTGGAATACCCTTTTCCATCCCTTCACTTTCAGTCTGTGTGTCTTTAGATATGAAATGAATCTCTCATAGGCAGCATATATATGAGTCTTTTTTTAAAATCCATTCAGTCACTCTATATCTTTCAATTGGAGAATTTAGTCCATTTACATGTTTAGTAATTATTGTTAGGTATGTACTAATTGTCATTTTGTTAATTGTCTTTGGGTTGTTTTTGTAGTTCTTTTTTGTTTTTTTCTTCTTCTTTTGTTCTCTTCACTTGCGATTTGTTGACTATCTTTACTGTTATACTTGGATTCCTTTCTCTTTTTTTGTGTGCATTTATTATAGATTTTTGGTTTGTGGCTACCATGGTATGTGTGTGTGTGTGTGTGTGTGTGTGTGTAAATCTATTTCTATATCTATACACATGATTATTTTAAGTTGCTGGTCTCTTAAGTTTCACGCATTTTAACAGTCCTGCATTTTTACTTCCCTCCCTCCACAATTACTGTTTTTGACATCATATTTTACATCTTTCTATTACTTATAGTCCTTAAGTACTTATTGCACATAGAGATGATTTTACTAATTTTGTCTTTTAACTTTCAGACTAGCTTTATATCTGGCCTATTTATTACATTTACTGTATGTTTGTCTTAACAAATGAGATTTTTCTGTTCATAATTATCATGGTTCTAGTTGGGGCCTTTTCTTTTTAATTTAAGGAATTCCCTTTAACATTTCTTGTAAAGCTGCTTTGGTGGTGCTTAATTCTTTTAGCTTTTGTTTGTCTTTTAAACTTTTGATTTCTCCATCAAATCTGAATAAAAGCCTTGTTGGGTAGAGCACGATTGTTTGTAGGTTTTCCCCTTTCATCACTTTAAATGTTCCATGCCACTCCCATCTGGCCTGCAGAATTTCTGCTGAAAAGTCAGCTGATAGGCTTATGGTACTTCCCTTGTACATAACTTGTTGTTTTTCCCTCTCTGCTTTTAATATTACCTCTTTGTCTTTAATTTTTGCCATTTTAATTACAATGTGCTTGGTGTGGTGCTCTTGGGTTGATCCTGTTTGGTACTCTGTGCTTCCTGGATGTTGATGTCTATTTTCTTTCCCAGGTTAGGAATGTTTTCAGCTGTTAATGTCTTCACATATGTTCTCTGCTCCTTTCTTTCTCCTTTCTCCTTTTGAGACACCTATAATGTAAATGTCAGTATACTTGATGTCCCAGAATTCTCTTAAACTGTTCTTATTTCTTTTCATTCTGTTTTTTTTCTTGGTTCAGCTTCAGTGATTTTCACTACCCTGTCTTTCAGCTTGCTGATCCATTTCTCATTACCATTTAGTATGTTGATTCCTTATAGTGTATTTTTCATTTAAGTTATTGTATTCTTCATCTCTATTTGGTTGTTCCTTATATTTTCTAACTCTTCGTAAAAAAAATTCTAACTTCTTACTCTGTTCATTCAATCTTCTCTTGATTTCTTTGGTCATCATTAAAATCATTACTTTGAACTCTTTATTGAGTAGATTGGCTATCTCCACATCACTTAGTTCTTCTTTTGGGGTGTTATCCTGTTCTTTTATTTGGAACATCTTTCTTCTGTTGCCTCATTTTGCCTAATTCATTATTTTTATTTCTATGTATTTGGTAGGTTGGTTATGTTTCTCAATCTTGAAGAAGGGCTCTTTTGTAGGACATGACCTATGCATCTCAGCAGTACACTCCACTTTGGTCACAAGAGCTGTATGTTCTAGGGGCCCCCTATGTGGGCTGCATGGGTCCTTCTGTTGTTGTGGGCTGCCTACTGAGGGCATTCTGGCCCCAGTCCAGTTGGTTGCCAGGCCCTGGTTTGTATGGAGGCTACCAGATACTGGTTGGCTTGGATGGGTTGTAAGTAGGCTGGTGTAGAGCCCTGATTTGTCTTGGGGATAGTGCTTTCCCACTGGTGGGGTGAGTTCTGGGGTGGGTGCTTGTGTGGTCAGAGCTTCCAGACCTAGTGTCAGCCTGCTGGTTGTTGGGGCCAGTTCCTAACACACCTGATTGTGGGTTCTAGATTATCCCAAAGCTGTGGGTTCCAGATTATCCCAAAGCTGATGAGTAGGACTTAATCCTGGAGCATCTTGCTGAGGGGGCCAAGGTGTCTCTGAGCTGATATGGTCTGGATGAGTGGGCTGGGTCCTAACTTGGCAGGCAGTTGGGCTGTGGTGGTTTGGGGCTGGTGTTTGCCCACTGGTGGGAGGGCCTGGGACCCAATGGGTCCTGGGACCAGTGATGGCACACTGGTGTGTGTGGTCACGTACTGGGCCTTCTGGTTTACAGGGACATGTCCTGGGGTGGCTGTGGGCTCAGGGAGTCTTAAGGCTGCCCGCTTGCTGGTTGGCAGGACTGTATCTCTACCTGGCTAATTGCTTGACCTGAGACATTCTATTACTGGTACTGACAAGCTGGCAGACAGGACTAGATCCTGGTGCTAAAAAGCCAGAGGAAGGATTCCAAAATGGTGCTTGCCAGAAGCCATGTCCACATGGTAAAATGAGCTCCTCAGAATTGTTGCTGCCAGTGTCAGTGTTCACAGAGTAAGTTACATTTGCCCCCTGCCTTTCTGGGAGTATCCCCAAGATCATCAGGTGGGTCTGACCCAGGTTCCTTTCAAATTACTCCTCTCCTGGGTTGTGGAGCATGTGAGATTTGTGTGTGTGCCTTTCAATAGTGAAGCCTCTATTTCCCACAGCCCTCTGTCTCCCCTGAAAGTAAGCTCTCTTGACCTTCAGAGTCAAACCTTCTGGGGACTCATCTTTCTGGTGCAGGACCCCTGGGCTGGGGAGATTGATTAGGGCTTGGGCCCCTTGCTCCATGGAGACAACCTGTCCAATTATTCTGTTTGTGGGTATTGACTATACTGTATCTCTGCCCTACCTGAAACATATACATGCAGAACAAGTTCAACTAAAGACAAAGATCTAAACTGAGGCCAGAGATGCTGCATAAGAAACAGTTTTTAGTTTAACTCCAGCCATGAAAATTTCTTACTAAAGTAAGGAATCAGTATTATTGATGAATAATACTGGAAAATAGAATCATCACAATTTAATATTTATAATATTCAAGATATAATTCAAATATCTTGATATGTGAAGAACCAAGATAATGGAACTCATTCCCAAGAGAACAGAAATCTTTCAAAATTTCTCCTGAGATGAGACAAATTTTGGAACTAATCAACAAGGATTTTAAAGTGGTAATATAATTACCTCAAAGACATAAATAAAATATGATTTTAATATATGGAAATCACAGCTTAGAAATAAGCACTATCAGCAGATACAGGGACACAAAACCCCCCCAAATAATTGACATTATAGAATCAAAAAAAAGTAGTTTATGTTTCAAAAATTCACTCAGTGGACTTAACAACCACATAGACATGAGAGAGTATATTTGAAGAGAGATCAACAGATGTTGTAGAAGGTGAAGGATGGAGAGAAATAATGATGTTAAGAAAATGAACAGAGTCTCAAAATGTTGTTACACTAGGAGTCAGCAAATATTTCTATAAAGGGCTAGAGAACTATTGAATTAATTATTGCAGACTTTGTGAGCCTAAGTCTTTTTCTTATTTTTCTTTCTTCTTTTAAACTAATTTTTGTGTTTCTTAAAAAATCTTATTTTTAGAGCAATTTTAGGTTAACTGCAACACTGAGCAGAAGGTACAGAAATTTCTCATATATCTCACTGCTCCCACTCATGCAGTGTCCCCACCTATCAAATTCCTGAACCAAGTGATACATTTGATGTGATTGATGGACCTATGATGATATGTCATTATCCCCCAAAGTCCATAGTTTACATTAGGATACACTTTTGGTGTTGTACATTCCATGGGTTTTGACAAATGTGTAATGACATGTGCCCACCATTACAGTATCATAAAGAGTAGTTTCACTGCCTTAAAATACCTCTGTACTCTGCCTATTGATTTCTTTCTCCCCCACCAAGTACTTATCCTTTTACTGTCTCCATAGTTTTCACTTTTGCAGAATGTCATATAGTTGAAATCATACAGTATGTAGTCTTTTCAAATCGGCTTATTTCATTTGGTAATACGCATCTATGTTTCATCTATGTCTTTTCATGACTTGATAGCTCATTTTCTTTTATCATTGAATAAGATTCCATGGTCTGATGTATCACAGTTTATTAATGCATTCATCTACTGAAGGAGACATTGATAGGTTCCAACTATGGGCAATTATGAATAAGCTGCTATAAACATCCATGTGTAGATTTTTGTGTAGACATAAGTTTTGAACTCCTTTGGGTAATACCAAGGAGCATGATTGCTAGATTATATGGCAAGAGAATGCTTAATTTTTTAAGAAACAGCCAAACTGTCTTCAAAAGTGGCTGTGCCATTTTACATTCCCACCAGCAATGAATGAGAGTTTGTTCCTGTTGCTCTACATCTTTGTCAGGATTTGGTGTTGTCAGTGTTTTGTTTTGTTTTGAATTTGCTATTCTAATAGGTGTGCAGTAGTATCTTATTGTTTTAGTTTGCATTTTCCTAATGACATATGTTGTGGAGCATCTTTTTATATTCTTCTTTGCCATCTGTATAACTTCTTTGGTGGGGTGTCCAAGTCTTCTGCCCATTTTTAAAATTGGGATACCCATTTTTTTGTTGTTGGGTTAAGAGCTTTTCGTATATTTTGGATAACAATCCTTTTTCAGCTGTCTTTTGCAAGTGTTTTTTCCCAGTCTGTGGTTTGTCTTTTCATTCTTTTGATTATGTTTCTTTTTAATTGCAGTATAATATATTAAGTATAATTTGCTATTTTAATCACTTTTGATTGTATAAATCACTCACTGGTATTAAATATATTCACAATGTTGTGCAACCATCATCAATATCTACTGCCAAAATTTTTCAGAATCCTCAACAGAAACTTTGTACCCATTAGGCAATAATTCTCCATTATTCCTCCCCTACTCCCAGCTTCTGGTATCTCGAACTTACCTTTTTTTCTGTGAATTTTCCGATTCTACATGTTTCATATAATTGGAATCATACAATATTTGTCCCCTTTTGTCTCTCTTATTTTACTTTGCATGTATTCATGGTTCTACATGTTTTAATATGATTTAGAACTTTATTTCTTTTTATGGCTGAACAGTATTCCATTTTGTGTACACATCACATTTTATCTAACCAGCTGTTGATAAAATACTTGGGTTGTTTTCACCTTTTGGCTATTGTGAATAATGCTGAAATGACATTGTTGCATAAGCTATCTGTTCTAGTCCCTGCTTTCAAATTTTTTGGTTTTATACCTAGCAGTGTAATTGCTGGGTCATGTGGTTTCTCTAAATTTAACTTTTTGAAGAACTTCCAAAGCATTTTTCACAGTAATGGCACTATTTTACCTCTCCATCAGCAAGCAATGTATAAGATTCCAATTTCTCTCTATCCTTTCAAATACATGTTATTTTCCTTTTTTTTTTTTTTTGGATTGTAGCCATCCTAGTAGGTATGAAGTAGCATTTTATTGTGGTTTTGACTTGCATTTTTTTTTAAATGACATAATGTTGAGCACCTCTTCATGTGCTTATGCACCATTTGTATATCTTTTTAAAGAAATGTATATTCAAATTCTTTCCCATTTAAAAAATGAGTTTTTTGTCTTTTTGTTGTTGGGTTGTAGGAGTTCTTTATATATTCTGGATATTAAACCATATTCCATTGGTCTATTCACCTATCTTCACTCCTTATATATGATTTACAAATATTTTCCTCACATTACACAAGTTATCTTTTCACTTTCTTGATAATGTCCTTTGATGTGCAAAAGTTTTAAATTTTGATGAAGTCCAATCTATCTATATTTTCTTTTGCTACTCAGGCTTTTAGTGATATATTTAAGAATACATTGCCAAACCTAAAATCAAGTAGGTTTGCCCTTGTTTCTTCTAAGAGTTCTGTGGTTTTAGCTCTTGTATTTAAGACACTATTCCATTTTGTATTAATATTTGTTATGGTTTTAGGTTTATTCACATTCTCTTGCATGTGGATATCCAATTGTCATGGCACTGTCTGTTAAATAGGGGCCATATTTTACCCCTTGAATTGTCTTAGAACCCTTCTCAAAAATCAACCAGCATAGATGTATTATTGTTTTATTTTTATTTCTTCAAGGTGGGTAGTTCTGTGTTATAGAACTGTTAGAAATGAACACTCCAACTCTGAACATTTTTATAAGGTATATATACTGCCATACATTCATAATTCACAGTTTTCAGCTGAGCTAACAAATGATGTTATGCTAATAGATGGTAAGGGGTATCTTAATTTCCCATGCCCTTTAGAAGAGACAGGCTTGGATGGTGGCAATGGTTGGCTATCTAATTCAGAAGTGGTACTGTCTTGCACAGGATACTCCAATTTCTAATACCACAATTGGTGACAGCAGTTGTCATTAGATTAATTACCTTACATGGTTGAAAATTTTCCCTTTAAAGTGCTGTTTTTGCAAAAATAAAAATAAAGGTTACTGGAATAATTTTTCTATACACCACCAAGACACACTGCTATGTATACTATGGGTTTCATGAGAATGTCTGCCCATCATGCTTGAGAAATAATGACATGATGACCATGAAAATCCACATGCATTCAGGTCAAAGGGTCCAGGAGGGGCTGAAAATGGCCCCCTGGCCAAGGCCTGCAACAATGTCTTCCATATCTGTGTCATCAAACAGGTTGAATCTCATGACATGAAACATCTTCCTCTCTGTTCCCATAGGTAATTCTTCCTCATCTTCATAAACCACGTGTTGTGGCACCTCTGCTCTAAACCTTGTCCTGGAATGCCCCCATGTCTGGTGGAGATGTTGTTTCTGTAGCCTAGATACAGTGCCCCCACAGCTGACAAGATAGCACTCACCACACTGACTGTAATTCTCCATTTGTTTGTGTTTCTAGATCCCTGGGGACCAAGGAAGACCCAGGACAGTTTAATTTGTGATAAATGTTTCTTAATGGAGGAATGATTCATGAGTTCAGGAAAATACTCCAGAGTGAAGAGACCTGTGATCCAGAGACACTCACCTGTCTGATAAATGACCATATATGATGCTTCCCACCAGCATTCCAGCCATGAATAAGAATTTGGCCAATGATTTTAGTGACTGAGATTCACATACCAGGTCCCACTGGAAAAGAAGGAAACCAGCAAAGGAGAGCTCCGTGACTTATAACCCCTCAGTGGAAACCTGATTGAAACAGCTTAAATGATTTACAAGTTTCTTTAAATCAGCCCTTTCTTCCTCTCCAGCTTCCTTTTATTTATATTAGCTGACTTTTATTATTCAGGTCTCGGCTTAAACATAACTTCCTTTAGGAAGCTTCCTCTAAACCTATTAGTTATATTAATGCCTTGTTTCATTCCATACTAAGTGGGTCCTCAACCTTGGCCACAGAATACAGTCATTTGAAGAGCTTTAAACATTTAATGGTGTCAAATTTCACCGCAGATCATCTCATATGACTGCTCTGGGGTACAGTGCTTAGAGATTTTGATCAATATCCCTGATATTTCTAATTTTCAAGCAAAGATGAGCATTACTGACCTTTTTAATACATCACATAAATTATTTGCTTAACCTTTGGTCTTTCTAATAATCAAAGCCATATCATAGCTAGGTCACATCTATTTTTGAGTTCATTGGACTTGTTAAATATATAGGTGTCTGGCATTCAATAAAGAAATAATGAAAGAATGAAAAATGAGCACTTAACAGTAACTAAAGGCTAGAAGTATGTTCAGTACTGTGTTGTCTCTAAACTCCTGGACCATGTACTTACAAAAGGTAAATGGAGCCTCTTACCTCAGTCACGATGGTGGAGGAGAAGGAGCTTCGGTCATACACCCAGCCATCCACACAGGGCTCAGTGTCTAGCTCAGTCTTGGGGAAAGTCCCGTTCAGGTGAAGGAGCTGCCATTGGGGGTGGCGGAAGCGACGACAGTTCTCTGGCCTCAGGTTTGAGTCCAGTGGGATGGAGATTCTCAGGAGGGCATCTTCGCTGAGGGTCCCGGTGCCATTAGCAGAGTCAGTGTCATTGTCGAGGATGTGGACCCAGCAGCGATGACCAGGGACGGCTGCAGTGAAGTTCTCCAGTAGTATATGAGGGTACACTATGAGGCTGGAGATACAAAGGAAAACCATCTGAAGGATCTGGAATCTCCCCAGGCCTCCAACTTGATCCAGGAGCTCCTGAAAGGCCATCGAGGCTGAGCAGGTGATCCCCAAGGGGAGGCAAGATGACTACTGAGAGAAGTTCAAAGGCAGAAAAAGTTTCCTTTCACTATGTCACACACCAGGTGTGTATTGATCCTGATCCCAGCGTTAACTCAATGGGACCCGTCTCACAACAAGGCCATGGAAGCTATTTCTCCAAGTTGTTTAGGGATCAGATAGAAAACTATTTTCTTGAAAGTCACAGAGAAATATTCTACTGAGATGCTTCCAGCAGTTGACAAAACTGTTTAAAGGTCTACTTTTTGAAAATTCTTATCGTCAGCAGTGCCCCGAAGTGGCATTGAACTTTGATCTCCACATCTGTAAATAAAATAAAATAAACCTGCTACATGGTTTGCAGTTCCTTTCAGAACATGTCATTTGTGAGACTCAAAAATGAAATGCTTTAAATTTTTCTGTGAAAAGTACTGGAAGTAGGTTCTGTGCTTGTTTAGTACTGAATTTTGATTAAAAGTGTTAATGAAAACAATCCTGAGTTAAAGCACGTGAAATATAGTGCAGTCCTTTCCTTTTGGTACATGACAAGTCAAATCAAACCATGAATTCACACTGAAAATAAATTATTTGAAATGAGGGGCAGGGTGGGTAGTGATGGAGGGCAGAGGGCTAAGCCAGTGGTGAGTGTATAAAGTTTATTTTTTGCTGACTTATTGATCCATCCAGATAACATTTGTTAGGATCTTTTCTGTCCTAGGAGTACAGCAATGTGTTAAGACAAGGTCTTTTAAGTGTAAGACTATGGTGAGTAAGGAAAAGGTACATAACTACAATCTGGTATTATAAAACATATATGGCAAATGCACAATGTGCTGTGGAAGAATTGAAGAGCAATACGGGTAAACTGTCACTTTTGTTAGCACTAAATCTTTGATTAAAAATTCTTCTTTTGAAGTTCATTGTGGTATAATTCACATACCACATAATTCACTCTTTAAAATATACAATTACATAGGTTTTATTCAGAGTTGTGCATCCATCACTACTCGCTCATTACAGAACATTTTCATTACAACAGAAACCTGTACCCACCAGGAGTCACTCCCTGCTTCCCACTTTACCCCTAGCTTTTAGCAGCCACTAATCTGCACCTCTTTCTATGACTTTACCTAATTTACAGATTTCATAGAAATCAAGCTGTAAAATATGTGGATCTACCTTTGTATCTGGCTTCTTTCAGTTTTTTCACTTAACATACTGTTTTCAAATTTCATCTACGTAGTAGCACATGCACTCTTTCATTCCTTTTTATAACTACATAATTCTTCATTGTATGGATATAATACATTTTTGTTTATCTATTCATTAAATGATGGATTTTGGGATGTCTCCACATTTGGCTATTGTGAACAATGCTTCTGTGATTTTTCTTGTACTCATTTGTGTGAATATAAGTTTTAAATTTGACTGAATGCACACATAAGAAAGAAATTGCTTGGACATATGGTATTTCTTCATTTAATTCATTAAGAAACTTCCCCACTATTTTCTATAGTGGCTGTACCTTCCTCTTTGTCATCAGCAATACAAGAAAGTTCCAGTTTTCCACAATTCCACCAACACTTACTATTTGTTTGATTATAGTCATCCTAGTTGTTTGTAAGGTGTATCTTACTATTTTTTGATTTGCATTTCCTTAGAATTAGTGATAATGAGTGTAATTTCATGTGCTTTTTTGTCATTTGTATATCATGTTTATATGAAAGTGTAGTAACTTAATTTTCCCATTTGAAAAATTAGGTTCTTTGTCAGTTAATTATTTAGGTGTAAGAGTACTTTATATATTCTGGCCACAAGTTTCTTAACAAATCTACAATTTGTAAAAGTTCCCTCTCCCCATTTCTTTGGGTTATCTTTTCACTTTCTTGATGGTGTCTATTGAAGCACAATTTTTTAACTTCGATAAAGTTCAACTAATCAAAGTTCTTTTTTATCACTTGTTCTTTTTGTGCTGTGTTACCATATCATTGCACATTCCTAAATCATGAAGATTTAGTCCTATATTCTCTTCTAGGGCTTTTACATTTAGGTCTATGATTCAGCTTGAGTTTATTTTTGTTTATGGCATGATGTAGAGGTAAAAATTCATTTATTGGATGGAATATCCAGGTATGTCAGCACTATTCTTTGAAAAGACTTCTTTCTAACCAGCAGGTAGGTCTAACCCATACTTCTTTCAATTTTTGCTTCTATCCTGGGTCCTGGAATGCATGAGATTCTGTGTGTGCCTTTTAAGAGTGGAGTCTCCAGAGCTGGAACAAAAAAAAATGTTAAAAATTTATATGGAAACACAAAACACCCAGGGTAGCCAAAACAATCTTGAAAAAGGAGAACAAAGCTGGGAGAATCATGATCCCTGACTTCAGACTATATCACAAAATTACAGTAATCCAAACAGTATGGTATTGGCACAAAAACAGACACATAGATCAATAGTACAGGAGAGAAAGTCCATAAATAAACCCACACACTTATGGTCAATTAATCTGCAACAAAAGAAGCAAGAATATCCAATGGAGAAAAGACAGTCTCTTCAACAAGCGATGCTGGGAAAACTGGACAGCTACCTGTAAAAGACTGAAATTAGAACATTCTCTAATACCATATAAAGACCTAAATGCAAGACCAGAAACCACAAAACTCCTAGGAGAAAACAAGGGAGAGCACTCTCTGACATAAATCATAGCAATATTTTTTTCAAACCAGTTACTAGAGTAATAGAAATAAGAGCAAAAATAAACAAATGGGGCCTAATTAAACTTAAAAGCTTTTGCACAGCTAAGGATACAATCACAAAATGAAAAGACAACCTACAGAATGAGAGAAAATATTTGCAAATTATGCAACTGACAAGGGGCTAATTTCCAAAATATACAAACAGCTCCTACACCTTAATATAAAAAAATAAGCAACCTAATCAAAAAATGGTAGAAGACCTAAATAGACATCTCTCCAAAGAAGATACCCAGAAGGCCAACAAACATGTGATAAGATGCTTAACATCACTAATTGTTAGAGAAATGCAAATTAAAACTACAATGAGGTATCACCTCACACCCATGACCATCGTTAAAAAGTACAAATGATAAACACTGGAGAGGGTGTGGAGAAAAAGGAACTCTTCTCCACTGTTGGTGGGAATGTAAATTGGTGCAGCCACTATGGAGGACAGTACGGATGTTCCTTAAAACGCTAAAAATAAACTTACCATATGATCCAGCAATCCCACTCCTGGACATATATCCAGGAGGACCCTTAATTCAAAAAAGATACATGCACCCCAATGTTCACAGCAGCACTATTTACAATAGCCAAGACATGGAAACAACCCAAATGTCCATCGACAGTTGACTGGATAAAGAAGATAATATATACACAATGGAATAATACTCAGCCATAAAAAAGAATAAAATAATGTCATTTGCAGCAACATGGTTGGGCCTGGAGATTGTCATTCTAAGTGAAGTAAGCCAGAAAGAGAAAGAAAAATTTTATGATACTGCTTATATGTGGAATCTAAAAAAAGGACACAAATGAACTTTTCTACAAAACAGAAACAAACTCACATACAGAACAAACTTATGGTTATCGGGGGTAAAGAGGGTGGGAAAGGATAAATTGGGAATTCAAAATTTGCACCTCTTGGGGAGCGATGGAAATGTTAGCTAACTTGATTGTGGTGGTAGCTTCATTGGTGTATACATCCATCAAAATTCATCAAACTGTACATCTGAAGTATGTGTGGTTTACTGTACAGGAATCATACCACAATAAAGGTGTTTAAGAAAAAATAATAGAGTCTCTATTTTCAACAGCTCTCTTGGTTTCCTGAAAGTAAGCCCTACTGGCATTAAAAGCCACATTTTCTAGAGGTTCAACTTCCTAGCACAGGATCCCTGGGCTGGGGAGCTGATGTGGGACACAGACCTCTCACACCTTGAAGAGAACCTCTCCAATTGCAATTATCCTCCTATTTGTGGGTTGCCCACCCTGGGGTGTAGGTCTTGATGATACTGACTCCACCCCTCCTACCCATTTCGTTGTGATTCCTTCTTTCTTTATATCTTTATTTGTATAAGGACAACTAGGTTCCATTAGTTTTTGGTCTTTTTCATTGATAGGTGTTTTGTAAATAGTTGCAACTTTGGTGTTCCCATGAGAGGAGTTGAGCTCAGTCTCTTTCTACTCCACCATCGTGTGATCAACCAATCATAGATATTTTAATTCCTGGCCTGATAACCCCCAAATCTATGCCACATCTGAATTTGTCTCTGATGTTTTCTTTGTCTCTGATGCATTGGGTAATCGGTTTGAGGCAAACAGATCTTTAGTGAGGTTTAATGTTTACCTGCCTGGAAGATATGCTATGTTTAGTATTTTCTGTATATGTATGTGTCAGAAGCTTCAATTTCGTCTAGTGCACTTTTTAATTTCTCCCCCTATTGTCTTGGGGTCTTCTTATATAGAATCTCTAGAAACTCCTTCTCATATGGAATCTGTGTCTTGCAGTTCTCTCCCTTGCAAGCCACTGTCATTATCCCAGAGCCCTGTTTATGTGGTGATTAGATACTGGGGAGAAAAAAAATTCTATATTATTATCACAAATTTATTTACTTATTTTGGTAGGCCAGAGTCCCCGTGCTGTAATCTTTTGATGAGTACACTGTCTTTTCTGCTCCCTTTATGTGAGATAGAAAGCCTAGAAGGCGCTGGAGTTGACTAATTGCCTTTCTCCATGTCAGCTAAGCTTTGGTATTACAGTTTCTCTTGATGTTGGGCCTTTGTTACAGAAAATAGAGCCAAGAGCGGATACTCTGGCTCTGGGTATATTTCAAAATGTTTACTTTGTGTCTCTTCCTGTTGAAAGGAAGAAGGTATTTTTCTTTGATCTTCAGAATGAGGATCTGGGGGTGCTCCATGAATGTGCAGGAACCTCCCACCCCCCGGTACTTCTGCATCTCTAACTACTCTATGCTGAGACTCTGATAATTCTTCAATTACAATCTAAGTGTTCCTGCAAGTACAGGCTCCAGCAGTGAGCTGCTTCTAAGCTTCTGCTCCTGGCAAGCAGTGATTCTATGTCACTTTCGGTCTCCCCAGTAGTGCCCTTTGACCTCGGTTCTCTGATGAATCTAAGAATAGTTGTTTTTCAGTTTATGTAGTTTTTTTTTCTTATGTGAGGACACAAATGACATTTTCCATGCTCTTTGCAAATCAGAGCAGAAACCAGAAGTCTTTTCCTCAGTTCTTCTGGTCTGATTCCAGAAGCATAGGGAACTAGCCCACAAAAATTCAGAGTTTACAGCTATAGTGTGTTTTGTTCAATAATGCAAATAGCAGGTTTGATAATTCTACAGTTTATTTAGCGTGAATGCAACTGATTGCTCAGTGACATTGAAATAAATATGACCGTATTGGTACTACCTAGACCAAATCTTTTTACTAAAATGTACAATTGTATTATACAGTGCTGCATGTCAGTTATATCTCAATAAAACTGGAAGAAAAAAATTCTTGTGTATTAAAAATTTTGGAAAACTAGTTTTTTACAGATGGTTAATATTAGTACTGTATGTGTTTAAGAAGTCAAATACATAGTTCATGAATTTATAATATTAGATTGTTCATTATTACTTCTACTACATGTCTCCTACAACATAAACTTTTGAATGCTTTTAATAGCATTTATACAAAAGTAGTCTTATATACAGAAACAATCCATTTTCTCTGCCATGTAAATATAATAATTCTTAAAAGATGAGTGAGAAAAATATTACTATGTTAAAAATTGATATATAACATCAGTTTGTAGGATTTAAAATGCTTGTTTTTAAAAAATCATCCAGAATACATAACCTTCTGTGCAAAGAAAAATAGAAAAATGGTCATAATGAACGGTCATAATGGATCACACTAGGTGATCTTAGAATGAAATTATGTTATTTATTCAAAATTATTTTCTATTTATTCATTTTTGAACAGCATTAATGTGTGAACTAAAGACCTTTTAGTTGAACTTTGAACAACCGGGTTTGAGCAGTGTAGGTCCACTTACATACAAACATTTTTCAGTAGTGAACACGACAGTACTACACAGTCTGTGGTTGTTTGAATCTGCAAATGTGAAAGAACCACAAAGGGCCAAAGGTGATTTATATGCAGATTAACCCCATGTTGTTCAATGATCAACTGTTTTCTGTTCAGCTGAAATTTTGGGACAAGATTTTATTTTCAAAACAGTGGCACCAATTTTCCTTAATGGCAATAGCACTCAGTTTTTATCAACAATAAAAATAATAATTTGTTGAACAAAATGTTTTAGTTATAATTATTTTCTTCCTCAATCACCATTTACCAGTTACAGTACATCTCTCCCTACCTTATATTTTATTAAAAGGTTTTTCCTTCCCCCTCATTTCTGACCTGGTTGGGAGAAGTGGAAGAGAATAAGAAAAGTTGTCTATAGATTCTGGAATTTTCCAGCAAATATAAAGGCAAGCATATGACAAAATAATTTTTAGTTCAGGGTATGATAAAGTGATTTCAATAGATAGCTATGTGAAAAGTAATACCTGTTAAGAACTTACAAATGGTGAGACATTCTAAGTCACCCTGTGATAAGTCTATAACAGCTGAAAAGCCAGAAGTCATGTTAGTCCACTGTGATTCCATCACAATTGACTGGATATTCAAAGTTAGAGAGAAATCTTGTGCTTGCTGATAGACAGGCAAGTTTAACTTAAAAGGTGTCACTGAAGTCATATGCCGAAGAATATTTTAAAAAATTGATTAATTTCAGAGAAATGTGGAGTTGAGGTTTATGCATAAACAGAGAATATGGATAAAAGGAGTTGGCAACTGAAGGTTCTAAACTGAATTTCACTTGTTATAGTAATATGCATTTATTACATGCATTTTCTAACAGCAAATTCTTAAAAATCACCAACTCTAAGGAGTTAGATTTTGCGGTAAACTACTTTTGCATTATAGGGGAAATAGCTGCATCAGATAGCTAGCATAGTCAAGTTACAGTGGTGAAATATGAGACAAAGAAGCTGACAAATTTCTAGAAAAAGTACATTAAATCATTTGTCAAAAGGGTTGTTGGACAATGGTCCAAATCTGGAACTTATAAAGTAAAATTGTGATCCTATGAAACAAGTTTTGTGATAGAATTAAAATTTCTTTAAGACCAAGAATGATCATCTTCACCAAATCTTACTATAGAAGGATTTATTGAATATGTTAACATAATGAACCAGAAAATAATTTGGGGGAAAATAAATCCATGCATAAGTTGATCTGTTTTTTAGAAGCTAACACCACAAGATAAAGCACAGACTGGTGTCAAATCAATGAAAGATCAAATAATATGGAGAAATGACAACCAAAAAATAAGTGTATGGCAGAGTTAAGATATCTAAAAATATTTTGACTTACTGAAATGTTTTACATTAAAAGAAAATTTCAAAAGAGGTAACTTGTTTGAAGTTTTCTCATGGCAAATTCAAATAGGTCTCAAGTCTCATTCAGATGGTTATCAAGGTCAGTAAAGCAGCCTCTGTTCCTCTGAGATTGAACATGATTCACTTGATTCTACTTATTCTTCACTAGATGGCAACCCTAAGAAATGTGCAGTAGTTACCAACATGACTTTGTTATCTGGAGGGCACTGGGGCATGGAATTTCCAAGGATAGGAAGAACCCAGTTTTAGTATTCCAGATACTATACAGTGGAGATTTATGATACTGGAGAACTTCAGCTGAATCCTCTACTTTGAGTCATTCTTTCTTCCTTCCTATTAGTTACAGAATCTCCCTAATGTTCTAATAGTTCAGTGACTGTAAGAATATACATATATGTTCTGGGCTTTGGTTCTCAAATAGTTTCAGGCATTTGTATCATAAACCTGCATTGTATAGTATTGAGGTTGAGCCCATTTCATACATCTGTTGACCCTTTTTATGTCTTCCTTGTAGAAATGTCTGTTCAAATTCTTTGCCCATTTTTAAACTGAGCTATTTGTTATGTTCCTAATATATTTTGGATATTTAACCCTTATCAGATTATTTGCAAGCATTTTCTCCCTTTTGTAGGTTGCCTTTGCATTTTGTGAGCTTTATCCTTTGCTGTTGAAAAGATTTTAGTTTTATGTAACCTTTCTTGTCTATTTTTACTTCTGTTGTCTGTGCTATCAGTGTCATATCCAAGAAGTCATTGCTAAAACCAATTTCAAGAAACTTCCCTCTATGTTTTCTTCTCAGAGTCTTATAGTTTCAGGTCTAATGGTTAAGTTGTTAATCTATTCTGAGCTGATAATTTTGTGTGGTATAAAAGAAAAGTCTAATTTAATTCTTTTGCATGTGGATATCTAGTTTTCCCAACACCATTTGTTGACAAAACTATTCTTCCCAAAGTAGCCATTAGCACTGTTTGCTTATTTTTTAATCCTGTGGACACAAAAACAAGTAAAAGAAATTTGTCAACTAAAATTATTTACTTTTATACTTAATTATTTGTAAAACTTATACAATTACTTGATTTTGTATTTGTATTTAATTTATATTTATTTGCTTTTTTCCACTCTTTTTTCTTGACACCCTTGTTCAAAATCAGTTGACTAACTAAACATGGATTTATTTCTAGGCTCTCTCTTCTGTTCCATTTGTCTATTCATCTGTTATTATGCCAGTATCATACTGTTTTAATACTACAGCTTTATAATGTATTTTGAAATCAAGAAGTGTGATGTCTCCAGCTTTGTTCTTCTTGCTTAAGATTGCTTTGGGAATTCACGGTCTTTTATAGCTCTATATGCATGTTAAGATTATTTTTTCTATTTCTTTAAAAATTTCCATTGGGATTTTGATGAGGTTAGCATTTATTCTATAGATTGCTTTGGGCAGTATGAATAATTGAACAATATTAAGTCTTCTGATCCGTGAGCATGAGATGTCTATCCGTTTTCTCCTTTCTTCTTTAATTTGTTTCATCAGTGTGTTTTAGTTTTTAGTGTACAAGTCTTTCACCTACTTGATTAAGTTTATTCCTAAGTAGGTCAATTTTGTATTTTGCAAACTTGTTGAATTCATTTATTATTTCTAACAACTTTTTAAATGATGTCTTTAGAGTTTCAATATAAGTGACCATGTCATCTGCAAATACAGTTTCACTTCTACTTTTCTGATTTAGATTTTTTTTCTTTTCTGTTTTACTTATTTATTTTTAGCATATTATGTTTTTATTTTTCTAATTTTACTGAGATGTAATTGACATATAAAATTGTGTAAGTATAAGTTGTACAATGTGATGAGTTGGTATGTGTATATATTGTGGGATGATTGTCACAATAGGGTTAGTTATAACCTTCATCACATCACATAAGTATCATTTGTGAGTGTGTGTGTAATGAAAACATTTTGTCTTATATAAATATTGCTATTATAGCTTTCTTTTTATTTCCATTAGCATAGAATATCTTTTCCATCCTTTCACTTTCAGTCTGTGTGTACAAGATCTGTACTTTGAATTTCATTCCTTTATCTCTGTTTATCCTTATGCCTGAACAACAGTATGCTATAGCTTTGCAGTAACCTTTGAAACTGAAAAATGGAAGTTGTCTAAGTTTATTCTCTTTTATAATATTGGTTTTTTTGGACAATCTGGGTCCTTGAATTTCCACATGAGTATTCATGACAGCTTGTCAATGTCTTCCAAAAGAAAAAAAAGCTAGCCAAGATTTGTATAGAAATTGTGTTAAATCTGTAAATTAATTTTGGGAGTATTGCTTTATTGACAGTATTAAGCCTTCCAGTACAAGAATATGATATATCTTTCCATTTATTTATTTCATCATAATGAATCTAATTATACATTTCCATCTTTAACTCCCCGGGAACTAAGGAAACCCACAAGAGTATAAACTGTATACTGGAATTCAATAAAGACTTCTTTATGAGAAAATTAATTACAAACTGAAAGGGCAGCAATGATCTGGAGACACTCACCTGTCTGAGAGATGGCCATATATGAAGCCTCTCACCAGCATTCCAGTCATGACTAGGAACTGAACCACTGGTTTCTGTGACTGATAATCACAGACTAGGTCCCATTGAAAGAGAAGGAAACCAGCACAAAGGAGCTTCACAGCATCTTACAACCTCTCAATATTCACTCACTGCATCCCCTCAGTGAACACACTCTCTGGCTTCATTTACCACATTTACTCACATATATCATTTAAGTATCAGCTTCAGCATAGTTTTCTCTAGAAATCCTCTACTAAGATTATATTAAAACCATTCTTCAACGTACGGAATGGGAGAAAATTTTTGCAAATGAAATCGACAAAGGCTTGATCTCCAGAATATATAAGCAGCTCATACGACTTAATAAGAAACAATCAAACAACCCAATCCAAAAATGGACAGAAGACCTAAACAAGCAATTCTCCAAGGAAGACATACAAATGATCAATAGGCACATGAAAAAATGCTCAATATCACTAATTATCAGAGAAATGCAAATCAAAACTACAATGAGGTATCTATCACCTCACACCAGTCAGAATGGCCATCATTCAAAAGTCCACAAATGACAAATGCTGGAGAGGCTGCGGAGAAAGGGGAACCCTCCTACACTGCTGGTGGGAATGCAGTTTGATGCAGCCACTATGGAAAACAGTATGGAGATTCCTCAAAAGACTAGGAATAGACTTACCATATGACCCAGTCATCCCGCTCCTGGGCATATATCCAGAAGGAACCCTACTTCAGGATGACACCTGCACCCCAATGTTCATAGCAGCACTATTTACAATAGCCAAGACATGGAGACAGCCTAAATGTCCATCAACAGATGACTGGATAAAGAAGAAGTGGTATATTTATACAATGGAATACTACTCAGCCATAAAAACCGACAACATAATGCCATTTGCAGCAACATGGATGCTCCTGGAGAATGTCATTCTAAGTGAAGTAAGCCAGAAAGAGAAAGAAAAATACCATATGAGATTGCTCATATGTGGAATCTAAAAAACAAAAACAAAAACAAACAAACAAACAAAAACAAAGTGTAAATACAGGACAGAAATAGACTCATAGACAGAGAATACAGACTTGTGGTTGCCAGGAGGGTGGAGGGTGGGAAGGGATAGACTGGGATTTCAAAATTGTAGAATAGATAAACAAGATTACACTGTATAGCACAGGGAAATAAACACAAAATGTTATGATAACCCACAGAGAAAAAAATGTGACAATGAGTGTGTATATGTCCATGAATGACTGAAAAATTGTGCTGAACACTGGAATTTGACACAACATTGTAAAGCGATTATAAACCAATAAAAAATGTTAAAAAAAAAAAAAGATGTGGTATGTAAACATAATGGAATATTACTCAGCCATAAAAAATGAACGAAATAATGCTTTTTGCAGTAACATGAATGGACCTAGAGATTATCATATTAAGTGAGTAAGTCAGATAGAGAAATACAAATACCATATGATGTCACTTATATGTGGAATCTAAAGAAAAATTACACAAATTCCATTTCCAGGCCAAAAACATACTCACAGACATAGAAAACAAACTATGGTTAACAAATGGGAAAGGGAGAAGTAGAGATAAATTAGAAGTTTGGGATTTACAGATACACATGACTACATATAAAACAGATAAACAACAAGGACCTACTGTAGAGTAGAGAACTATATTCAATTTCTTGTAATAACTTATAATGGAAAAGAGTCTGAAAATAAAAAAATATATGTATGTATACATATAACTGAATCTCTTTTCTGTACACCTGAAACTATCACTGTAAATCAACTACACTTCAATAAAAAATAAAATTAAGAGAAGCTTTTAAAGAATGTAAAACTTACCCAAACATCCACAGCTCAGAAGTGAAAATAGGTATTTTTATAGTTTATTCTTCCTAATTAATTTCTAAGTGTTTTCCTTAGAAATAGTTAAGTGTTAATGTAAGCACTGTTTTTTTTTTACACCTTTGAACACTTAGTTTGCAGTTATAAAACCCTTCACATTCTGAAAATTTGATGTTCATCTGGATTTTCTCATAGCATTTTTATGACTTGCTTTTCTTTAAAGTTTTAACTTTCAAATTAATCAGAATGTATTCTATGTGGCCAGCATTATTCTGATACCAAAAGCAGATGAAGATAGAAGAAAAATAATCTACAGGCTAGTACCTGTCATTAATATATATGGAAAACTTCTCACTGAAATTTAGCAAATCAAATAAGCAATATGTTTTTAATAAAAAGGTTACTATATCCTGAACAAGTAGGTTTGCCTAGTGGAAGATTAGTTTAACATTTTAAAATATATCTGTGTAGAATAGATAAACAAGATTGTACTGTGTAGCACAGGGAAATATATACAGGATCTTGTGGTGGCTCACAGCGAAAGAGAATGTGACAATGAATGTATGTATATTCATGTATAACTGAAAAAATTGTGCTCTACACTGGAATTTGACACAACATTGTAAAATGACTATAACTCAATAAAAAATGTTTAAAATATATCTGTAATTCACCACTTAGACTAAACACATAAAATCAGATGCTTATCTCAATATATTTGACAAAAATCTATTGGGAAAGGCAAAGAGTTGTTGAACTGCAAAGTGAACATGGACCAAGGGTACTTTTCCAGAGAACTACTAATCTTTTTTAACAGAAAAGTGAGAAACCCCTCTCTGTGCTCTAACTCATAATTTTGGCTTTGTATAAAAATGCTGGAAACTTGATACCTCAGGTGGAAAGATTTTGAGGTATATGCACCGAAAATAATTCTGGAATTCTGTCAATTTACAGAGAGTTGAGCCTACAAGTTAAAATCACATGGACTCTTAGAAAAGCACAATGTGATATCCAAACTGCATTTGAGGACTACCTGACACTTCTGATTGTATGCTTTTTGTCTCATTAAATCTCAAGATCCGCAGGGACAGGCCAAGTCCATTTTAAGTTAGAAATGCTCAACAAGAATTTGCTGAAAAAAAAAATGACTATAACTCAATTAAAAATGTTTTTTAAAGAACTGAATAAAAACCTTAATATAATGTCATTTGCTTTTAGCAGCTTTATAGCATGTTTGACTTTTTTTAGTTTTCATATATATACTAATTATTGTTTCTAAGAACAGATTAGATCTTTAGCTTTTTAAGCTTACATACTTATCAAAGGAATAAAGCCAAGTACAAAATTAGAATCAACAGAATGCGGTAATCCAATCATAAAGGACAGTCAAATGTGCTTACACATACTTAAGAAATCAAAATAATAATTAGTTCATTTGTGTCCTTATTATTAGTGTTATTATTATTTTGATTCTTCATATAAATGATGTCATACGGCATTTTTCTTTCTCTTTCTGGCCCACTTCACTTTGAATGACACTATTCAGGTCCATCCAGATTGATGCAAATGGCATTATTTTATTCTTTTTTATGACTGAGTAGTGTTCCATTGTATTTATGTACCACATCTTCTTTATCCAGTCATCTGTTGATGGACATTTGGGTTGTTTCCATGTCTTAGCTATCATAAACAGTGCTGCTATGAACATTGGGGTACACGTGTCATTTTGAATTTTATTTTTCTCTGGATATATGCCCAGGAGTGGGATTGCTGGGTCACATGGTAAGTCCATTTTCAGATTTTTAAGGAACATCCATACTGTCCTCCATAGTGGTTGCAGAGGTTGACATTCCCACCAACAGTGTAGGAGGAGGGTTTCCTTTTCTCCACACCCTCTCCAGCATCTATCCTTTGTAGACTTTTCAATGATGGCCATTCTGCTGGTTTGAAGTAATACCTCTTTGCAGTTTTGATCTGCATTTCTCTGACAATTAGCGATGCTAAGCATTTTTTCATGTGCATATTGGCCATTTGTGTGTCTTCATTGAAGAATTGCTTCTTTAGGTATTCTGCCCATTTTTGGATTGGGTTGCTTGCTTCTTTGATATTAAGGTGTATGAGCTGTTTGTTTATTTTGGAAGTTAGTCCCCTGTCAGTCACATCCTTTGCAAATATTTTCTTCCTTTCTGTAAGTTGTCTTTTCATTTTGTTGATGGTATCCTTAGCTGTGCAAAAGCTTTTAAGTTTAGTTAGATCCCATTTATTTATTTTTGTTTTTAATTCCAATACTCCAGGAGCTGGTTCAAAAAATATATTGCTGTAATGTATGTCCACAAGTGTTCTGCCTATGTTTTCCTCTAGGGATCTTATAGTATCTAGTTTTACATTTAGCTCTTTAATCTATTTTGAGTTTATTTTTGTACATGGTGTTAGGGAATGTTCTAATTTCAGTCTTTTACAGGTAGCTATCCAGTTTTCCCAGCAGCACTTATTGAAGAGACTGTCTTTTCTCCATTGTATATTCTTGCCTCCTTTGTCATAGATTAATTGAACATACGTGTGTGGGTTTATTTCTGGACCTTCTCTCCTATTCCTAGATTTATGTGTCTGTTTTTGTGTCAGTACCATACTGTTTTGATTATTGTATTTTTGTAGTATAGTCTGAGTCAAGGACCATGATTCCTCCAGCTCCATTCTTCTTTTTCAAGATTATTTTGGATATTCGAGGATTTTTGTGTTTCCATACAAATTTTAACATTTTTTGTTTCAGCTCTGTGAGGAATGTCATTGGTAACTTGATAAGGATTGCATTGAATCTGTAAATTGCCTTGGGCACTATGGCCATCTTAACAATACTGATTCTTCCAATCCAAGAACACGGTATATCCCTCCATCTGTCCATG
The DNA here is from genome assembly GCF_048773025.1 of Camelus bactrianus. Classification (NCBI taxonomy): domain Eukaryota; kingdom Metazoa; phylum Chordata; class Mammalia; order Artiodactyla; family Camelidae; genus Camelus; species Camelus bactrianus. The sequence goes on from NC_133548.1 coordinate 8,287,176, forward strand.
TCGTCTTCAATTTCCTTCATCACTGTCTTATAGTTGTTAGCATACAGGTCTTTTGCCTCTTGGGTAGGTTTATTCCCAGGTATTTTATTCTCTTTGGCATGATAGTAAATGGTATCATTTCCTTAATTTCCTTTCTACTATTTCATTTTTAGTGTATAGAAATGCAACTGATCTCTGTATATTAATTTTGTATCCTCCAACTTTACCATATTCATTGATGAGTTCTAGTAGTTTTCTGGTTGCTTCTTTAGGGTTTTCCATGTATAGTATCATATCATCTGCAAACAGTAACAGTTTTACATCTTCATTTCCAATTTGGATTCCTTTCATTTCTTTTCCTTCTCTGAATGCTATAGCTAAGACTTCCAAAACTATGTTGAATAAAAGTGGTGACATTTTTGTCTTGTTCCTGATCTTAGAGGGAATGCTTTCAGCTGTTTCCCGTTAAGTATGATGTTAGCTGTAGGTTTGTCATATATGGCCTTTATTATGTTGAGCTATGTTCCATCTATGCCCACTTTCTGGAGAGTTTTGATCATAAGTGGTGTTGAATTTTATCAAAAGCTTTTTCTGCATCTATTGAGAGTATCATATGGTTTTTATTCTTCAGTTTGTTTATGTGGTGTATCACATTGATTGATTTGCGTATATTGAAAACTTCCTGCATCCCTGGGACAAATCTGACTTGATCATGGTGTATGATCCTTTTAATGCATTATTGGAGTCAATTTGCTAATATTTTGTTGAGGATTTTTGCATCTATATTCATAAGCGATATTGGCCTATAATTTTCTTTTTTTTTTTTTTTTTTTGCCATATCCTTGTCTGGTTTTGATATCAGGGTGATTATGGCCTCATAGAATGAGTTTGGAAGTGTTCCTTCCACTGCAATTTTCTGGAATAGTTTCAGAAGGATAGGTGTTAACTCTTCTTCAAATGTTTGGTTGAATTCACCTGTGAAGCCATCTGGTCCTGGACTTTTGTTTGTTGGGAGCTTTTTAATTACTGATTCAATTACAGCACTGGTAATTGGTCTATTCATATTGTATATGTCTTCTTGGCTTAGTCTTGGCATATTGTACCTTTCTAAGAAATTGTCCATTTCTTCTGCGTTGTCATTTCTGTTAGTATATAGTTGCTCATAGTATCCTCTTACGATCCCTTGTATTTCTGTGGTGTCAGTTGTAACTTCTTTTTCATTTTTGATTTTGTTAATTTGAGCCGTCTCCCTTTTTTTCTTGATGAGTCTGACTAAAGGCTTATCAATTTTGTTTATCTTTTCTAAGAACCAGCTTTTAGTTTCATTGATCTTTTCTATTGTTTTTTTAGTCTGTATTTCATTTATTTCTGCTCTAATCTTTATGATTTCTTTTCTTCTACTAACTTTAGGGTGTGTTTGTTCTTCTTTCTCCAGCTGCTTAAGGCGTAAGTTTAGGTTGTTTACTTGAGATTTTTCTTATTTCCTGAGGTATACTTGTGTCGCTATAAAATTCCCTGTGAGAACTGCTTTAGCTGCATCCCAGAAGTTTTGGATTGTTGTGTTTTCATTTGTCTCAAAGTATTTTTTGATTTCCACTTTGATTTCTTCCATGATCCACTGGTTGTGTAGTAGCAAAATTGTTAGCCTCCAAGTGTCTGCAGTTTTTGCAGTTTTTTTCCTTGTAGTTGATTACTAACCTAATAGCATTGTGGTCTGAAAGGGTGCTTGGTACAATTTCAATTTTCTTAAATTTGCTGAGGCTAGCTTTGCGGCCAGCATGTGGTCGATTCTGGAGATTGTTCCATGTGCACCTGAGAAGAATGTGTACTCTGTTGTTTTGGGGTGGAATGCTCTATAGATATCAATTAGGTCCATCTGGTCTAATAAGTTATTTAGGGCCTGTATTTCCTTATTGATTTTCTGTCTGGATGATCTGTCCATTGGTGTAAGTGGGGTGTTAAGATTCCCCCAATATTATTGTGTAATTGTCAATTTCTCCTTTTATGTCTGTTAAAAGTTGTATATATTGAGGTGCTCCTATGTTGGGTGCATATATATTTACAATTGTTATATCCTCTTCTTGGATTGGTCCCTTAAGCATTATGTAGTACCTTTCTTTGTCTCTTGTAACAGTCTTTATTTTAAAATCTATTTTGTCTGATATAAGTATTGCTACTCCAGCTTTCTTCTGGTTTCTGTTTGCATGGAATATCTTTTTCTGTCCCCTTACTTTCCATCTGCATCTGTCTCTAGCTCTGAAGTAGGTCTCTTGTAGGCAGCATATATATGGGTCTTGTTTTTGTATCCATTCAGACAGTCTGTATCTTTTGGTTGGAGCATTTAATCCATTTACATTTAAGGTAATTATTGATAGGTGTGTTCTTACTACCATTTTGTTAATTGTTTTGAGTTTGTTCTTGTAGGGCTTTTTTCTCCCTTCTCTTTCTTCTTTTTGTTCTATTTTCTTGTACTTTGATGACTAGAGAAGTTCCTTTAATATTTCTTGTAAAGCTGGTTTGGAGGTGCTGAATTCTTTTAGCTTTTATTTATCTGTAAAACTTTTCATTTCTCCATCAAGTATAAATGATAGCCTTGCTGGATAAAGTATTCTTGGCTGTAGGTTTTCCCTTTCAGCACTTTAAATATATCATGCTACTCCATTCTGGCCTGAAAGGTTTCTGCTGAAAAATCAGCTGTTAACCTTATGGGAGCTCCCTTGTATGTTATTTGTTGCTTTTAGCTTGCTGATTTTAATATTCTCTCTTTATTCTTAATTTTTGTGAATTTAATTAGTATGTGCCTTGGGTGTATTCCTCTTTTGGTTGATCCTGTGTGGGACTCGCTGAGCTTCCTGGACTTAGGTGAGTGTTTCCTTCCCCAAGTTAGGGAAGTTCTCAGTTAGTATCTCTTTAAAAATTTTCTGAGGTCCTTTCTCCCCTTCTTCGTTTTCTGGGACCCCTATAATGTGAATATTAGTGGCTTCATATTGTCCTGGAGTTCTCTTAAATTATCCCCATTTGTTTTCATTCTTTTTTCTTTTTCTGTTCTGCAATGGTGATTTCCACTGTTCTGTCTTCTAGCTCACTAATCCATTCTGCCTCATTTAGTGTATTTTTGGTTCCTTCTAATGTGTTATTCATTTCAATAATTTTATTCTTCAGCTCTGTTTGGGTATTCTTTATATTTTTCAGCTCTTTGCTAAAAACATCACTCTGTACATCTATACTCCTCTTGAGTTCTCTGAACATCTTCACCATCATCATTTTAAACTCTTTCTTGGATAAATTGCCTATTTCCTCATCACTTATTTCTTCTGTGATTTTATCTTGTGTCTTGTCCTGGAGGACATTCCTCTGCAGCCTCGTTTTATCTGTCTTTCTCTTTGTTTTTAAATGGGCTAGTTATGATTCTCGAACTTGGAGAAGTGGCTCTCTGTGGGAAATGTCCTATGTGTCCCAATAGTACACTCCTCTCTTGTCACCCAAGGGGCAGGGTTGGGCTGGTCCAGTGTAGAGTCTGGCCTGTGTTTGTGGATTCCTTCCACGGGCTTGGGGCTATTGTTTTCTTATTTCTGGTATCTGCCCCCTGGTGGATGAGGCTGGGCTAGAGGCTTATGTGGCTTTCCTGGCAGGAGCAGTTGGTGTCTGCCCACTGCTGGGTGAAGCTTGGCCTGAACCTCTGGTGCATAGGGCCCTGCCTAGAGGTGTTTGTGGCTCAGAAAGTGTGCCAATAGGTGAGTCTGTGTTTCCACCCAGTATGTTGTTTGGCCTGAGGGTTCCCAGCCCTTAAGCCTATAGGCTTTTGGGTGGAGCTAGGTCTTGGTGTTATTAATCCAATGAAGATGTCAGCCTCCAGGGAAGCTCTTATAGATAAACACTCCCAGGATGTCTGTCACCAGCTTCTGTGTCCCCTGGGTGATCTGCAGGAGTTCCCTAACTCCCCAGGAGAACTTCCAAAACCAGCAGGCTGGTCTGGCCCAGGTTCCTATGCAGTCACTGTCTCTGCCCCTGGACCTGGTGCACTCAAAATCCCATGTGTGCCTCCCAAGAGAATTAAGTCTCTGTCTCTCCCAGTCATGTGGGGCTCCTGAAGTTAAGCCCCACAGGCCTTCAAAACCAGATGTCCTGGGGTCTCCTCCTCCCACTGCTGGAACTCTGGTCTGGGAAGCCTGAGGTGGAGCTCAGAACTCTCACTCTCATGGGAATGTCTCTGACTTAATTGTTCTTCAGCTTGTGGGTTGCCCACCCAGAGGGTATGGGGCCTGACTATATCATGAGTGCACTCCTCCTACCTTCTTCTTGTGGTTCTGTCTCAATGTTTCCAGTTGAAGTGGATCCTTTTTGCTAGATTCCAGCCTTTTTTTTCAATGGCTGTTCAGAAGTTGGTTGTGGTTTTGTTGTAGTGGCAAAGAGAGGCGAGTTCATGGTCCTACTACTCCACCATCTTGATTCAATCTTCCTTGATATTTTAATTATAACACATTTTGATCTTTATGAATGCCCACTGCAGTGTGCCTTCACACACAATGAGAATTATTACGTCTGCTCTTTTGAAAATGAGAGCTTATATTTCAACTGGCATTTGTCTTAAATTACTATTACATTTGAACAGCTTTTCATATTTTATTAGCCATGACACTTGAAATATAATTTTTAATTTATAGTGATTTCATTAAGTGTATATACAATTTGAAAATTGCTTCTCCTGTTACTTGCCCTTCAATTTTGATATGTTTATAATATCTTAAATTATATATGTTAACTCTTGACAATATGAAGAGAGAACATTGCAAAGAAAATGTAACAATCACTTAAAATTCCACCATTAAAAGATCACCATTTTTATTTCAATGAATGGATTTCCAAAGAGCACGTAATCTTTCTAGTAGCCAGTGATTTATAATGTCAAAGTATCATGTATTAATTATATATATTTTTTTGTCTGGAAAAAAAAAAACAGAAACAACCAATCAATCAAACAATCAGCAAATAAAAAAATAAAAATAAGTTTGGGTGCCCTTCATGCTCAAGTACAAACTGATCTAACCATCAGCTTTTTAAGCTCAATAAAATCCATGAGGGATTGACACTCAGGCTGGAAAAGGTTCTATTGATTGTGCAAACCCAAAACAGCAGTTTTCAAAGTTGTTATTCTCACACGGTCTCTTTAAACCTCTGGCCAATGACACATTTGGAAAGTCAAGAGGTGGACTGAAAATCTTAAGGGAACTCCCTGTTTGTTATGCATTTAACTGTGTCCCTTCCAGATTTCACATGCTGAAGTCTTGCCACACAGTATCTCAAAATATGAGATTACCATATTTGGAAACAGGGTGGTTACCAATATGATTAATTAAGCTGAGGTCATACTGGAGTAGGATGGGCCCCTAACCCAGTATGACTAGTGTCCTTATACAAAGGGCAAATTTGGACATAGAAGCATTCCAGGGTGAGAGCCATGTGAAAACTGGAATTATGCTGCCACAAGCCAAGGAACTACCAGAAGCCAGAAGAAGGACCTGGAACAGATCTCTCTCTAAAGTCTTCAGGGGGGCATGGCCCTACCAATAGCTTGATTTCAGGCTTCAGCCTTTGGAACTGTGAGGCAAGAAATTTCTCTCATTTAAATCACTCAGTTGGTGGAACTCTATTTATTATATGGTCACTAATATATCATTTTTCTTATTTTAAAATATCTTTTGCCAGTTTCTTATTTTTAACTATCCTCAATGTTTCCATTACTTATGGTAGTAAATTGCCTATTGTTATAGGCACGCACACACGTTCCACAGAGAGACTTTAACTCTAAGTGATCTTCCTAACTTTATTCCTTCACTGGCTATCCCATTTATTTCCTAGTATATTTCAGGCTCTTATGGGTTTGAAGATCATGAAACACCATCAGGAATATGTCTCTCTCACGAGGGCAGGTAGGATGAAGGAAGTACCATCACCACAAACCTAATTATTGTCTCTTCAGCACTAAAACTACCAACAGAAGCAGGGCAGAGGGGATCTCTGCAGTCTAGACTGGAGCTCACAATGGGTAGAAATGACCTTGCCACTCAGGAAAGGCAATGGCCCAAGATGGAAGTATCCCAGGCAAGGCTCAGCCTTACCAGTGACCAGAGGGACTCATTCTGTGTTTTGCCTTTCTCACCCACAGATCCAAAGCACACAGTTCTCCAGGGGATGGCTAGGTTTACTTACTTATCTTCCACATCCTGGATGGTGTCAGGCAGGGGCAGATTTCTGGTTTCAGGCAGGAAAAAGGCAACAAAACCAGCAATGATGGGAATGACTCCATAGATGATCCAGGGCAAGGTGGGTCGATACACCACTAGGGTCATCAAGAGGGGAGCCAGTGCTGCCCCACACCTGCTAATTATCATTTCTAATCCTGAAGCTGTTGTCCTGAAGAGTAAGTGAAAATACATAATAATCCAGGAAAAATACACACGTGTAATTTATGGTCTATTATTTTGACACTATTATTGGAAAACAATAAAATACAATTGTTACATACATGGGCTTGATGAAAAACACTTGTTTTCGAGATTTGTTCTGTGATTCTAGCTGTCTTTGTCAGGGTCAAAGTGTGTTAATACTCACTTTCATCATTTTAAACAGAATGTTGCACATTACACATATTCTGGTGAGTGGTCCAAAAGGTAAATGAGAGGATGAATTGATGTATTGTTTATCTCAGTACATGGCACAAAGTCAGCTTTTTCAATAAATCTGGTAATACTTGCTGTTAGTATATTATTATTACAAATGATTACTTATAATGAAGAGACCTTATTGTGTTTATTCTTGCAATAAGCATCAATTAGCTTGGAAAGTCCCATTTTTGGTCAAGGCAGATTATCCATAAACTCTTATACCTGAGCAGAGTGGGGATGAGTTCAGCAGAGTGGATAGAGAAACTGGTGACAGAGGCAGAAACAAAGCTGACCCCCAAACTTGCCAAAGTCACACGCAGAGTCTGCATTTCTGGGGACAGGAAAACAAGTAAGACTAAGAAATCAGGCTGAAGAAATTAGTATCCAACAAATTTAGTCAGGACTAAAGGTTATTGGTATTTTTGAAATATACTGTAGAAAATATTACAGTGGCAGACGTCATGGAGTAGTTGAGAAGCGTAGAATTAACAATATACTTGGTTAAAAAGTACATAAAATTATCTGATGTCAATGCAGCAAATCTCTCTGCATATCTGATATTTGCTGGAGATGGAGAAGAAAAGGTGCTTCTGGCAGAAATTGCTTTTAAGTATTCTTTCCAGTATTTGGTAAATCCTTATTGCAGGAAGTAGGACTCTCAAGTACACAATTACTGAGTCTCAGACTCAGTTCTCATCTTGAGGACTTGACAATTAAAGTGCTGAATTTAAGTGACGAGGCATCCTGGCATTCCTGTAAATTAGGTGGTTTTTAGAAATGCGATATTTTCATTGATAAAGCCAGGAAAAGTCCCAGGTAAACCTAAATGAGTCAGTTAACCTAGTGTAGATACAACATTGTCACAGGGCGAGGATGGCATGAGAGTAGTAAAAGGACAAGACTACTCTGTAAGTGGACCAGCTGCAGAGAAGCTAGATTTAGATCAATGTTACACACATGGAACCGAGAATTGAAACATCACTTAGGCAAAAAAAGATCAGAAATTGGGAACCACTAAAAAAAATTTCAGAGAATGAGTTTTCTGCACAGTATAAAAAGAAATGTAATTATAGCTTTATGATATTAGAAAGAATTCTATTGTAAAAGTGTAAACCTGCCTCATTCATGATATTCTGAGGAGCAGAGTCCATCAATCTGTGATGCTGTAAAGCATATTCTTGCATTGGGAGATGGTGAAGCATAGTGTTCACTAAGGTTCTCCTAATTACTACGTATCATCACTGTTTCAACTTATAAAATAATCGAACAGGGAATGGACAAGGATTTTACTCTGACAAAAGTACCCACTCGATACTCCTTCACCTCTTAAAAATGGGGTTTTTTTTTTTTTTCATTTCCTGGAAGACTCTCATAAGCAAGAGCTGTAGTCATGGTAACCTAAAAAACACCACACTCACACGTGGATACATAGAGATCGGTAAGTAGACTAGTCATCAAAGCTGGTAATGAAGAGCCCATACAGAGGGAGTGACCATATTGTGTCCTCACCTGGGTTATAATTGCAAAGCATTGCCCCTCTAAGCTTCTTTTTAAAAGTATGAATGGGCAAAGAGCAAGTGAACACATGCTGTCCTAAGGAAACTGTCTGGAATAAGTGATACCAGTTTCCAGGCACTACTAAACTGTGAGGAACATAAATATATGCCTGAGCTGCCCTTTGTTGTCCTTTAGCTCTTTTCCCAACAACTTAGTAGCAGAATTTCTCCTAAACCCTCAGATTGGTTTGGGGGAATACTTAGCATACAATTGGGACCTCTGTTTACTCCTGGCTTCAGACAAGTGTGGCCAATAAAATCCCTGAAGGTAAAGAAAAGACACTTCCTTTCCCCAAAGTACAGTCTTCTCTCACCTTGTGGCACAAACATGTTGACCAAAATGGCAAGTCCCACCAGGAACAAGAAAAGTGTCTGGGTTGGTCGACGGCCCATATATTTCAGTACTAAAAATACAAGACTTCGGACTAAAGCTGTGAGAGCTCCAAAGATTACCTGGAACAAGAAAATATTGCTCCCAAAGTGCTGTAGATTTAGAGAGATGCCATAGACTGGCACTGTGTTTGCAAATCTGTAGTGAACAAAAGAGGAAAGACACAAGCCTTAGTGCCTGGGTGCTATAGTTGATGATTATATTGATCCAGGCAGCCAATGATCAATGTTAAATAATAAACACCCAGTCTGATTTGTATATACTACATCGTAAAGGGATCATTTTAAAGTTACCATAAACAATTACATGACAATATATGAAAATGATATTCCTTCTGTGATTCTTTGCCATCCATAAGCATAGACTAGATACTGATAGGAAAACATAATCTGACCCAGTCACCATTTGGATGGTGTATAGAAGTTGAATATAGAAGAATGAAAACTGGAAATTTAAGAAGAGTTTCTTTTTTTTTTGAGGTTTCTCAGTATGCTCTGGGTTCCCCATCCCCTCCTCCATCCCAATACTGTGAATAATTTCCCTTTTCTCAACAGGTGATTGAAGCTGCAAAGAATCTATCTTGTCCCCTTGACCAGGAAGCACAGTCTCCTGGGGTCTAACATAATTCTAGGAAATTAAAGTTCATATCTGCTTTCTTGGGGCTGAGAGAAAATGCAAGAATTCAGGCAAACAAATATGTACTAACTGTAACATAGCAAATGGAATCAAAGGTAGCTAGTGGGGAGCTAAAATTTATCCAGACACTATCTAAGAATCCACTTTAATGATCTAGTACACCCAGATAGAGCTAGACCTAGACATTACAGCAGAAGAAGCCACCACCGATCACAGAAATTATAAGCAAGTATGTCCTTTCCTGACCATTATCTCTACTTTTTCTTTCCACTCAATGTGCCTAGGGTTCATTAACCTAAGTCTGTGACCTAGTGGATAGGGGAAAGGTTATAAAGTACAATGCAGTTAATCAAAGAAGCAGTCTACTAGGATATGCAAAGGAAGAGGTAATCTGTACAACTCAATAGTTAATTTCTTAAGCTTGGCAGTAGGTCTGTATTCTCCTGTTATTCCTTTTCTTTTTCATAAGTCTTCAAAAATTCAGAATTATATCTCAATTTTCTCCTTTTAACCCTACCAAATTAAGTACTTATATCATCTCAAGAGATAACGTACAAAATTTTCTACAGAAGCCCTACTGCTAAAACCTCAAGTTGGAAACAAGTGAAAGTCCACCAGTGTTGAAGCACATAAAAAAAAATTGTAGTGTATTCATCTACTGGAAACTAAAACACTAGAGAGGAGAACAAACTACTGTTACATGCAACAGAATGGATGAAACTTCATGAATGAGTATGAGGAAAGAGGGCCTGTCACAGAATCTTTTTATCATTTACATTATGTGAAGGTCAAGATGAGGCAACACTGATCTATGGTGACAAAGTTGAGAACAGTTGTTAAGTTTTATTTGACATGGGAGGGCAGGGAGAAGGGAATGAAAGTGGAGCTGTCATAGTGGTGGTAGTGGTGGTGATGGTGGTGATGGTGGTGATGGTGGTGGTTATTAATGTATGGTATATGAGTGGACCTTGTGGGGAATTCAGATTTTTCTATCTTCATCTGGATGTTGGTTGTATTTTTGCATATTGAAATATTCATTGATCTGTATATATTCATGATCTCTTCATATTACAGTTGCAAGATTTGCTTCAATTAAAATTAAAAGAAAACAATGAAAAAATTAAATGTCAAAATCTGCACTGTGATGGAAGTTCTTAACATCGGACTCCAGTGAAAAGACTGGAGTGTGACATGAAATAACTACTCCTCATTGTATAATTAGTTCAATGTGAGTCTTTTTACAATCTGTTGACTATCCCCAAACATAGCACATATTTAGTGTTTTCCTCATCTTTTTTCTCCAAATCAGTGCCCCTCTTTCGTAACACTATTATAACATTTGAAATGAATAGAATCATGGCTCCACTCTTTGAATGTTGTCATGCACTATGTGAAGCCCACCTCACAAAGAGCAGGAGACATATCCTCTTACGTAGGTTGGGTGTGCGGAACAAGTCAAACACAGTAGCTTTGGTCTGTGCTGCCTCCAGCTCCTTCTGTATGGCAGATCTCAAACCCTTCAACAACAACAAACATGTATCACTTGCCAACATAGTGCCACGTATTTCTGTGAGCACTAACACCAAACAGGATGAGAAGATGTGTTCCTTTTCTTTTGAGTACAACATATTACACATACAGTCACAGGTGAGCACGTGATATGAAGGAAGATGTAAGGAGTTAAGGGACACTCCAGGAAATTAGATAGCAATAATGGTATTTTGAAAACAAGGCCACCGATGGAGACAGGGCATCCACAAGAGTACATAGATTATAGATTCAGATCAGGAAGTGAAAGGAAGGAAGCTGCACAGTGGGCAACACTACCTTTCTATGAGACAGACATGAAAGATGAAGTAATGGAGCTTGCATTCTCATCTAGCTGCCCTTGTTAGAAAAGCAGTTTGCCTGTCTCAATAAGAAGACAGTTGTCAGTTTATGACTTCCCTCCAACCCAGTAGCCACCTTTGTTCTCCTGCTCACCTCCATGTTCAGCATAGCTTCAGCATTCTTTATTCCATTTCTTTGTGCAACTTTTTTAAGTTCCTTTAAGCTCTTATCTGGTTTGTTGGTGATAATCAGCCACCGAGCAGATTCTATCAGCCACCTGATGAAAGAATGGCACACACATGTAAGTCAACTCTCTTCTGCTTGTTTGTCATATGATTTTGATAACACATGCTTTTGTCTCCCATGTAATATCCAACATTTCACTTGTTGGGTTTGGAATAGAAATCGTGTTCTATTACACAAATATGGCAATGATCTCTCCGTACAGTACATTTAAAGGTGTACTAAATGCAAAGGATAACAAACTTTGGAGCCAAAATGACTCTCTGCTTACTCTCTAGGAGATTTTCCAAGAAGCTTATGAAGCTTAAGATTGAGAGTTCCTCACATGAATGATTTCCTTTCAAACCTTGGCATAGGATCTAGCAAATTTGTACTCCCAATATATATTTATAATATATATACTTTTAAAAAAAATAGGCTCCCCAGTTCTCAACAAAATATTAGCAAACAGAATCCAACAAAACATTAAAAAGATAATACATAATGAAGAAATTGGATTCATCCCAGGAACACAAGGATAGTTCAATATACACAAATCAGTCAATGTTACATCACAAAAGAAAACACAAAAATCACATGACCATCTCAATAGATGCAGAAAAAGTACTTGATAAAACTCAACACCAATTGTGATAAAAATTCTAACTGAAGTGGGTATAGAGGGAACTATCTCAACATAATAAAAGCTATTTATGACAAATCCACAGCCAGCATAATACTCAAAGGTGAAAAGTTTAAAGCCTCCTCACTAAAATCTGTAACAAGACAAGGATGCCCACTCTCACTGCTTCTATTCAACATACTACTGGAAGTACTAACCATAGCAGTCAGACAAGAAAAAGAAATAAAAGGTATATAAATTGGAAGAGAAGAGCTAATTGTCATTATATGGAGATGACAGATACTATAGAAAACTCTAAAGGCTCCACACAAAAATTACTGGACTGATAAAAGAATTTGGCAAGGTAGTAGGCTACAAGATTAATATATAAAAATCAGTTGCATTTCTTTACACTAACAATGAAATACCAGAAAATGAAAGTGAAAAAACAATCCCTTTTAAAACTGCATCCAAAAAATAAAAAATACATAGGAGTAAACCTGACCAAGGATGTGAAAGCCTTTATGTAGAGAACTACAAAGCATTGATAAAGGAAATTAAAGATGATTTAAAGAAATGAAGATATCCCATGCTCTTGGATTGAAAGAATTAATATTGTTAAAATGACCGTACTACCCAAAGCACACAGATTAATGCAGTCCCTACCAAATTACCCAGGATGTTTTCCACAAAACTAGAACAAATAACCCTCAAATTTATATGGAATCACAAAAGACCCAGAATTACCTAGGCAATACTGAAGAAAAAGAGTGAGGCTAGAGGAATAACCCTCCCAGACTTCAGACAATGCTACAGAGCTACAGTAATCAAAGCAGCACAATATTGGCACAAAAACAGCTACATGGATCAATGGAAAAGAACAGGGAGCCAAGAAATAAATTCACATATCTATGGTCAATTAATCTTCAACAAAGGAGGCAAGAATGGATAAAAGGCAGTCTCTTCAGCAAATGGTGTTGGGAAAGCTGGACAGTCACGTGTAAATCAATGAAGTTAGAACAGTCCCTCACATCACACACACACACAAATTCAAAATGGCTTAAGATTTAAACATAAGACAAGACACTATAAACCTCCTAGAAGAAAACATAGGCAAAACTTTTCTGACATAAATCTTAGCAATGTTCTCCTAGGGCAGTCTTCCCAGGCAATAGAAATAAAAGCAAAAATAAGCAAATGGGACTTAAATAAACTTACACTTTTACACAGCAAAGGAAACTATAAACAAAACAAAAAGACAACCTATGAACTGGGAGACAATATTTGCAAATGATGCAACTGACAAGGGCTTAATTTTCAGAATATACAAACAGCTCATACAACTCAATATCAAAAAATACAAACAACCCAATCCAAAAATGGGCAAAAGACCTAAACAAATATTTCTCCAAGAAGACATACAAATGGCCAATATTCCTAGTCTTTTGAGGAATCTCCATACTGTTTTCCATAGTGGCTGCACCAAACTGCATTCCCACCAGCAGTGTAGGAGGGTTCCCCTTTCTCCACAGCCTCTCCAGCATTTGTCATTTGTGGATTTTTGAATGATGGCCATTCTGACTGGTGTGAGGTGATACCTCATTGTAGTTTTGATTTGCATTTCTCTGATAATTAGTGATATTAAGCATTTTTTCATGTGCCTATTGATCATTTGTATGTCTTCCTTGGAGAATTGCTTGTTTAGGTCTTCTGTCCATTTTTGGATTGGGTTGTTTGGTTGTTTCTTATTAAGTCGTATGAGCTGCTTATATATTCTGGAGATCAAGCCTCTGTCGGTTTCATTTGCAAAAATTTTCTCCCATTCGGTAGGTTGTCTTTTTGTTTTACTTATGGTTTCCTTTGCTGTGCAGAAGCTTGTAAGTTTCATTAGGTCCCATTTGTTTATTCTTGCTTTTATTTCTATTGCTTGAGTAGACTGTTCAAGGAGAACATTTTTGAGATGCATGTCAGATAATGTTTTGCCTATATTTTCTTCTAGGAGGTTTATTGTATCTTGTTTTATGTTTAAGTCTTGGATCCATTCTGAGTTGATTTTTGTGTATGGTGTAAGAGAGTGTTCTAGCTTCATTGCTTTACATGCTGCTGTTCAATTTTCCCAACACCATTTGCTGAAGAGACTGTCTTTATTCCATTGTATATTCTTGCCTCCTTTGTCAAAGATTAGTTGACCAAAAGTTTGTGGGTTCATTTCTGGGCTCTCTATTCTGTTCCATTGGTCTATATGTCTGTTTTTGTACCAATACCATGCTGTCTTGTTGACTGTAGCTCTATAGTATTGTCTGAAGTCTGGGAGAGTTATTCGTCCAGCCTCTTTCTTTTTCTTCAGTAATGCTTTGGCAATTCTAGGTCTTTGATGGTTCCATATAAATTTTAATATGATTTGTTCTAGTACTGTGAAATATGTCCTGGGTAATTTGATAGGGATTGCATTAAATCTGTAGATTGCCTTGGGCAGTGTGACCATTTTAACAATATTGATTCTTCCAATCCAAGAGCATGGAATATCTTTCCATTTTTTAAAGTCTTCTTTAATTTTCTTCATCAATGGACTTATCGTATGACCCAGGAATCCCGCTTCTGGGCATATATCCAGAAGGAACCCTACTTCAGGATGACACCTGCACCCCAATGTTCGTAGCAGCACTATTTACAATAGCCAAGACATGGAGACAGCCTAAATGTCCATCAACAGATGACTGGATAAAGAAGATGTGGTATATTTATACAATGGAATACTACTCAGCCATAAAAACCGACAACATAATGCCATTTGCAGCAACATGGATGCTCCTGGAGAATGTCATTCTAAGTGAAGTAAGCCAGAAAGGGAAAGAAAAATACCATATGAGATCATTCATATGTGGAATCTAAAAAAAACAAAAACAAACAAACAAAGCATAAATACAAAACAGAAACAGACTCATAGACATAGAATACAAACTTGTGGTTGCCAAGGGGGTGGAGGATGGGAAGAGATAGACAGGATTTCAAAATTGTAGAATAGATAAACAAGATTATACTGTATAGCACAGGGAAATATACACAAAATCTTATGGTAGCTCACAGAGAAAAAAAGTGACAATGAATATATGTATGTTCATGTATAACTGAAAAATTGTGCTCTACACTGGAATTTGACACAACATTGTAAACTTATTATAAATCAGTAAAAAAAGTTTTAAAAATGGCCAATAGGCAAATGAAAAGGTGCTCAATATTACTAATTACTAGAGAAGTGCAACTCAAAAGTACAGTGAAGTATCACTTCACATCAGTCAGAATGGCCATCATGAAAAAGTCTACAAATGACAAATGCTGGAGAGGGTGTGGGGAAATGGCAACCCTCCTACACTGTTGGTGGGAATGTAGTTTGGTGCAGCCATTGGAATATGGAGATTCCTTAAAAACTAAAAAAATAGAGTTACTATATAATCTAGCAATCCCACTCCTGGAGTTATATCCAGAGGGAATTCTAATTCAAAAAGATGCATTCACACCAATGTTCATAGCAGCAGTATTTGCAATAGCCAAGACATGAAAACAACCTAAATGTCATCAATAGAAGACTCAGTAAAGAAGTTGTGATGTATACATGTACAATGGAGTACTACTCAGCCATAAAAAAGAATATAATAATGCCATTTGCTACACATGGTTGGACCTGGAGATTATCATACTAAGTGAAGTAAGCCAGAGAGAAAAATATCATTTGATATCACTCATATGTGGAATCTTTAAAAAGTGACATAAATGAACATAGTTACAAAACATAAATAGACTCACAGACATAGAAAACAAACTATGGCCACGAGGGAGCAAAGGGGATGGAATGAATAAATTTGGGAGTTCAAAATTTGCATGTACTAACTATTATATATAAAATAGATAAACAACAAGTTTCTACTATATATATAATGAAAATGAATATATGTATACATGTATGACTGAAACATTATGTTATATATTAGAAATTGACATAACATTGTAAACTGACTATACCTCAATAAACAAATTTTTAATAAAAATAAAAAAGAAGGCCCCAAATATGTAAGCTTAAAGCCCAACAAAGATTGGAAGACTTCTGCCACTACCAGCTCTGTTGGTAACTAATTACCCAAGTGAGTCACTTATTTACACCCACCTCAGATTTTTATCAATAAAATGGGGACCATGGTGTCTTCTTCTCTGTAGGGTTGTTATAGGATGGAATGACATAATGAATGAGTCTTACATGTATCACACTCCCTCTGTCTGTGAACTCATCTCACTGTATTGAATCTATAGTCATCTCTCTGTGATTGACTAAATCTGATTCTTCCTAGACTGGTTATACTTGTAAGAATGACATTATCTATACATAAACATTTGTTAAAATTATTTAAGGGAAGAGAGAGTGCTGAACATATGATGTAAATCATCTAAACTGCATGCCAGTTTTTGGTACTGGAGAAATTACACTGCTCTTTTGTCAAATTGCTCTAAGAATAAATTTGCTACATCTTCCTATTATCCAATTTCATCTACAACAATGAAAGTCACAGAAAATTTTACCATGACCTGGTTCACTCAAATTCAAAAAAAAAAAGAATTAAAGGCATTTCTTTTTAAATGTTTTAGTCTATATTTTACATTAAGGAGAGTAAAATTGGGATAACTCTACGACCAGTATAGTGAGTTAATCTTATGAAGGAAGACAGCAGAAAATATTTAGAACTCCCCAGCAGAAAGATCATTGTTATCCCCTGTTCTGTTTTGCAAATTGCACAGAATGAACAGATGATAGTCATAGGTTCTAGGTTCAAACAATAAAAGAGGGCCTAGGGAATAAGAAATCAATACATCCAGATACAATCTGCATTTTCATCCCAGGACCCCATAAGACAGAGTGAGAGAGAAGGCTCATACCTTGAGGAGATAAAGAAGACAAAGAAAGGTATAGACACCACCAGCTGCAGAGTACGCCACTCTTGAAAAACAAAAGCCAGTCCTCCCAGGACTATCTGTCCCATACTAGTGGCACAGGTTACCAGTGTTATTACCATGGCTTTAGACTGGGATCTTGTCCACTCCACAACTGAAAGAAAATCCAGTTGGGATATTAATGTCAGATAAATGTGAAATTTGAAGGTCAAATTCAAGACTTGGAAAATGGAGATCAAAACTGTTGACTTACTGAGTGTACTGGTATTTATTAAGATGACCACAGTAGAACAACCTGACCAAAAGTGTAGTGAGCAGAAAGTGAGGAAGGTGGGAGCAAAACTGCACAGGTCCCAGAGATGGCAAGCTGGAGCAAACACCATCTGAGAACCAACCTCCTCCCAAACCTAAGAAACAGAGAAGCAAATTAGATTATTGGAGAAATGACAATTTGTGGTAAAAACAAAAGACTACTCTGAAATTTAGAGAATTTTTTAAAATATTTTTATTGAGTTATAATCATTTTACAATGTTGTGTCAAATTCCAGTGTAGAGCACAATTTTTCAGTTATACATGAACATAGAGAATGTTTTAACAAGTGATTCTTTGTACCTGAAACTTGAAAAATCAAGAGCTAAATCAACAACAGAAATCTGAAAGTAACACTCCTTGTCTATAATATACACTAACAATACCAAAAAATTTTATTCTCCAATTGTCAGGAGGCATCTGACACCAAGAGATATCATATAAAAGAAACTACAATGTTGGAAATTGTAATATACTAGAAGCACCCATTATACTTGTACATGTATTTAGCAAAGTAGAGAGTCTGTATAATGTCTAGAATATAAGAGAGCTAGAAGTATACTTGAATCTCTAGGACTAGACAGGTTAAAACTCAACTGATGCAAAAGATCAATGGAGCAATGCACTAAAGTTTTTGAAGGTTTATGTAAGGACCAGTCTTTGTTGAATCTGGATTTATAAGGCTCAAGCAATATGTTTCATCTAGAACAGAGTATAAGAGCACCACAACTCTGGAAAATGAACAAGACGGTGGAGTAAAGGACGTGGAGCTCACCTCTCCCCATGAGCAGATAAAAAATACATTTACATATGGAACAATTCTCACTAAAACTAACTGGAAAATGGCGGATTGACTTCTGTAAACCAAGGATGTAAGAAAGATACACATGTAAACAGGTAGGAAGGGAAGAAACTCTATTAGGTCAGGACCTGTGCTCATCGGGAAGACTCAGAGGAAAAGGGAGATTATATGGGTGGACACGTCACCTGGGGAATGAGAAGGTCAGGTTACAGATTGCATGTCCAAATCCGGGGGCCTACTGGAGGAGACAATCCCCCTTGGCTGGTTGGAGGACTACTGGGAATAATTGAAGAGCTTTGGAGAGTCTGGACTCAGCTTTTGAGGAACACACATGAACTTGCTAGCCCCGAAGGCAGGGCATAGAAAGTTCTGCCCTAGCAGCTGCAAGGTTTCCCACTACCACCTTGCAGTGCATCACACCCATAACCAAGCAAACTCTCTGGCCCCACTCAATTCCACACCTCAGTGCTGCATTGGATCTGTGGTACCCACAACCAGAAAAACTGTGGGACACAGAGGCAACCTAGTTCTGGGGTGGAACCTGGGTAGGGTGGCAGCAGCTATTGTTGACACAGCCAAGCAACATCTCAGAAACCACCCAGATCTCTGACAACAGCTGCTTCTCCATAGATAACCACCCAATATATGCTGAGTCCTCATGGGCCACTGCCAATCCTATGGAGCAGTTCCACGATAAGGTAAGAGTAGTGGAAGCATGCAGAAGCGATTGGCTGTGAGAAACAAAGGGTACATGCACCTGAGCCTGTGTCTGACTGTAGCCATGGATGCCAAACAGCAGCACATCAAACCTTTGTCTGCACAAGAGCCCTTGTCAGTACACAGGCCCCATTGCCTCATCACACCTTTCCTCTGGAGAAAAGGTCCCAGGGCAAAGGGAGAGGAAAAAAAAAAAGGACAAATCCAGCATGTGTCCAAGTCTCAGAGCTTCTGTTACAATATTTTAAGATTATATCCCAACCCTGACAGGGCAATTATAGCCACTGAGCACAGAGGAAGTCCCATCTTACACTAGGTGCTGGATCTAGTCCCTCCATCTCCAGTCCCACCTCCTACCAAGGTGATAGCTGAAGGCACAACATAAGGAAAGATGTGATGTGTGTCCAGGTATATCTAGCTCTCATACAAAGGCATAGGCACACACAGTCTATACAGGAAAGCTCCCACATAACAACACCCTTTCCCAGTAGGTAACTCTTTCATCTAAATTCATAGAGGCAGTTAAGATGTTCAGAGAACTCAAGAGGAGTATAGATGCACAGAATAAAGTTTTTAGCAAACAGTTGGAAAATATAAAGAATACTCAAACAGAGTTGATGAATAAAATCACTGAAATGAATAATACACAAGAAGGAATCAAGAATAGACTAAATGAGGCAGAACGGATCAGTGAGCTAGAAGACAGATTAGTGGAAATCACTACTTCATAACAGAAAAAAGAATAAAAAGGAATGAGGATAGTTTAAGAGAACTCTGGGACAACATGAAGTGCTCTAATATTCTCATTATAGGGGTCTCAGAAAGAGAAGAAAAAGAGAAAGGACCTGAGAAAATTTTTGGAGAGATAATAACCAAAAACATCCCCAACTTGGGAAAGGAAACAGTCATCCAAGTCCTAGAAGTGCAGAGAGTACCACACAGGATCACCCCAAAGAGGAACACACCAAGGCACATAGCCATCAAATTGACAACAATTAAGGATAAGGAGAAAATATTAAAATTAGCAAGAGAAAAGCAACATATAACATACAAGGGACTCCTATAAGGTTATCAGCTGATTTTTCAGCAGAAACTCTACAGGCCAGAAGGGAGTGGCACGATATATTTAAAGTGATGCAAGGGGAAACTTAACAACCAAGAATCCTCTATCCAGCAAGGCTCTCGTATAGTCTTGATGGAGAAACCAAAAGTGTCACAGTTAAACAAAAGCTAAAAGATTTCAGCACCACCAAATCAGCTCCATAACAAATGTTAAAGGAACTTCTCTAGTCATCAAACCATAAGAAAAGAGAACAAAAAGAAGAGGAAAAAAAAACCTACAAAAGATTGCTTTGGCTGTTCAGAGTCTTTTGTGGTTCCTTATAAATTTTGGAGTTATTTGCTCTAGTTCTGTGAGGAATGTCGTGAGTATTTTGTTGGGGGTTGTGTTGGATCTGTGGCCATTTTGATGGTGTTGATTCTTCCAATCCAAGAGCACAAGAAATCTTTGCATTTCTTTGTGTCATTTCAGTTTTCAGAGTATAGGTAACCTCCTTGGTTAAGTTTATTTTTAGGTGTTTTGATGTAATGGAAATGTCACTGCCAGTTATAAAATTCTGGCTTTTGAAGTGAAAAAAAAAAGTGAATTAAGGGCCACAAATGGCAAAATATTCTTCATTTTTATGGGTGAGTTGTATCTCATTACATATATATATGCTGCATCTCCATTATCTATTGAACTATTGATGTGCACTTAGGATGCTTCCATATCCTGGCAATTATAAATAATGTTGCTGTTGATAGTATTGTGTATGTATCTTTTTCAGTTAATTCTTATTTTGTGGTTGACTTTATTTCTTTGATAGCTATGTAAGTTTAAAAAGCTAAAGCTCTGAACGTTCTTAGAAAAAATGAACAGTACATACATATAAATTTAAAAATATACGTGCAGTAAAAAAAATGACCTATAAAGCCATGAAAGACATAGAAGAAACTTAAAAGACATATTACTAAATGAAAAAAGCCAGTCTGAAAAGGTTACAAACTATGATTCCAGCCAAATGACATTCTGGAAAAGGCACAGCTACAGAAACAATTAAAAGATTGTGTTTTCCAGGTGTCTGGGGAGAGGGAGGGAGGGATGGAGGAATGAACAGATGGAGCACAGGGGATTTTTAGGGCAATGAAATTATTCTGTATGATAATATAGTGATGGCTATATGTCATTATGCATTTGTCAAAGCCCATAGAATGTACAACATCAAGAGTGAACCCTAATGTAAACTATGGACTTTGGTTGATAATCATGTGCCCATGTGGTTTCATCAATTGTACCAAATATGCTGCATTGATGAGGGATGTTGAGGGTAGAAGAGTATATATGTGTAGGTGGGGAGGGCTATGTGTAAACTCTTTGTGTTTCTGCTCAATTCTGTTGTGAATCTGAAACTGCTCTAAAAGAATAAAGTCTAGGAGAAAAATTTTGAGATGTATGTCAGACAATGTTTTGCCTATATTTTCTTCTAGGAGGTTTATTGTATCTTGTCTTATGTTTAAGTCTTTGATCCATTTTGAGTTGATTTTTGTGTATGGTGTAAGAGAGTGTTCTAGCTTCATTGCTTTACATGCTGCTGTTCAATTTTCCCAACACCATTTGCTGAAGAGACTGTCTTTATTCCATTGTATATTCTTGCCTCCTTTGTCAAAGATTAGTTGACCAAAAGTTTGTGGGTTCATTTCTGGGCTCTCTATTCTGTTCCATTGGTCTATATGTCTGTTTTTGTACCAATACCATGCTGTCTTGTTGACTGTAGCTCTATAGTATTGTCTGAAGTCTGGGAGAGTTATTCGTCCAGCCTCTTTCTTTTTCTTCAGTAATGCTTTGGCAATTCTAGGTCTTTGATGGTTCCATATAAATTTTAATATGATTTGTTCTAGTACTGTGAAATATGTCCTGGGTAATTTGATAGGGATTGCATTAAATCTGTAGATTGCCTTGGGCAGTGTGACCATTTTAACAATATTGATTCTTCCAATCCAAGAGTATGGGATATCTTTCCATTTTTTAAAGTCTTCTTTAATTTCCTTCATCAATGGTTTATAGTTTTCTGTGTATATTTCTTTCACTTCCTTGGTTAGATTTATTCCTAGGTATTTTTTTACTTTGAGTGCTATTTTAAAGGGGATTGTTTCTTTACTTTCATTAAAAAATTAATAGAGGCAGAGAAAATTAAGCAAATGAAAAGGCAGAGGAACTACTCTACTTGAAAGGTCAAGAGAAAACCTCTGAAAAAAATAATGAAACAAAAACAAGATAAGGAATTCAAAACATTGATGATAAAAACATTATCTGAATTACAGAAAAGAATTGATCTAAACAGTGAACAATTTAATGAGAAACCAGAAAATATTGTTAAAAGACCCAATCAGAAATAAACAATTCAATAGCTAAAATTAGAAAACACACTAGAAGGAATGAATACAAAACTAAGTGATATAGAACACTGCATAAGTGATGTGGAAAACAGGATTATGGAAATCACTGAATTAAAACAGCAGAAGGAAAAGAAATTTTCAAAATGAAACAATTTAAGAGATCTCTGAGACAACACTAATTTGCATAATAAGGGTCCTAGAAAAAAAGAGAAAGAGAGAGAGAAGGGGAACAAAAATGTATTTGAGGAAATTATAGCTGAAAACTTCCCAAACCTAAAGAAGGAAATAGATATCCAAGTACAGGAAGCACAGGGGATCCCAAACAAGATGAATCCAAACAGACTCACACCAAGACATATTATACTTACAGTGGCAAAAATGAAAGATAAGGAGAAAATTCTAAAGAAGCAAGAGAAAAATAGTCATACACAGGGAAATCCCCATAAGCCTAGAAAATTTTTCTACTTCAGAAACATTGCAGATCAGAAAACACTGGTATGATATATTCAAAGTGCTGAAAGGGAAAAACCTGAAACCTAGGATACTCTACCCAGCAAGATTATTATTTAGAATGGAAGGAGAGTTAAAGAAATCCTCCGACAAGCAAAAAACTTAAGAATTCATCAATACTAAAACTACACTAATAGAAATGTTGAAGGGTCTTCTCTAAGTGAAAAAGAAGGAAGAACCTATAGAAAAGGTAAAACAATACTAGGAAAGGTAAATATACATTAAGGACTTAAGATCAACCACATAAATAAGCCAGTATGTAGATTATAAGATGAAAAGAAACTGTAAAAGCAACTATAAATAAAATAAATAATTAAAGAATAAACATGAATATTTAAAACATGACATCAAAAACACAAAATGTGGGGGAGGGGAATAAAAAAAGTAGATCCTTTAGAATGTGTTTAAACTTAAATGACTATCAGTTTAAAACAAGTAGATATAATTATTCATCTACATATATGAACCCCATGGTGACAAATCAAAAACCTGTAACAAATATGCAAAAATTGAAAGAAAGGAACAAAAGGCTGCTACTAAAGAGAATCATCAAAAAATAAGGGAAGGAAAAAAAATAAGAAATGAACAAGGAAGAACTATAGAAACAAGCAGAAAACAATTAATTAAATAGCAATAAATATCTACCCGCCATAATTACTTTAATTGTCAATGCACTAAATGCTCTGATCAAAAGATATATGTCAGGGCAGAAGACCTAAACAAGCAATTCTCCAAGGAAGACATACAAATGATCAAAAAGCACATGAAAAAATGCTCAATATCAC
This sequence comes from Camelus bactrianus, assembly GCF_048773025.1. Classification (NCBI taxonomy): domain Eukaryota; kingdom Metazoa; phylum Chordata; class Mammalia; order Artiodactyla; family Camelidae; genus Camelus; species Camelus bactrianus. The sequence goes on from NC_133548.1 coordinate 8,310,577, forward strand.
TAATTATCAGAGAAATGCAAATCAAAACTACAATGAGGTATAACCTCACTCCAGTCAGAATGGCCGTCATTCAAAAATCCACAAATGACAAATGCTGGAGAGGCTGTGGAGAAAGGGGAACCCTCCTACACTGCTGGTGGGAATGCAGTTTGGTGCAGCCACTATGGAAAACAGTATGGAGATTCCTCAAAAGACTAGGAATAGACTTACCATATGACCCAGGAATCCCACTCCTGAGCTTGTATCCAGAAGGAAATCTACTTCAGGATGACACCTGTACCCCAATGTTCATAGCAGCACTATTTACAATAGCCAAAACATGGAAACAGCCTAAATGTCCATCAACAGGTGACTGGATATAGAAGATGTGGTATATTTATAAAATGGAATACTACTCAGCCATAAAAACCGACAACATAATGCCATTTGCAGCAACATGGATGCTCCTGGAGAATGTCATTCTAAGTGAAGTAAGCCAGAAAGAGAAAGAAAAATACCATATGAGATCGCTCATATGTGGAATCTAAAAAACAAAAACAAAAACAAACAAACAAACAAAAACAAAGCGTAAATACAGGACAGAAATAGACTCACAGACAGAGAATACAGACTTGTGGTTACCAGGGTGGTGGAGGGTGGGAAGGGATAGACTGGGATTTCAAAATTGTAGAATAGATAAACAAGATTACACTGTATAGCACAGGGAAATAAACGCAAAATGTTATGATAACTCACAGAGAAAAAAATGTGACAATGAGTGTGTATATGTCCATGAATGACTGAAAAATTGTGCTGAACACTGGAATTTGACACAACATTGTAAAATGATTATAAATCAATAAAAAATGTTTAAAAAAAAAAGATATATGTCAGCTGACTGTATTTTAAAAAGACCCTTCAAAATTCTGCCTGCAAGAGACTCACTTCAGGGCTAAAGACACACAAAGACTGAAAATGAGAAAACAGAAAAAGATATTTCATGTAAACAGAAACAACAGAAAATAGAGGTAGCAAAATTCATAGCAGACAAAATAGACTTTAAAACAAAAGTATAAAGACAAAGAAGGGCATTATATAAAAATAGAGGGATCAGTACAAGAAGAGGATATTATAAACATATATGTGCCGAACATAGGTGCATCTAAAAACATGAAGCAAATAATAAGATACAAGGAGAAATTGACAATAACAAAATAATAGTGACTTTAACACCCAACTTGCATCAATAGATAGAACATCCAGACAGGAAATATGTAGAATCTAAAAAACTGACATAGATGAACTGATTTACAAAACATAAATAGGCTGACAGACATAGAAAACAAACATGGTTACAAAAGGGGAAAAGAGGGGGAGGGATAAACTAAGAGTTTGGTATTAATATATACACACTACTATATACAAAATAGATAAAACAAAGACCTACTGTATGGAACAGGGAACTATATTCATTATCTTGTAATAACCTATAATGGGAAAGAATCTGAAAACAAATGTGTATATATCTATAATCACATCACTTTGCTGTACACCTGAAACTAACACTGTAAATCAACTATACTTCAATGAAAAATAAGTAAGTAAATTAGCAAAAACTGGTTTAAATATCTAAATGTAAAACATGAAACCATAAAACTCCTGGAAGAGAAAATTAGGCAAAACACACTTTGACATAAATCATTGCAATATTCTCTTGGATCAGCCTCCCAAGGCAAAGAATTGAAAGCAAATATAAAGAAATGGGAACTAATTAAACTGTAAAGCTTTTGCACAACAATGAAAATCATCAAAATGAAAAGACATCTACTGAACTGGAGAAGATATATTTGCAAATGATACAAAAAATAAGGGATTAGTATCACAGTAGGATAACCTAGAAGAAATGGATAAACTCCTAGAAACATACAATCACCCAAAACTGAATCATAAAGAAATAGAAAATCTGAACAGACCAATAATGATTGAGGAGACTCAATCAGTAATCATACACACACCCTCAAAAAGGCTTATTATCAAAAATATATTAATAGCTCATATAATTCAATATCAAAAACAAACAGCTCAATTAAAAAATGGACAAAGACCTGAAGAGACACTTATCCAGAGGACATACAGATTGCTAACAGGCACATAAAAAGATGTCCAACACTGCTAAGCATCAGACAAATGCAAATAAAAACCAAAATGAAATACCATCTCACACCAGTCAAAATGGCTATCATCAAAAAGACCACAAACAAATGATGGTGACAATGAACCAAAAAGTGAACGTTTATGCAACATTTGTGGGAATGCAAATTGGTGAGGCCACTATGGAAAACAGTATAGAGATTCCTCCAAAAACTAAAAATAGAATTACCATGTGATCCAGCAATTCTACTCTTGGGTACATACCCAAAGAAAACAAAAACACTAATTCAAAAAGATACATGCAGCAAAGTTTACAGAAGTATTATTTACAATAGCCAAGATATGGAAGCAACCTAAGTGCTCATCAACACATGAATGGATAAAGATGTGGTATATATGTGGAATATAATTCAGCCATAAAAATGAATGAAATTTTGGCATTTGTACAATGTGGATGGACTTGGGAATTGGGGTGGGTATTTTACTTAGTGAAATAAATCAGGCAAGAGACAGTATCACCTACATGTGGAAACTAAACAAATAAAACAATCGAATGTATATGACAAAACAGACTCAGAGATATAGAAAACAAACTGCTAGTTATCAGGGGAAATAGGGAAAGGGGAGCAGCAGACAGGGGTATGGGATTAAGAGATACAAACTATTATGTATAAAATAGCTGAGCAACAAGGAAATGTTGTTCAGCACAAAGAAATACAGCCATTATTTTCTAATAACTTTAAATGGAGTATGATCTTTAAGAGATTAATTAATTAATCTTGAATCACTATACAGCACACTGCAAATTAATATAATCTTGTAAATCAACTATATTTAAATTTTTTAAAAAGCACCAAGATGTCAAATGGATGAATTCTATCTAACATTTAAGGAAGAATTAGCACAAATTCTTCTCAAACACTTCTGAAAAATTGAAGAGGAAGGTACAATCTCAAACTCATTTTAGAAGGCCACCAAATTACTGATATCAAAATCAGATAAGGACATTACAAGAAAACTGCAGATCTACATCTTTGCTGAAGATAGATGCAAATAATTCTCAACATAATATAAGCAAACCAAAGTCAACAGTACATTAAAGGGATCATACACCATGATCAAGTGGGATTCATCCATAGGATATAAGGATAGTTTGACATGTGCAAATCAATAAATGTGATACACCACATTAATAGGGTGAAAGACAAAAATAATAGGACCTCCTCAACAGATGCTGAAAAACCAATTTGACAAAACACAGCATCCTTCATGACAAAAATCCTCAATTATTATAGAATGAAAGTAGCTCACCATAATAAGGCCATATATAGACAAGCCCTCAGCTAACATCATTCAACAATGACAGTGAAAGATTTTACTCTAAATTCAGAAAAAAACAAGGGTGCCCCTCAAACCACTCCTTTCAACATAATACTGGAAGTCCTAGTCAGACTAATCAGGCAAGATAAAAGGAATCCAAATTGGAAATGAAGGATTAAATTGTCTTTGCAGATGCTATGATCTTATGCATAGAAAATCCTAAAGACTCAACCAAAAATCTACAGAAATAATCTACAAATCTGTTAGAAATTATCTATAAATACAGTAAAGTTGTAGGATACAAATCAATATACAGAAAACAACTGCATTTCTATACATGAACAATGAAATATTTGGGGGGAAAACTAATAAAGGAAACAATTTCACTCATAATAGAATCAAAAACAATAAAATACTTAAGTATAAATTTAACCAAGGAGGTGATAGATCTGGATACTGGAAATAATGCTTTGATGAAAGAAGTTGAATAATGTACAAAAAAAATGGAAAAAGAGGAGGAGGGTATAGCTCAAGTGGTAGTGGTAGAGTGCATGCTTAGCATGAATGAGGTCCTGGGTTCAATTCCCAATACCTCTTCTATAAATACATACATACATACATACATACATACATACCTAATTACCTCCTCCCCACCAAAAAATGGAAAGAGAACCCATGCTTATGGATCGGAAAAGTTAGTATTGTTAAAATGACCATGCTATGCAAAGCCATCCATAAATTATATGATATCCCTGTTAAAATTCCAATGGCATTTTTCACAGAAATAGAAAAAACTATCCTAAAATTTATCTGACATCACAAATAATCCCCAAAAGCCAAAGCAATCCTGACAAAGAACCAAGATAGGAGCATCACATTTTCTGATTTCAAACTATATTATAAAACAGTAGTGATCAAAACAGTATGGTAGTGACATAAAAAATAGACACATAAACCAAAAGAACAGAAACAAGATTCCAGAAACTAGTGCTTCATATATCATATTTGATAAAGGAACCAATAATACTTAAAGGGGAAAAGACAGTCCCCTCAATAATGATGTTGGGAAAATGAGATGATAACATGTAGAAGAATGAGATTTGACCCCTATTTACACTATTTAAAAATTCACTCAGAACTGATTAAAGACTTAAATTAGACCTGAAACAGTAAAACTTCTAGGGAAAATATAGGCAAATAGCTCCCTGACACTGCTTTATTTTTTAATATAATAACAACCCAAATTAGCATAAGGGTATATCTCATTGTGGTTTTGAATCGTATTTCCCTGTTGATTAATGATGTTAAGCATCTTTTCATATACTTGTTGACTATTTCTATGACTTCTATGGAGAAATACCTATTGAGCTTCTGTGCCATTTTTGAGCCAGATTATTGGTTGTTTTTCTATTAGGTGTAGTAGTTCCCCTGTATAATTGGATATTAACTCTATCAAATATGAGGCTAGCAAATATTTTTCCCATTTGGTATGCTTCCATTTCATTTTGTTGATAATTTCGTTTGCTGTGCAGAAGCATTATGGACTGACATAATCTCATTTGTCTATTTTTGCTTTCATTACCTGTGCCTTATTGTCAAGGTCAATGTCCAGAAGCTTTATACCTATGTTTGGTTCAAAGTCTTTAGCTTAGCTATCATTCTCCCTTTTCTTCACCAAATTTTCAACTCTTATGTTCTGTCATACCTCTTTTCCACATTAAGAAATTTAAAACATTTATCACTTTCTGCCCCCCTAAACTGATCAATCAGCATTTTATTGTGAATCACCATAAAGAGCTCAGTCTGAAAACTGGTCAATATGAGCACTCTAACCCTGAAATATTTTACAAATTGAACTCAGAGTGATACATTGAGTTCACAATTTTCAACTGAAAGATTAAATGATGCTAGGTTTATAGATGGTAAGGGATACTTTAAGTCTTCCAATTCTTCTCTGAAAGACTTAAATGTGTGGCTGCTATGGCTGTCTCTTGCTTCAGGATGGGTATAGTCAGGCAAGGATAACCCAAACATCTCACATCACAGATTATGACGCCTGAGGTCTATAGATTAATTACCTTATATGTTTGCAAGTATTACCACTGAAGAGCCTTTTTTCACAAGATCAGAGGTCCAGATTATAATCACAATTATTTCTTAATACAATATAGTGCCATCTCACAACGCACCCAGGTTTTATGAAAATACCTACTAATTACAGTGGGGCATGCTCGATAACATAATGATCAATCTGGGAATACAGAAGAATTTAATCAGAGTCCAGGAGTCACTTAACACAGAAACCATGGCAAAGGCCTACAGTGCTGTTCACCATATCCATGTCTTTTGAACAGGCTGAATCTCCTGTCTTGAACAACCCTCCCCCACTTCCCATAGGTAATTCCTTCTCATCTTGCTAAATTAAGAATCATGATACTTCACCTCTAAATACTGCTCTGAAATGCCACCCATATCTTATGGAAATGTCATTTCTGTGTCCAAGACAGAGAGCTGTGTGACAACAAAATTGCATTGATCACAATAAGTTTAATTCTACATTTCCATCTATAGCTCCCTGGGAACCAAGGCAACCCAAAACAGAATAAATTGCATATTGAAACTCAATAAAGACTTCTTTATTAAACAATTAATCATAAACTGTGAAAACACCACAGAGGAAGGACAGCAGTGATCTGGAGACACTCACCTGTCTGAGAGATGGCCATACACGAAGCCTCCCACCAGCATTCCAACCATGAATAGGAACTGAACCACTGGTTTCTGTGACTGATAATTACATACTAGGTCCCACTGGAAGAGAAGGAAACCAGCACAACGGAGATTCACACCATCTTATGTGTTCACTCACTCCAGTAACCCTTAGGGAGCACACTCTCTGGCTTCTATTACTAGATATATTCATCTATATCATTCAAGTCTTAGCTTAAGCATGGCTTTCTCTAGAAATCTTCAACTAAATTTTCTAAGTTATATTAGAGCCGAACTTTATATTCACTTAGAACTGCATACTTCAGTCATTCTCAATCTTTGCCCCACATTGAAAATATTGAGGTTGATTTTTTATACTGATGCCTGGATTTCACACTTAGAGTGGAATACCTGATAGGTTTCTCTATCAAGTAGCCAGGGCATGAAGTTTGGTATTAATTAATACAGTATTTCCAATTTGCAACTAGGCTGATAACAAGTGACTAAGAATAATTTTTCACACATTATATCAAGTCCTTATTTGTCTAATCATCAGCCTTCATCTTACATTGAACGGTTTGTGATAGTAAATTTCATGTCTCACTGGCTGATTCCACTGTCCTCTACTGTCATGTAATTACTTGGCAATTAAAAAGAAAAGCAATCACTTTTTGCTGAAACAATGAAAGAAAGATGGCTATGCAATCTACACAGTAACTGAAGACTTGAACCTTGTTTGTTTTATGTTATTCTAAACACCCAGACCATGTACTTACAAAAGGTAAATGGGGCATTTACCTCAGTCACTATGGTAGAGTGGAAAGAGCTTTGATCATACACCCAGCCATCCACACAGGGCTCTGTGTCCAGGTGAGTCATGTTGGGGAGGGTCCCATTCAGGTGAAGGAGCTGCCACTGGGGAAGAAGGAAGCAATGACATTTTTCTGGCTTCAAGTTTGAATCCAATGGGATGGAGATTCTTAGGAAGACATCAGGGCTGAGTATCCCAGTGCCATTATCAGAGACAGTGTCATTATCCAAGATGTGGACCCAGCAGCGATGACCAGGAATGGCTGCAGTGAAATTCTCCAACAGCACCTGACAGACTCCAAGCATCAAAAAGGGAAAAAATAAAGCCATCTGAAGGATCTGAAATTTTCCCAGGCCACCAACTTTATCCAGGAGCTCCTCAAAGGCCATTGTGAACAGGTGATCCTCAAGAGGAGGCACAATGACTTTATAAGTTCAAAGGGAGGAAAAAATGTTTCCTTTCATTAATTCACATTAATTCTATGTGACCTCACACCACTTTCCATAAATGGGTCCCACCCACCTCACTATTGAAACAGAACAGTGGGAGCAGTTCCCAAGTCCTTTTGGAATCAGGAGATACTATTTTTTAGTAAAGTCATAGAGAAAATTATTTACCAAAGATACTTCTAGCTCTTGCCAATGAAATCTTTTAAAGGTTTACTCTCTGAATGTGCTTGTCTTCAGTGATTCTGCAAAATCAGCATTGAACTTTGGCAAGTACATGAATCTCTAAATAATCTAAAATAAGCCTCCTACACAGTCTTCAGTCATTCCCAGAAAATGGAATTTGAGAGACACAGAAGTGAACTGCTTTATGATTTTTTTCTCTGGAAAGAACAGAGAACAAGTATTTTCTTATATATGAATTTATGATTAAAATATTTAACAAAATACAATCTTTTGTTTTTAATTAAAACAGAGTAGAATGGGTGCAATTAGTACCTTTTGGTAATTGATATTGTGCTTCAGTGTAAATCACACCAGGAACTCACAATAATTTTAAATTCCTTGAAACATAGATACAGGAGAAAGGCAATTGTAAGCTCTACAAGGGTTCATTTTCTTAGGTTTCTTTTTCAATTTACAGATTATTTTAGAGGGTCTTTTATATGCTAGCATTCAGAATCCTGATTAATTATTATATCATTATGAATTTGGCCTCTCATATCTGGTATAGCTCCTTGATATTATTAATAATATGAAAGAATACATACTTCACAATCATATTAATATAGCCATTCCAGGTTTCTTATCACTACAATTTGCATGTTTTGGTTTCCAATCCTTTATACTTTTAATTTAAATGCCCAGTAAGATTATTATAGATTCACATGCAGTAGAAAGAAATAATAGGAGAAACTACATGCACTTCACCCATTTTCTCCCAGTAGTAACATTTGCAAAACTATAGTATAGTATCACAACTAATATATTGATACTGATACAATCTACTGATCTTATTCAGATTTCCCCAGTCAATTTACTGGTACTTTGTGTGTGTGTGTGTGTATGTGTGTGTGTATTTCGTACTGTATAGTTTTGTCATACATGTAGGTTAGTGAAATGACCAATACAGTCAAGACACTAAAGAATTCCATCTCCATTGGCACCCTTCTTGTTATACTGTTGTAAGTATACTCACCTTCCTATTGCTCCTGTCATTCCCTTTTCTATTTTTCACAACTACTAATCAGTTTTGGATACTTTCACTCTTGTAATTTAAAAATTGTTACATACAAAGAATAAAATAGCAGAGAGACATCATCAAGATGGTATAATAGGTCATTTCTAACACAGTCCTCCTCAAAAGAAGATCAACTAGCAACTATCCACAGACAAGTCACCATTGTGAAAAATCCCAGAACATGAGAGTGAGGTTGAAGCAACACCTGCAACACAAAGATGAGGAAAAACCACATTAGAAGGGTAAGAGGAGTGACTACACACTGACTGCATCACTTCTTCCCCAGGCCAGAACAGCACCACAATAATAGGGAACCATTGAGCCTACATTTTCTCCAGCAAGAAAAAGAGAGCCAAAGTGGGCATCTAGCTCCCCCAGAATTGTGAGATGCTCCATATAAGGCACACTCAGGTAACCCCTCACAGTGGGGACCACTGGGAGAATCTTCAGGGCTCACCCCTGGGAATCAGACAAAGATGAGGAAGTGGGGAACCTTCACAGCAAACAGCACTCAAGGCTTGGTGGACCACATTTCTGCTTGCAGTGGCACCCAAGCACAGATCCTGGCCATTGGTTCTGTCCATCTACAGAGCTGAGCTGGTGGCCCTGTCTGGCCAAGGAGCTCAGTTGGCAGTTCTACCTGTTTTGGATTCTCAGCCAATAAGCCATGACAGCCATAGAGCTGGTTCTACAACCCTCTCTGAGCCAGGAAGCAAATTCATAGCCCTGCCCAGTTGCTAAGTATGGTCTCTATTCCCACCCAACCAGAAAGCCTGCCCATAGAACCCAGGCAGCCATAGATCCCATCCTATGGCCCTATATGGACAAGAAGGCAAGCCTCCTCAACTGTTATGTATAACCTTTGGCCCCACATAACCAGGAATCCTGAACAGTGACCCTGGGCAATGTCAAGCCCAGACTATGGTACAACCTAGTTGAATAGCCCAGAAAACAGCTCAACTCCACAGCAGACCCCATGCTATGGCCCTGCCTGATTGTTGAACACAGCCTGCAGTTTCATCCAGGCTTCATCCAGTGACCCAAGACAATTGTGCACCATAGCCTGCAACCCCACACAACACGGAAGCCCAGATGGTTGACCTCACCTACTCACAGCATAGAGCCTCCAGGCCCACTCAACTGTGATATACAGCTGGAGGTCCCCCAAACCAAAGATTCAGCCAGCAACCTTGCCAAACAGCAGATGAGAGTCAACAGTCTGCTTAATTATGAAACCCAGCCTGCAGAGCTGCCCAACTTCAGGCACAGTATACAGCCCTGCTTAATCACAGAGCACGGACTAAAGGCCTGTCCAACTGTGAAACCCTGCCTGTGGCCCTACCTGAACAGAGTCCACTCAGCAGTAACATCCAGGTGGGGAGCAGAGCCTAAGACCCTATCCAAACATAGACAATTATGGAGCTTATCCTGGAGCCCTGCCAAATCAGAGCCCAACTAGTGGCACTACCCTGCTAAGGAACACAGTCTGCAACCTTGACAACCAGATGTGATTGAGAGCCCAGCTAGTTACCTCACCTGACAATGAAGCACAGACAGCAGTCCGGCCCAATAGGGAGCTCAAACAGCACCATCCCCTCCCCATGTAGGTTAATCCTAGCCAGCAGGCTAACCCAACCATGGAGCATAGCCAGAAACACCACTACCACAACCTCAGAGAACAGGCAATGGTCTCACCGAACTAGAGACCTCAATAGCAGGCCCTACCTGTCCATGAACACTATTAGTTGACCCATTCAGTACCCCAGACTAAGCTGACTGGTGAAGATCTTTCCCTGTTAAAACAAACCTATAAAGTCTGGAAAAGGACACTGCCTGTTCTTGGCACAGATACCAATGCAAGGAATCAAGAATCACAAAGAATCACATAAACATTATACCACCAGTAATTGACTCTAAAGAAATAGATATCTATGAACTGTCTGACAAATAATTCAGAATAATCTTCTTTTTAAAGTTCAGTGAACTACAATAACACACATACACACAGTAAAGCTAAGTTAGAAAAACAATGCATGAACAAAATAACTTTAAAAAAGAAATAGAAACCTACCAAAAACAAATAGAAACAGAAATCCTAAAATTGAAGAAGACAATGACTGAACCAAAGAATTTAATAGATACTTTCCATAGAAGACTCAACATTGCAGAAGAAAGAATTAGTGAACTAGAAGATGGGTCATTTGAAATTATCCAATCAGTGGAGGGAGAAAAAAAAAACAATTAAAAAGAGTGAAGAAAGTCTATGAGACTTATGGACTCCAGAAAAGAATATATGCTTTATGGGAATCCAAGAAAAAGTGAAAGAGACAGAGACAGGAACCAATTTAAAGCAATAAAGACTGATCAATTCCCAAACATAGGGAGAGAAATGGATATCAGATTCATGAGACCCAGACCATAAATAGGTTAAACCTGAGAAGAGATATACTGAGACATATTATCATTAAATTGTCAAAAGTCAAACACAAATAGAAATTTTTGAAATCAGCAAGAGAAAGGTGACTTTCACATACAAGGGAGCCCCTGTAGCACTATGATCAGATTTATGAGCTGAAATTTTGTACTCCAGAGTGAGATGATTTATTACAAATATTGGGGAAGGGATGGAATGTCAACCAAGAGAACTATACATAGCAAAGCTGCCCTTGAGGAATGAAGCCAATAAAGATTCTCCAGTATTAACAAAACTGAGGAAAGTCAACACCACTAAACCTACCTTACAAGAAATGCTACAGGGTGGTCTTAGAGCAGAAATAAGAAGATACTCTCCAGAATATATAAGCAGCTCATACGACTTAATAAGAAAAAAAAACAACCCAATCCAAAAATGAGCAGAAGACCTAAATAAGCAATTCTCCAAGGAAGACATACAAATGATCAATAGGCACATGAAAAAAATGCTCCATATCACTAATTATCAGAGAAATGCAAATCAAAACTACAATGAGGTATAACCTCACACTAGTCAGAATGGCCATCATTCAAAAATCCACAAATGACAAATGCTGGAGAGGCTGCGGAGAAAGGGGAACCCTCCTACACTGCTGGTGGGAATGCAGTTTGGTGCAGCCACTGTGGAAAACACTATGGAGATTCCCCAAAAGACTAGGAATAGACTTACCGTAGGAATCCCACTCCTGGGAATATATCCAGAAGGAGCTCTACTTCAGGATGACACCTGTACCCCAATGTTCATAGCAGCACTATTTACAATAGCCAAGACATGGAGACAGCCTAAATGTCCATCAACAGATGACTGGATAAAGAAGAAGTGGTATATTTATACAATGGAATGCTACTCAGCCATAAAAACCGACAACATAATGCCATTTGCAGCAACATGGATGCTCCTGGAGAATGTCATTCTAGGTGAAGTAAGCCAGAAAGAGAAAGAAAAATGCCATATGAGATCGCTCATATGTGGAATCTAAAATAAAAAAAAAAAAGAACATAAATACAAAACAGCAATAGACTCACAGACATAGAATACAAATTTGTGGTAGCCAAGGGGGTTGGGGGTGGGAAGGGACAGACTGGGATTTCAAAATTTGTAGATACTGACAGGCATATGTAGATAGATAAACAAGATTATACTGTATAGCACAGGGAAATATATACAACATCTTGTAGCTCACACCAAAAAAAAAATGTGACAATGAATATATGTATGTTCATGTATAACTGAAAAATTGTGCTCTACACTGGAATTTGACACAACATTGTAAAATGACTATAACTCAATAAAAAATGTTAAATTTTTTTTAAAAATTAAAAAAAATTAAAAGCGGGCCTAACATATGATCCAGCAATTCCACTCCTGGGCATATATCCAGAGAAAATTATAATTTAAAAAGACATATGCACCCCAGTGTTCAATAGTAACACTACTTACAATAGCGAGGACATGAAGACAACCTAAATGCTCATCAACAGATGACTAGGTAAAGAAGATATGCAGGGTGTGTGTGTGTGTGTGTGTGTGTGTGTGTGTGTGTATACACACATATATATACACATACATATACAACTCAGCCATAAAAAAGAATGAAATAATGCCATTTTCAGCAACATGGGTGGACCTAGGAATTATCACATTGAGTGAAGTAAGTCAGACAGAGAAAGAAAACTATATAATATCACTTATATGTGGAACCTAAAAAGAAAAATGATACAAATTCTATTTACAAACCAAAACAGACTCACTGGCATAGAAAACAATAGAAAACAAAACTATGGTTACCAAAGGGGAAAGAGCAGGCAGGGATAAATTAGGGGTTGACGATTAACAGATACACATTACTATATATAAAATAGATAAACAGCAAGGACCTACTGTATAACACAGGGAACTATTTTCAGTTTCTTGTAATAATATATAATGGAAAAGAATCTGAAAAGAAAAAAAAATACATATATGTATATGTATAACTGAATCACTTTGCTGTACACCTGAAACTAACATTGTAAATCAACTATACCTCAATAAAAAATAAACTAAAAAATAAATAAACAAGATCCTACTATATAGCACAAAGAACTATATTCAATACCTTCTAATAGACTATAATGAAAAAGAATATGAAAAAGTATATATATATAATTGAATCATTATCCTGTACACCAAAAATTAACACAGCACTGTAAATTGACTATACTTCAATTTAAACAAACAATATATTGAAGAGATAAATGCATTCCCATGTTTATTGCAACATTATCAAAATAGCCATTTGTGAAAACAAACTAAATGTCTGTCAAAGTGAATGAATAAAGAAAACATTATATATATACATATACATATACATATACACACACATACATATATGCAATGAAATATTATTCAGCCATGAGAATGAAGGAAATCCTGCCATTTGAAATATCATGAATGGGCCTCAAGGACGTTATGATATTTGAGATGAATCAGTCAGAGATAGACAAATACTATATGATGTCATTTATATGTAGAATCTTAAAAAGCCAAACTCATAAAAATAAAGAGTAGAATGGTTGTTACCAGAAGGTGAGGAAAGGAGAATTAGAGAGATATTGTTCAAGGACACAAACTAGCAACTAGTAGATAAAAAGTTCTGGAGATCTAATGCCCAGCATAGTGTTTATAGTCAATGATACTGTATTTTAAACTTCAAAGTTCCTAAGAGACTAAACTTTAATTGTTCCCACTACAAAAATGAAATTACAATTATGTGTCATGATAGAGATGTTAGCCAGCAATACACTGCTAATCATATTACAATATATAAATGTATCAAATCATCACATAGTATACCTTAAGTATACACAATTTTATATCTCAATTATTTCTCAAATTTTAAAAATAGAAGGAAATTGGTCTATGTCTTAGTTCATTTGGAGTGCTATAACAGAATACCATGGACTAGTATCAATTCCCAAATTTCCTCCCAGAAGTTCCACCTTGAAATATTATCACATTTGGAATTAAGTTTCCTTATGGGGACACAAGTACTCACTCTATAGCCTTCCAAAGTTCTTGTCCTCCTAACGTGTAAAATATATTCATTCCATCCAAATAGCCCCAAATGTCTTAACTCATTCCAGCATCAACTTTAAAGTCTAAGTCCAAAAGCTTATCTAAGTACAATCTAAATTAGGTATGGGTGATACTCAAGATATAACTCATTCTGAGGCAATTTTTCCTCCAGCTATGAACCTGTAAAATCAACATGTTATGAGCATCCAAAATATAATGTTAAGAGAGGCATAGGCTAGACATTCCCATTCCAACAAAGAGAAATAGCAAAGAAGGAATGAATGACAGGTTATGAGCAAGTCCAAAACCCCACAGGGCAAGTTTTATTAGACCTTAAATGTCAAGAATAATTCCCATTGGCTCAATGCTCTGCTTTCTGGATTCAATGGGGTAGCACTCCTACTCCCATAGCTTTTCCAGACAGAGATTATGTTCCCAAGCTCCAAGATCCTCTGCCCTCACACCTTTGGACAGCCCCTCTCCCACAGCACCTCTATGCCTGGGCCACACAATGGTAGTTCTCTGTCTGGGCCCCGAAGCTCCCCTACTACCTGAGGTTGAGTCCCAAGCCTAAGCTCTGTTAGGAAATGTAAGTGGAAGCAGCCACACCCCTCCATGGCTCTGCTGAACACAGCCCACACATCACTAGAGCCCATCAGCCCCATCCAGGGTGGCCAAGGAGCTCACAGCTGGAGTGCTGGTAGTAGAGACCATAATCTGAGGCAGTACTAGGCAGGGCACACTGAGGTTGTGCAGGCACTGACAGTCCCTTACATTCAGGGCTTGTGAGTGGAGTGGCAGCTCTGATGATTTCTGAAAGGCCATTGGAGTAATTCTTCCATGATTTTGGACAGTAGCTTCTAGCTTCTGTTGAGATGGCTGATTCATAATAACCTCCTTATCAAAAAGTCATTTGGCTACACCCTTAGTATTCTCTTCCAATCATGCTTTCCCATATTTTACAACACAGATAGGCTGAAAATTTTCTGAAGCTTTAAGTTCTGCTTACTTTTTGATTAATGATTCTATCTTTAAGTCACTTCTCTCTTCTCACATTTTGCTATAAGCAGTTAGTGGAAGCCATGCCTCACCTCCAACAATTAGAAATGGCTGAAATTTATTTCTCACAGCTCTGGAGGCAAGCAAGTTCAAGATTAAATTCTCAGCAGATTTGATCTCTGCTGAAAGCCCACTTCTGGTTCATGCACAACCATCTTTTTGCTGTGCCTTCAAGTGGTTGAAGGAATGAGGGAGCTCTCTGGGTTATCTTTTATTAGGACACTAATCCCATTAATGGTTCTGCATTCATGATGTAGTCACCTCCCAAAAATTGCACATCGAATACCATCATATTAGGGATTAAGTTTCAGTGTATGTATTTGGGTAAGACACAAACATTACCTATAGCAGTCTGTGATTTTCTTTTTTTATGATGTCTTTTTCTGAGTTGTTTATCAGTTTCATACAGAACTCCTATGGTGAATTGGAAATGCTCTCATCTCATGTATGTCTAGAAGAGTTTGTAAAGGATTCGTGTTAGTTTCTTTTATATGTTTGGCAGAGTTCACCAGTAAAGCTACATGAGCCTGAGCTTTTATTTGTGGTAAGTTTTTAAATTACTAATTAAAGATCTTTAACTTGTATAGTCTTATTGGAATTTTCTATTCCTTCTTGGAGTCAGTCATTGGTAAATGTCATCTTTCTAGAAATGTGTCTATTTCATCAAAGTTACCTTATTTCTTGGCATTCAGTTGTTCACAGCATTATCTACTGCTCTCTTTCATTTGTAATTTGAGAAATATGAGTCCTCTCTCTTTTTTACCTTGGTTAAAAAAGTTACCTAAAGTTTATTTCCTCAATATTGTTCATCCTTCAAGAAACACTTCCGGTTTCACTGATTTTTCTCTATTTTTTTCTATTGTCTCTAACTTTTTGATTATTGTACTAATTTTTATTATCTTCTTTCTGCTTTATTTGGGTTTAGATTTCTCTTCTTTTTCAAGTTCAAAGATTGAAGGTTAGATTGCTGGTTTGTGCTCTTTCTCTTTGTTTAAAATAGTCATTTATTGCTTTATATTTTCCTTTGACCACTGCTTTAGTGCATCACATAAGTTTTGGTATGTTTTGTTTTCATGTTCATTAATTTCAAAGAATTTTCTAATTTTCCATGTGATTCCTTCTTTAAGTAATGGTTGTATGAAAGTATGTTACTTAATTTCCACATATTTGTAAATTTCTCAAAATTTGTCTTGTTGGTTTCTAATTTAATTCCCTTGTGGTCAGAGATCATACTTTGTATTATTTCAGTTCTTTACTATGTGTAAAGAATTGTTTAATGGACTAATATATAATCTATTCTGGCAAACATGAATTCTTCAGAAGAATATGAATTGTGATCTTTTAGCGGAAATATTCCATGCTTGCTAGGACTTGTTGGCTTATAGTATTGTAGAAGTCTTCTATATCCTTGCTGAAGTTCTGCCTAATTGTTCTATCCATTTTATAAAGTAGGATATTAAAGTTTCCAAACATTATTGTTGAGTTTTCTATTTCTCCCTTCAATTCTATAGTTTTTGTTCATGTACTTTAGGATACTGTTGTTAAGTTAATGCAAATGTATAGTTTTTGTGTAGAGAAATCAGCTGAGAGCCTTATGGGGGTTCCCTTGTAACTCACTCTTTGTTTTTCTCTTGCTGCCTTTAGGATTATTTCTTTATCCTTGACTCTGGCCATCTTGATTGTGATATGTTTTGGTGTGGGTCTGTTTGGGTTCTTCCTGTTTGGGACCCTCTGAGCTTCCTGTACTTGGATATCTGATTCCTTCTTTAGTTTTGGGAAGTTTTCAGTCATGATTTCTTCAAATACCTTTTCAATCCCCTTTGTTCTTTCTTCCCCTTCTGGAACCCCTGTTATGTGTAGATTGGCAAGCTTCATATTATCCTATAGGTCCCTCATATTGTTTTCATTGTGTTTTATTTGTTTCTCTCTCAGCTGTTCTAATTGGGTACTTTCTGTTGTCTTGTCTTCTAGGTCACTTATTCATTCCTCTGCATTATCTAGTCCGCTTTGTACAGCCTTTAGATGAGTTCTCATCTCGGCCAATGAGTTTACCAATTCTACTTGGCTCTTCTTTGCAGCTTCAATTTCATTTTTTACATATTTTATGTTCCTAAACACTATCTCTTTTAGTTCCCTCAGTAATCCCACTCCTGGGCATATATCCAGAAGGAAGCCTACTTCAAAATGACACCTGCACCCCAATATTCATAGCAGTACTATTTATAATAGCCAAGACATGGATACAGCCTAAATGTCCATCAACAGATGACTGGATAAAGAAGAAGTGGTATATTTATACAATGGAATACTATTCAGCCATAAAAACGACAACATAATGCCACTTGCAGCAATATGGATGTTCCTGGAGAATGTCATTCCAAGTGAAGTAAGCCAGAAAGAGAAAGAAAAATACCATATGAGATCTCTCATATGTGGAATCTAAAAAAAAAAAAAAGTGAACATAAATACAAAACAGAAATAGACTCATAGACATAGAATACAAACTTGTGGTTGCCAAGGGGGTTGGGGGTGGGAAGGGACAGACTGGGATTTCAAAATTTGTAGATACTGACAGGCATATGTAGAATAGATAAACAAGATTGTAGTGTATAACACAGGGAAATATATACAAGATCTTGTGGTAGCTCACACCAAAAAAAAAAAAAAATGTGACAATGAATATATGTATGTTCATGTATAACTGAAAAATTGTGCTCTACACTGGAATTTGACACAACATTGTAAAATGACTATGACTCAATAAAAATATTAAAAGAACAAATTTATAACTATTATATCTTCATTAAGAATTGACATGTTTATCACCTTTTTTTGCCTTAGTAACAGTTGTTGTCTTAAAGTCTATTTTGTATGATATTCATGTAGTCATGCTAGCTGTATTGTGGTTGCTGATTGAAACCTTTCACATCCTGAAGATTTAATGTTCATCTCTATTTTCTCGTAGTATTTTGATGATTTGCTTTTATTTAAAGTTATAACTTTTAGATTAATCGATTTACTTTGATGTAATATAAATCTATCATATTATTTCCCCAAAATATTTAAATATTTTTTCTAGAACTATACTACTTTCCACACTGTTTCTAAATTCACCTATATAGAATCATAAATTATTCCATACACACTAAGGTTTTTTTGAACTGTCAAGTTCAATTGGACTTCTTAGAAATTATTTTCATTCTGAGACCTGCAGAGAGAATACACTGAGCATTCACCAGGGAGTCTCTTGTAAGTATTCAGTCAGATATTTCTGCAAGTGAGAAAAATACACAAGGATGGAGAAAGATCCATTCTAGATGACTAGAGCTGAATCTCCCTGGATTTCATACCAGGATGGAAATAGTGTCTACTCCCATCATCCGTTGTAGAAAACCTCATAACTTACAAGGGATTTTTGGCAGAATTCTCAGAAAGCTTTTGTTCAGAAGGGAAAAACTTAAACCCTAGACTAAATGTTGCTCTTCTGTCACCTAAAGAGGCTTAAAATCAAGGTCCAAAAATGATTCGTGTTTCCAAGTAAATTAAAGCCACCCCAAACAGCTCAATAATACAAATACAAATATATCCAGCACCCAGCCACTGTGGAAAATGGCATATATATATCCAGCACCCAACAAGTTAAATGTCACAATTCTGGCTTCAATCAAAAAGCACCAGGTAAGGGAGTGGGATTGAGATCATGGGGTAAGAGAACATGGAACTCACCTCCCTCAACAAATACATCAAAAATACATCTACTTTGGAGGGGGGATCCATACGGCAGAGTAGGACATTGAGCTCACCTCCTCAATAAACACGTCAAGAGTATATCTACATGTGGAACAATTCTCATGGAAAAGTAACTGAAAACTGGCATAAGAACTCCTATAGAATCAAAGCTGCAAGAAGAATCTCCATGTAATTGGGTAGGATTGGAAAAAAGGCATCAGGTCAGGACCTGCACCCCAGGGGGATCTAAAAAGAAGAGAATATCCACATAGGTGAACCCTCAACCTGGGAGTGAGCAGGTCAAGCTGCAGTGTGGACATCCCAGTTCTGGGGTCTTGCATGGAGGAGACAAGTCCCCCTGTATGCTGAAAGTGAGAACTGCTGGGATAGACAGAAGGCCTGGAGAAGCCTAGACTCTACTCATGAGGAGTGTGCATGTGTTGGCTTGCCCGAATCAAGGTACACTGAGAATTGCACTGACTGCTGCTGCCTTGTCACACTCACTAATCTGAAATGGGCAAACACCCCAGCCCTGCTCACTCCACACCACAGCTTACCATGAGATCTGAATAAACCAGGTCCTGGGGAAAGACTGGGTCTAGCTATGGAGGGACAGACCAGGGGGCTTAGGGTATGATATGGGTGGGTTTTTCTACCAGCAGGGTAAGCACTCTGTCCTAGCCCACTACACAACATTGCTTTGCACTGGATTTAGGGCATACAGGTCCAAGGAGGAGACTCAATCTAGCTTCACAGAGACAGCCTGAGAGTTGGGAGCGAGGCTGTAGGGAAGTCCAGGTCGGGCAGTAACAGCCATTGTTAGCAAAAGCAAGCTCAGGCAGGAACACCCTGGCCACACCCACTCCACACCACAGCTTAGCACTGCATCTGGGACACACAGATCATGAAAGAAGACTGCCATAAAGGTATCCAAGGCCACTGGTGGCAGTGCAGCCACAACACCCTGACCCCTAACTCCAGATTAGGGACTGATCTGGCCCTACCCACTCTACACCACAGCCTTGCACTAGATCTGGGACAAACACAGTGGGAGTTAGACACAACTTTGGGCTGCATCTGAGCCAAGCTGAGGACTCCTACACAGGTAACACATCAGTCCTCTGTGAGTGCATGGCCCCATTTGCTTTAACAATCACCTCCTTTGGGGCAGAGTACACATTCAAGGAGCATAGAGCCTGATCAAACTTGACCCTCAGGACTCCCAGTCAAACAATTTAGGGGCAGACCCTGCCCCTGACAGGGAAGTGACAGCCATGGAGCAGAGAGGAAGACTGCCTCACACCCTTTACTGACTTTAGATCCCACCAAAAGAACCACACCCATTATCAAGGGGATAACAGCCAGCACACTCTCAGGGAAGATGTGTCTGGAATCCAATTCAAAACCAGCCCTTGCATCAAATACATTGAACACACTGTCTACACAGGGATGTTCCCACATAAAAACGTTCCTTCAAGACCACAATAGACAACTTTTTCTTCAAAATTCATAAAGACAAAAAAAGTTAAGTAAAATGAAAAGACAGGAGAACTACTCTTAAAAGAGCAGGAGAAAGCTACTGGAAAAAAAAAATAATGAAACAGAGCTCACCAGTCTACAAGACCCTGAGTCCAGAAGATGGTAATAAAAATGCTAACTGAATTAAGAAACATTACTGATATAAACCCAGATCACCGTAACAAGGAATAGAAACTACAAAAAGGAACCAGTCAAAAATAGGTAATTACATTTCTGAAACAAAAAGCAGTCTAGAGAGGAGTGGCCACGATGGCAGAGTAGAATGATGTTCTTAGCTCACCCTCTCTCACAAATACACCAAGAAAGACATCCATGGACCCACGCATTCACTCAGAACACCTGCTGAATTTTGACCGAACATCGCCTTCTTCAAAAGACAAAGTTCGTCACAAATCTGATTAGAGGGAAAAAAAAAAGAAGAAAAGGGAAATTAAGTGCAGGACCTGCGGCAAAGGAGAAGTAGCACTTATATGCTAGGACAAACCATCTCTAAAGGAAAGGTCAGCAGGGATGCAGGGGGAACCTCCAAGGCTCAGAGAAGTGCACAGCTAACAGAACTGAGAGAAACCAGCACAAAGGACCCCTGTGATCCCCAGCCCTAGATGTACCAGGACTAGCTTCTCAAGCCCAGCAAAGGGTTGGGGCTGACTGCAGAGGCAGCCTCACATGGCTGCAGTGTGCTGTGTGTGGCTGGGAGTGTATACAGAACAGAAAAGCCTGAGTCCCCCATAAAAAAAAAGCAACACTGCTGGTGCGCATTGAGGGGAGGGGCACAACATGACTGAGTCACAGTCTCTGTCTCCCCAGGCCTGCTGGTACATTCTTAAGAGAAAAGGAGTGAGGTTCAGCCATAACCACCATATTCGCTGGTGCACGGCTCACAGGTGGAGGTGGAGTTGAAATCTGAATCTGTACCCAGGGGCTCCACAACTTCATAGGTGGATTGAGATTAATTTACAGCCCCAGGCAGAAGGTACCCTTTTGCACCACAGGTGCCTTTGTGGACCCACACCTCTAAGACAAATGAGCAAGGTGTGGAGCTCTGGCACACAGCAGGGGTGAAGGCTGGTGCAGCATTTTCAGTGGGCCTGGTACCTTTCATGGACACAGTGATGGGGATGGCGCTGACCTGGTAATGAGACCATACAATTGCTACAGGGCTGGGGGCTCTACCAGTGCAGGCCTCTAGGATGAACGAGCAGAGTCCACACAGTGGGGTGAGTGCAGAAGCAGTGTTTTGTACTGGGAACGGTGCTCACCCAATAGTGTGCCACGATCCAGGTGTGTGACCTAGCAGCTGGCAGATCCACTGGGAGCTTTGAGGGCAGAGAAACTGGGGAACACTGGAGCAGAGCAATGACAATCCCACAGCTAAAGCAGAGGCAAGGGCAGAGTCAACAAAGAGTACTTAAAGCCCTCTAACCCCACCTACCATGCAACACAGCCCAGAAATGGGTCTGGAAGCCTCCATTCCAACAAAAGGGGAACAGGCCCAGCCCCTGTCAGGGCTATGACAACCACAGAACAAAAGGAGGCCCTTAACAACCAGCACAGGCTCTGGTCACCACAACACTGGCCACACCCCCCAATCAAAGGTATAACAGCCAACACACATGGAAGAAAGATGTGGCAACTATCCATACTTAAAACAGACCCCATGACAAAATTATTAGAGGTGCACACTCACACACACAGGAAGGCATCCTTTAAAAAAAAAGACCTTCAAGACCACAGTAGATAACTGACTCCATAATCCATAATGCCAGAGAGATATGAGTAAAATGAAGAGGCAGAGAAACTACTCCCAATAAAAAGAACAAGAGAAATCCCCTGAAAGAACAATGAGATAGACCTCAACAGTCTACTAGATCATGACTTCAGAAAGAGGGTGACAAAAGCACTGAAGGAAATGAGACTATGAATAGAGATAGAGAATACTACAAAAAGGAAATAAACTATACAGAGGAGCCAATTCAAAAAAGAAAACTCAATGGCTGAGATAAGAGCTGAGCTATAGATAGTCAAAAGCAGACTAGATAATGCAGAGGAACGAATAAGTGACTTAGAAGACAGGATAACAGAAATCACCCAGTTAGAACAGCAGACCGAAAAGCAAGTAAAAACCAATGAAAGCAATATAAGGGACCTACGGGATAATATAAAGCATGCCAACCTATGCATAATAGAGGTCCCAGAAAGAGAAGAAAGAGCAAAGAAGATTGAAAAGGTATTTGATGAAATCATTACTGAAAACTTTCCAAATAAAGAAGGAAATAGATATCCAAGTACAGGAAGCACAGAAGGTCCCAAACAAGAACTGAAACAGGTCTACACTAAGACATATTATAATTAAGATGGCCAATGGTTTCTATTTTCTGAACAAGTAGGCTTATTCTAGTAGAAGGTTAGTTTAACATTTTAAAATATATCAGTATAATTCACCACTAAAACAGACTAAACAAGGAAAAGCAGATGTTCATCTCAATATATTTGACAAAATCTATTGGGAAAGGCACAGTTGTAGAACTGCAAAGTGGACATGGGTTAAGGGTGCTTTTTCAGAGAGCTAGTAATGTTTTTTAACAGAAATTTAAGAAATTCTTCTGTGTTCTGTAACCCATAATTTTGGCTTTGCATAAAGATGCTGGAATCTTAATTCCTGAGATAGAGAGGTATTGATGTATATGCACCCAAAATAATTCTGGAATCCCACCAATTTGGAAACTTGAGCCTCCAAGTTAAAATCACATAGATCTGTAGAACAGCACAATGTGACATCCTGCATTTGTGAACTTCCTGATTTTATGATTTGTGCCTCATTAAATCTCAACTACTATATATAAAATAGATAAACAACAAATTTATACTGTATAGCACAGGGTACTATATTCAATATCTTATAGTAACCTATAATGAAAAAGAATATGAAAATGAATCTATGTATGTATATGTATGACTGAATTATTATGCTGTACACCAGAAATTGACACAACATTGTAAATTGATTATACTTCAAACTTAAAAAAAAAACTAATTCAACAGGAAAAAAAAATTTCAATATCCACAAGGACAAACCAAGTCCTTTGTAAGTTATACATGCTCAACAAGCACTTTCTGAAATACAAATTGAATAAAACTCTTAGTATAATGCCAACTGTTTTAGCAGCTTTATAGTATGTTTGATTTTTTTTCTGTTGTACCATGTTTTCACCTTTATGAATGCCCACTGCAGTGTGCCCTCACCCAAAATGAGAATTATTAGTATTTTCAAATCTGCTGTTTGAAAATTACAGCTTATATTTCAAATTGGGTTTATCTTAAATTACTATTATATTTGAACAGCTTTTCATACTTAATTAGTCATGATACTGGGAATAACATTTTTAACTTGTGATTTTATTAAAGTACATACATTTTAAAAATTGCTTGTTATTTCTCTTCAATGTTGATATCTTTATATTTTAAATTTCATGTGCTAATTGTTCAAAATACAAAGATAGAAAATTGCACATAAAAAGTAACAATCATTTAAAAATCCACCATTAAAAGTTCACCATGTTATTGTTTCAGTGAATGTACTTCCAAAGATCACATAATCTTTCTATTTGGTGATTCATGATGTCAAAAGTATCATGTTTAAGTGGACATGTGTTAGGATCTGTTTCTGGATTTGTTTTAATTTCGGGTTACATATGCTCTACTGTTCTGGTTTTTGTACATTTAAGATAGAGTTCACCATATGCTGCTCCATACATCAACCAGTCACATCCTAATTGAAAGGTGTTCCTCTGTTTCTGAATTATCTTGTCTATCAATAATTTATTGACAAATTTGAAACTTTTTCAAGTACTTCCCCCAAATATTAGATTTTCAATGGAATCAAATGTTCCCACAAATTATATTTTTAATTGGAAATTAATGCCATATTTATAAGTGAAATTCATTAGATTCATTTTGCTAGTATATTTTCTTGGTAGTTTGTAGATATAAAGAAAAACGCCTGGGGTTTCTTTTCTTCATAGTTTCTCTTCCTCACCAGTGAGACCATGAAACGCCTTAAAATTTTGTCTCTTTCATGTAGGAATCTTTTTCATTTACTTTTCTTGAGATTTTTTTGCTGGAAAAACAAAACATAAATAACCAATCAACCAACCAATCAGCAAATAAAAACAAATATTAAAAAAACAGAAAAGATAAAAGTAAGTTTGTGTACACTCCATGCACAAGTAAAAAATCATACTCTAACCATCAGTTTTTCATAACCCAATAAAGTCCATTGACACACAGGCTGGAAAAGGCTCTGCTGACTGTGCAGACCCAAAAAAGCACTTTTGAAAGTTGCTACTCTCACTTGGTCTCTTTTAGACACCTTTGGGAAGCCAAGAGGAGGATTGAAAACCTTAAGGGAACTTCTCACTTGTTATGCATGATTTGTGTCCCTCCAAAAATTCATATATTAAAGTCTTAACTCTCAGTGTCTCAGAATGCGAGATTACCATATTTGGAAATAGAGTTGTTGATATAATTAATTAATATGAGGTAATATTGGAGCAGTGTGGGCCCCTAATCCAATGATTGGTGTCTTTATAAAAAGGGAAATTTTGGACATAGAGACCCCAGAGACCATATGACAGGAACATTGGAGTTGTACTGCCCCAAAACAAGGAAAGACCAGAAGTTTGGAGATACCTGAAACAGGTCTTTCCCTAGAGCCTTCACAGTGTGCAGAGCCTTCCAAACAAGGCTCAGACTTCCACCCTCCAGAACTGTGAGACATTAATTTCTGTGGTTTAAGTCACTCAGTTTGTCAGCTTAATTATTGGAAGCCCAGGTCACTAATGCAACATTTTTCTTATTTTAAAATATCTTTTAGAAGTTTCTTATTTTCCCTATCCTCGAACTTTCCATTACTTGTGGCAGTAAATTGCCTGAATCTTACAGGCACCTATACATGATTCATTCATTATTATTTTTCCACAGAGAGTGTTTGACTCTACATAATCTTCCTAACATTATTCTTCCATGGGCATTCCCATTTCTTTCCTCTGTATATCCCAGGCTTTTATGGATCTGAGGATCATGAAGGCATCATGAGGGCAGGTAAGATGTGCCATCACAACAGAGCTAGTTGCCAATCTTCACCGCTGAAGCCACAAATGAGAACAGGGCAGTGGGGATCTCTGCAGTCTAGACTGGAGCTCACAATGGGTAGAAATGACCTTGCCACTCAGGAAAGGCAATGGCCCAAGATGGAAGTATCCCAGGCAAGGCTCAGCCTTCCCAGTGACCTGAGGGACCCATTCAGTATTTTGCCTTTCTCACACAGAGATCCAAAGCGCACAGTTTACAGGGGATGGCTAGAAGGTTTACTCACTTATTTTCCACATCCTGAATGGTGTCAGGCAGGGGCAGATTTCTGGTTTCAGGTAGGAAAAACACAGCAAGACCAGCAGTGATTGGACAGACTCCATAGATGATCCAGGGCAAGGTGGGTAGATATATCTCTAGAGTCATCAAGAAGGGAGCCAGTGCTGACGCACACTTACTAGCCACCATATCTAATCCTGTAGCTTTTGCCCTGAAGTGTAAATGGCAATCATCATCATCATCATCATCATCATCATCATCATCCAGTAAAAATCCAGACATGTAATTTGTAACATTTGATTTTGACTTGACTATGGAAGATAAAACACAATAACTACATACATGGGCTTGATGATAAACACTTGTTTTTGAAATTTGCTCTGTAATTTTCTAGCTTCCTTTGTCAGGATCAAAGTGTGTTAAGACCCATTTCCATCATTTTAAACAGAGTGTAGCACATTGCATCTATGCTGACAAGTGGTCTAAAAAAATTAATGGCAAGATGCATTGACATACTGTTTAGCACAGTACATAGCACAAAGTCAGCATTTTCAATAAACTTTGGTATAATTGTTGTTAGTATATTATTACTATTTCTATTACAAATGGTTGCTTTATAGTTAACAGATCGTATTGCATTTATTCCTGCAATAAACATCAAAAGTCCTACTTTTGGTCCTGGCATAGTATCCATAAACTCTTATACCTGAGGAGAGTGGGGATGAGCTCAACATTTTGGACAGAATAAGTGGTGATAGAGGCAGCAGCAAAGCTGATTCCAACACTTGCCAAAGTCACACGCAGGGTCTGCATTTCTGGAGACAGAAAGACCAGTGAGACTAAGTAATTTGAACTGAAGGAATTAGTATCCACCAAACTTGATCAGGAAATAATCCCTATAGTTTCCTTGTATTTTTGAACTATATTGAAGAAAATTGTACAGTTTGAGGGGTCATGGAGTAGTTGTCAAACTGAGAAATGTAAATTATCAACATAGGTGGTAAAAATTATCTGAATTCATCACAGCAGAACTCTGCATATATCTGATATTTTCCAGAGAAGGAGAAGACAAGATGAATCTAGAAGAAATTTGCTTTTCCTTATTCTGTTGAGTACTTGCTATATCCTTATTGTAGAAGGTAGGGTTGTCATGTGGACAATTGCTGGGTCTAAGACTCAGCTTTAACCTTGATGACTTTACAATTAATGTCCAGAATCTAAAGTGACCAATTATCTTGGTTTACCTGGGAGTAGGGAGGTTTTGCAATGTGGGATTTTCATTGATTAAAACCAAGAAAGTCCCTGGTAAACCTAAATGACTCAGTCAACTTGCTGTAGATACAACACTGCCATGGGGTAAGGATGGCACCAGAGAGTAATAGGACAGAACTACTCTATTAGTGGCCAGCTGAAGAGACGTTAGATCTAGATCAATGTTACACATAAGAAAATTTCTATGTGTAACATTGGAAAAAAATTGTCAGAATTTGGGAGCCACTAAAGAAAGTTTTAGAGAATGAGTTTTCTGCACAGTATAAAAAGATATCTAATTATAGCTTTATAATACTGGAAAGAACTCTATCGTAAAAGAGTAAGCTCTTTTTTGTCTCTTTTCCCAAGAACTTATTAGCAGAATTTCTCATAATCCCTCAGATTGGTTTGGGAGAATACTTAGTATATAATTGGGACCTCAGTTGACCCTGACTATAGACACGTGTGGCTAATACAATCCCTGAAGAATAGGGAAAAGAATGTTTCTTTCCCTAAAATCCAGTCTTCTCTCACCTTGTGACACAAAAATGTTGACCAAAATGGAAAGTCCCATCAGGAACAAGAGAAGTGTCTGGGTTGGTAGACGGCCCATATATTTCAGTGCTAAAGGTACAAGGCTTCGGACTAAAGTTGTGAGAGCTCCAAAGATTACCTGGAACAAGAAAATATTGCTCCCAAAGTGCTGTAGATTGAGAGAGATGCCATAGAAGGGTACTGTGTTTGCAAATCTGTAGCGAACAAAGACACAAGACATAAAATTTAGAGCCAATGTGTTACAGCTGATGATTATATTGACCCAGGCAACCAATGATCAGTGTTAAAAAGATCCAGTCTGATTTGTATAATACTTCATTTTAAGGTGATTATTTTAAAATTACCATAAATAATTAGATAAGAATATATAAAAATGATACTCCTTCTGCCATTCTTTTGTCTGAGTCACTTAGTAGAGTTGGCACTCACAGGAAAACATAACCCAATCCAATTACCAAACTGGATGGTATACAGAAGTTGAATATAGGATTGAAACTTGGAAATTAAGAAATAATTTCTTTTTGAGGGTTGTCAGTATGCTGTGAGTTCTCCCTTTCCTCCCTCAACCCCCATACTGTAACAAGGTTCCTTTTTCTCAACTAGTGATTGAAGCTGCAAAGAGACTTATCTTGTCCGCTTGACCTGGGAGCACAGTCTCCTGGGGTCTGACATAAATCTAGGAAATTTAAAGTTCACATCTAATTTTTAGGGCTGAGAGAAAATGCAAGAATTCACGCAAACAGGCATGCACTAACTGTACTACAGGAAGTGGAATCAAAGGTTTCCACTGGGGACCTACAATTTACCTAGTAAGCATCTAATGGAAAAGAGTCCACTTTAATTATCTACTACACCAAGAAAGAGCTACATTTAGACATTACAGCAGAAGAAACCACCACAGATCACAGTAATTACAAGCAAGTAAGTCTGTTTTTGACCATTATCTCTACTTTTTCTTTCCACACTGTCCAGGATTAAGAAAACTAAGTCTGTCACCTAGTGGATAAGGGAAAGGTGATAAAACACAATGCAGTTAATTGAAGAAGCAGCCCACTAGGAAGAGGTTAATTGTATAATTCAATAGTTAATTTCTTAAGCTTAGCAGTGGGTCTATATGGTCCTATATGAGCTTTTTTATAACTCTTAAAAACTTCAGAATTGAATTTAAAATCTCTCCCCCTGACTCTACCAAAGTAAGCACTTATATTCCCTGAGGAGATAATGTATAAGATTTTCTAGAAGTCCTAATGATAACATCCCAAATTGGAAACAAGTAGAAGTCCAAAGACATTGAAGCACATAAAGAAATTGTAGTGTATTCTACTGTAAACTAAAACACTAGGAGGGAGAATGAACTACAGTTACATGCATTCGATGGACGAATCTACATGAATGAGTATGAGTAAGAGGGGCCTGTCACAGAACACTTTTATCATTTACATTATGTGAAGGTCAAGATCAGGCAACACTCCTCCATGGTGATGGAGGTCAGAACAGTTGTTAGGTTTTATTTGGCACAGGAGAGGGCAGGGAGGAGGGAATGAGAGGAGGGCAGAGGCGGTAGTGGTTATTGTCCTAATACAAGAGGGGGCCTTCTGAGGAATTTGGATTTTTCTATCTTGACATGGACATTGGTTATATTTTTACATACTGAAATATTCATTGAGGTGTATATATTCATGATATCCTCATGTTACTGTTTGCAAGATTTACTTAAAATTGAGAGAAAACAATGAAAAAATTAAATGCCAAAATCTGTACTGTGATGAAAGTCCTCAACATCAGTCTCCAGTAAAGAGACTTGAAGTGTCACATGATGGAACTACTCCTCATTGTATAATCAGTTCCATGTCAGTCTTTTTATAACCTTTTGACTATTCCCAAACAAAGCAATTGTTTGGTGTGTTTTCCTCATCTATTACTTCCAAATCAGCACCTCCTTCTCACAACACAGTTTGAAATAGATTTATGTCTCCACTCCTTGAATGTTGTCATGCTGTGTGAAACTCACCTCACAAAGAGCAAGAGACAGATCCTCTTACGTAGATTGGGTGTGCGGAACAAGTCAAACATCGTAGTTTTGGTCTGTGCTGCCTCCAGCTCCTCCTGCATGGCAGATCTCAAACCCTTCAACAACAACAAACATGTATCACTTGCCAAAACAATGCCAGGTATTGTGGTGAGCAATGGTACCCAACAGGACAAGAAAGATGTATTCCCTTTCCTTCCAGAGTATCACAGTACATGTGCAATCACAGATGTGAACATGATATGAAGGAAGATGTAGGGAGTTGAGGAACACTCCAGCAAATTAGATAGCAGGAATGATATTTGGAAAATGAGGCAGTAGAAGGGGCAGGGCATCCATGAGAGTACACAGGCTACAGATAATCAGGAAGTGAGCCAGAGGAAGTAACTGCACAGTGGTCAAAGCATCTTTTCTATGAGATAGCCATGGAAGATGAGGGAATTAAGCTTGCATCCTCAACTAGCTGCCCTAGTTAGAAAAGCAGTTTGTCTGTCTCAATAAGGAGAAGGCAGGTGTCAGTTTATGACTGCCCTCCAACTCAGTAACCACTTTCCCTTTCCTGCTCACCTCCATGTTCAGAGTTTCTTCAGCATTCTTTATTCCATTTCTTTGTGCAAATTTTTTAAGTTCCTTTAAGCCCTTATCTGGCTTATTGGTGACAATCAGCCACCGAGCAGATTCCGCCAGCCACCTGATGAAAGAAGGGCATACATATGCAGTCAACTCTCTTCTGCTTGTCATATGATTATTCACAATGGATGCTTTTGCCTTCCATCTAATATCCAACATTCACTTGTTGGGTTAAGAACAGAAACCATGTAATTTACACAAATACTAGGAAAATATGAGAATGATCACTCCATGCAGTACACTTAAAGGTGTACTACATGCAAAGGATCACAGCCTTTGGAGTCAAATTGACTCTCTTCTTACTCTTTAGGAGATTTTCCAAGAAGCTTATGAAGCTTAAACGAGAGAGTCCCACACATGCATAATTCCCTCCCAAAGCTTGGCATGAGTTCTATCAACTTTGTGCTCATACTATACATTTATAATACATGTTTTTTTAAAAGAACACCCAAATTATGTAAGCTTAAAGCCCAATGAAGATTGCAAGTACTGCTGCCACTACCAGCTATGTCGGTAGCTAAGTACCCAAGTGAGTCACTTATTTACATCTGCTTCAGTTTTCTCAACAATGGCATGGGTACAGGAGTGCCTTCTTCCATGTAAGCTTGTTATGTGGCTAGAATAAGATAATAGATGAGTTGGACATGGATCAATCCTCGTTCTCTGAACACATATCACTATATTAAATCTGTCATCATCTCTCTGTGATTGACTAAATCTGATTCTCCCTAGACTGATTTTAAGTGTAGGAATGAGGTTATCCATACATTAAAGTTTGTTAAAATTATTTCAGAGAAGAGAGTGCTGAATATATAATACAACTCTCCCAATCTGCATGTCACTTTCACTACTAGAGAAACTATGTTGCTATTTTGTCAGATAGTTCTGTGAATAAATTTGCTGCCTCTTCCTTTTATCCTTTATTGTATCTACAATATTGAAAATCATGGACTATTATACCATAACCTGGTTCATTCCAAATAAAAAAAATGAATTTAAAATATTTCTTTTAAAATATTTGTGTCTATATTTTATACTATGTAAAATAATATTGGAATAACCCTATGACCACTAAACTGGGTAAGAGTTAGGAAGTAAGATGGCAGAAAACACCTAGAACTCCAAGGCAGATAGGTCTTTGTTACTATCTTTTCTGCTTCTCAAGTTGCACAGAGTAAACAGATGAGAGACATGGGTCTCAGGTCTAAACAATAAGAAAGGGTCCAGGAATTAAGAAAATCAGTATATTCTGATTTAATATGCATTTTTATCCCAGGTTCCTATGATACAGAGTGAGAGAGAAGGCTCATACCATGAGGAGATAAAGAAGACAAAGAAAGGTAGAGACACCACCAGCTGGAGGGTGCGCCACTCTCGAAAAACAAAAGCCAGTCCTCCCAGTATTATCTGTCCAACACTACTGGCAGAGGTTAGCAGTGTTACTGCCATTGCTTTTGACTGGGCACTTGTCCACTCCACAACTGAAAGAAAATCCAGTTGGGATATTAATGTCAGATAAATGTGAAACTTCAAGGTCAAATTCAAGGGTTGGAAAATGGAGTAGACCAAAATTGCTGACTTACTGAGCACACCGTTAATTAACATGATGACCACCACAGAACAACCTGACCAGAAGCGTAGTGAGCAGTAAATGAGGAAGGTGGGAGCAAAGGCCGTACAGGTCCCAGAGATGGCGAGCTGGAACAAACACCATCTGAGAATCAACCTTCTCCCAAACCTAGGCAACAGAGAGGCAGGTTAGATTATGTGAGCATAATAATATGGGTAAAAATTTACGAAAATGGAAGTATATGCTAAAATATAGAGAATGTTTTAACAACTGATTTCTTTGTACCTGGAAGCTTAAGAAATTAAGAGCTAAACCAACAACATAAATTTCCTCAAAATAACACTCCTTGTCTATAATATACACTAACAATACCAAAACTTCATCCTCCCTCCAATCACCAGGGGGACTCTGACAACAAGTGATACCACATAAAAGAAACTACACTGTTGGAAATCATAATATACCATAAGCACCCACTGTATTAGCATATGTAGTTAGCATAGCAGACAACATATATAGTGTCTAGAACACAAGAGAGCAAAAATTGTCTGGTCTCTAGGACCAGACTGAATTAAGACAGAATTAAATTAAGGCTAAACTGATGCAAAAGATCAGTTGACAAAGTATCCAAGTTATTTAACGTTTATAGAAGTAAGTACCACTTTTTGTTGAATCTGGATTTAAAGGCCTTAGGCAATGTGTTTTACCTAGAACACAGTATCAGTACCATAACCCAGACAGAGGAAATTAAAGACATTACTCAGAGGAAACAATTATGTAAGATGGAGAACGATGGTAAAGGTCAAATAAGGAAAAGAGAATTCTGTGTTTCTTGAGTGTCAAGAAAAGGAGACATTAGTGGATACCACTTGGACTAAACAGGGTGTGCTAATCCATTTGCCCAGTAATTTTTTTAAAATGGATTGGAATTGGGAATTCCTCTACAATATTCAAAATAGAACTCTTAAAATATTCAAACAATTCACCCCCGCAAAAAGGCAGAAAATGTGAAACACAGGAACAAAATTGGCATCAAATAATTGTAATCATAATCATTATCGCCATCAAGAAAATAATCTAGAAAGCAAAAAATAAAATGGTAGACTGAAACAAAAGCATAACAACAATCACATCAAACTAATTGGTAATGGCATAAACACTCTATGAAATGATAGAGATTACCAGAATAGGTTTAAAAAATGATCTAATTTTATACTGCCCACAATAGTGCTAAAACATTACAGGTTGACAGTAAATTGACAGAAAAAGATGTATAATTCAAACAGTAATAATAATAAGGATGATTTCTTTATATTAATATCAAATGAAATAAATTTCAAAACAAAGTACATTTTCAGAAATAATAATGCTAAAAATGTCAAATGTATCTGACCTCAATGAAAGTTTGAAATACACACAAAAAAATGACAGAATTAGATAAAGTCAAATTCTATAACCATTAAGCAATACCTGCCTCTAGTTGCCCCTTCCTTCTTATCCTACTGATAATCTCTAATATATGCTCTGTCTCCATTAATTTGCCTATTTTAGGTATTTTATATAATGGGATGCATACAACATTAGTCGTTTTGTTCCAGGCTGATTTCATTTAGCATAATTTTTTCAAGGTTCATCCATATTGTACCAGGTACCAGAACTTCATTCTCTTTTCTGGATGAACAATATTCCATTATATACACATATGTACATGCTGTATTTTGTTTATACATTAACCTGTTGATGGATACTTGATTGTCATCTTTAGGTATTATAAATCATGCTGTAATGGACATTGATGTACAATTATTTAAGTCTATTTTTAGAGTATATACCTAGGAATGTATTTGCTGGTTCATATGACAATTCTGTGTTCAGATTTTTGAAGATCTGCCAGACTATTTTCCACAGTGACTTCACCATCAATGTACAAATATTTTCAGTTTATCCACATGCTCGCTAACACTGTATCTGATTTTGTTTTATTATACTCATAGGTGTAGGTGTAGTTTGGTTTCCCATACAGTTTTTATTTGCATTTCTCTAACAACTGATGATGTTGAGGATCTTTTCATGTGCCATATGTTTATTTTTTGTAGAAATATCTATACAAGTCTATTACTAACATTTTAATTGGTTTGCAATCTTGTTGTTGAGTTCTTTATATATTCCAGATATTAAACCCTTATCAGATAAATGACTTCCAGATATTTTCACCTATTTATAGGTTGTCTTTTCACTTTCTTGATAATGTCCTTTGATGCACAATTTTTTTTTACTTTGATCAAGTCCAATTTACCTATTTTTCTTTTGTCATTTGTGCTTTTGGTCTCTAAGAATACTTCTATGCTTTCTTTTAAGAGTTTTAAGGTTTTGACTCCTAGATATTAGTCATTGATCCATTCTGAGATAAATTTGTGTATAGTGTTAAGTAAGAGTAAACTTTATTCTATTTTATGTGGCCATTTAGCTGTTCAACAACATTTGCTGAAGACACTGTTCTCTCCCACATTGAATGATTTGGCACTCTTGTCAAAAGTCAGTTGGCTATAAATACATGGGTTTATTCCTAGATTCTCAGTTCTATTACATTGCTCTGTGTGTGTGTGTGTGTGTGTGTATTCTCCTTCTGCCAAAATATTTGTTTACTATTGCTTTATAATAGTTCTGAAACCAAGACGTGTGTCCTCTGAATTTACTCTTCTTTTTCAATGTTGTTAGGCTATTTGGAGACCCAAATTCATACGATTTTGATATTGAGCCTTTCCATTTCTAGAAAAAATAGCATTGGAGTTTGATAGGGATTCCACTGAAACTGTAGATTGCATTAGGTACGGTTGACTTAGTTGTAATATTAAGTCTTCCTACCTCATTAACATGGGATACATTTCCATTTATTTAGGTCTTCTCTAATTTCTTTCAGCAAGGCTTTATACTTTTCAATGTACAAGACTTACTCTTCCTAGGTTAAATTTTTTCTAAGTATTTTACTCTTTTAGAAGATTTTGTAAGGGTAATAACTTCCTTGATTTCCTTTTCAGATTGTTTACTCTAGGTATATAGAAAGACAACTGATTTTTGTGTGCTTATCTTATATTTAGCAACTTTGTTGAATTCATTTATAAGCTCTGATAGCTTTCTTTTGCATTCTTTGGAATTTTCTCTCTCTGTATATATATATATATATATATGATCATGCCATCTATAAATATAGGTAGATTTAACTATTCTTTTTCAATGTGGGTAAATTTCATTTCTCTTTCTTTTCTAATTGTCATAACCAGATTTTCCAGTATAATGTTGAATAGCAGCAGTGAAAGTAGACATTTTTTTCTTTAAATTTTGATAGATGTATACACCTTTAAACCACTACCACAATCAAGATAGCTAACATTTCCATCATTCCCCAAGAGGTGCAATTTTTAATTCCCAGTTTATCCCTTCCCACCCCTTTTACCCCCTGGTAACCATAAGTTTGTTATCTATGTCTGTGAATCTGTTTCATTTTGTAAATAAGTTCATTTGTGTCCTCTTTTAAGATTCCACATATAAATGATATCGTATGGCACTTTCTCTTCCTGGCCCACTTGACTTAGAATAACGATCTCCAGGTCCATCCATATTGCTGCAAATGACATTTTATTTTTTATGGCTAAGTAGTACTCCATTGTGTGTATATACCACATTTTCTTTATCCATTCATCTGTCAATGAACATTTGTGTTGTTTCCATGTCTTGGCTATTGTAATTAGTGCTGCTATGAACATTGTGGTGCAAGTGTCTTTTTGAATTATATTTTTCTCCAGATATAAGCCCAGGAGTGCTATTGGTGGATTGTATGGTAAGTCTATTTTTAGTTTTTGTCTTGCTCCTGATCTTAGTGTGAAAATTTTTATTTTTCTCACCATTGAGTATGAAGTTAGCTGTAGCTTTTTTTCTTAAATATCTTTTAACTTGTTGAATGAGTTCTTTTTTATTCCTAATAGTTTTATTATTTTTATCATGAAAGTGTTAGGTTTTATTACATGCCTCCTATGTATCAGTTGAAATTATGGGGTTTTTCCCTTCATTCCATTAAAGTGATATATTACATTGATCCATTTTCTCATGATGAATCACCTTTGCATTTTGGGGATAAATTCTACTCATTCATGGTATATAATCCTTTTAATATACAGTTAGGAGGTTGAGCCAAGAAGGCAGAGTAGAGAGACTCACAGCTCGCCCTCTCCCACAAGCAACAAGAATTACATCTACAAACCAATTGAATCACACAGAACAGTGAACTCTGGCAGAATGTCTCTCACTTCAAAATACAGGGGAATTCTTACAAAATCCAGTAAGAAAAAAGAAAAAATCAATGCAGGACAAGTCCTGCAGAGAGGGAGCAGCATAGGAAGAAAGGCACCCTCAGCTATGATGCCCTCTCTCCAGCCAGGAGGTCAATGGAGACAGAAGCAGAGCTTCCAAGGCTTGGAGGAGAAAGTGGCAACCACTTGGCAGACAGAACTAAGGGAAACTGACAGAGAGGGTCTCTGCAATCCCTGGCCCTAGACGTGAGCCAGCAAGTACAAGTGACTTAGAATACAAGGTAACAGAAGTCACCCAATCAGAACAGCAGCCTGAAAAGCAAGTAAAAACCAATGAAAGCAGCCTAAGGGACCTGTGGGATAATATATGCCAACCTACACATAATAAGGGTCCCAGAAGGAGAAGAAAGTGCAAAGGGGATTGAAAGGGTATTTGAAGAAATCATGACTGAAAACTTTCCAAACTGAAAGAAGGAAATAGATATCTAAGTACAGAAGGCACAGAGAGTACCAAACAAAAAGAACCCAAACAAACCAATACCAAGATTATTATAATTAAGATGGCCAAAGTTAAAGATAAAGAAATGATTCTAAAGGCAGGAAGAGAAAAACAGAGTTAATTACAAGGGAACCCCCATAAGGCTTTCAGCTGATTTCTCTACACAAACACTGCAGGCCAGATGGGAGAGGCAAGATATATTCAAAGTCCTGAATGAGAAAAAGCTGCAACCTAGGATACTCTATCTGGCAAGATTATCCTTTAGAGTAGAAGAAGAGAGAAAGAATTTCACAGACAAGCAAAAACTAAAAGAATTCAGCAATACTAAACCCATACTAAAAGAAATATTGAAAGGTCTACTCTACATAGAAATGAAACAGGAAGCTATAGAAATGAGAACACCGTAAGTGGAAAGGCAATAACTACAATATGTTGCAGGAGAATAAACATAAAGATGTAAAATAAATAAATAAGATAAAGGACATTAAAAAATTTTTTTAGATTCCATATATGAGTGATCTCATATGGTATTTTTCTTTCCTTTTCTGGCTTACTTCACTTAGAATGACATTCTTCAGGAACATCCATGTTGCTGCAAATGGCATTATGTTGTTGTTTTTATGGCTGAATAGTATTCCATTGTATAATTATACTCTCTTCTTTATCCAGTCATCTGTTGATGGACATTTAGGCTGTTTCCATGTCTTGGCTATTGTAAATAGTGCTGCTATGACCACTGAGGTGCAGGTGTCTTTTTGAAGTAGACTTCTTTCTGGATATATGCCCAGGAATGGGATTCCTGGGTCATATGGTAAGTCTAGTCTTTTGAGGAATCTCCATACTGTTTTCCACAGTGGCTACACCAAACTGCATTCCCACCAGCAGTGTAGGAGTGCTCCCTTTTCTCCGCAGCCTCTCCAGCATTTATCACTTGTAGGTTTTTGAATGATGGCCATTCTGACTGGTGTGAGGTGAAGGAAGGAAGGAAAGAAGGAGAGAGAGAGAGAGAGAGAGAGAGAGAGAGAGAGAGAGAGAGAGAGAGAGAGAGAGAGAGAGAGAGAGAGAGAGAGAGAAAGAAAGAAAGAAAGAAAGAAAGAAAGAAAGAAAGAAAGAAAGAAAGAAAGAAAGAAAGAAAGAAAAGAGAGGAAGGAAGGAAGGAAGAAAGGAAGGAAGAAAGGTAGAAAAAAAGAAAAGAGAAGAAAAGAAAAGAAAAAAGAAAAGAAAAGAAGGAAAGAAATGAACATAAATACAAAACAGAAACAGACTCGCAGACATAGAATGCAAACTTGTGGTTGCCAGGGGGCAGGGGGGTGGGAAGGGACAGACTGGGAGTTCAAAATTTGTAGATACTGATAGGCATATGTAGAATAGATAAACAAGATTATACTGTATAGCACAGGGAAATATATATACAAGATCTGGTGGTAGCTCACAGTGAAAAAGAATGTGATGATGAATATATGTATGTTCATGTATAACTGAAAAATTGTGCTCTACACTGGAATTTGACACAACTTTGTAAAATGACTATAACTCAATAAAGAATGTTAAAAATTTTATGCTAGATACTTCTCAGTGGCTTTTTTCCTATGTCTTTCAAAAGGCAAACATTTTTAATCTTGATGAATTCTATTTTGTCAATTATATATTTTATAGGTTATGCTATAAAATTCTTCAAATAATTTTTGCATGTCACAATGTCACAAAGATTTTCTGCTATATTATGTTCTAAACTTTAAATTAGTTAGCTCTTAAGCTAAGTCTACAGTCCATTTTGAGTTAATTTTGTACATATTATGAGGTAAGCTAAAAGTATTTTTATACCCAAATCTAACATCATTATATTTTATACACATATCTAGCATCATTATTGAAAGGATCTTGTTTCTCCTTTTAAGTATCTTGACTTTTTTTCTTCTTTTAAAATGGCTTTATTAAGGTATAACTCATATGTCATGCAACTCACCCATTTAAAGTGTACAGTTCTACGTGGTTTTGGTATATGCATGGTTGTGCATGATTTATCTGGACATAACCCCATTGTAAGTCCAGAAAAATCTGTATATAATATAACAGAATTGATTTATCTATTCTACTGTTGATGGATCTTTATGCTATATCCAGTTTGGAGACATTGTGAATATTTGCCTGTTGTATGTCAAAAATATCGAAGTGATAATGCTCATTCCTTAAATATAAATTATTCAATGACCACTTTCATACCTGAATAAGTTCAAAATCTTTTTTTTTTTTACAAGAAATCAATTTTTAACCCAACCATATAATAATAGCCATGGTAAAAGTGAATGGTCCAAGCACACCAGACAAAGCACAAGATTGTCAGCTTGGACAAAGAGCAAGACCTTAGAAAAATTAACTGTATTACAAAGTATGCAACAAACTCAGTGAAAGCTTAGTTCATCTAAATGATTGTAGAGATGAGTGGGATGTGTAAGACTAAGGGAACTGCACATAAGCCTGATAATCTAGTTGATAAAGCCGTTTTCCCAGGGGAAGCAGGCTAACAATTCTGACACTGCTATATATGGATTCTGGAATTAAACAAGTACATATATGGATTGTGGTAAGTAGAACACAGATAGTCACTTTTGGAGAGGGAATGTACAGATAAGCAAGGAAACGAGAACTGAATGGTCATTATAGTATGGAGAGAGTTGGTGACATCAAAATGAATTCATGTTTAGATTAATATACATACAGACACAGAAATATCTACACTCATGGCTATATACATGGGTTAGAATACACACGTTTCCTTGTTCTGACAGCTAAGAGAGCTTAAAAACAATGGCACTTGAGATCAAAGAGTAGATCTAGTGCCCAGATATATTACTTAATTTTTTACTTTTCTATTTTTGACATAAAAATACCCTGTGAATAATTAATATATACAACATAATGAGTTTGGAAATAAGTAAACACCTGTGAAGTCATGATCGAAATCTTTGCCATATATATTTCCTACAAAAGTTTCCCTCCACCTTCTTAATTTTTGTCAGAAGAACACTTAACAGAAACATAAAAGGGAGTGAGTAAAAAGATAGAATTTCTGTACATGAATGAACTTGTTATCAGTATAAGTAAGTTTATATTTAAACAATGTTTTATCTAAGCCTCATTGTAGCCATAAAGCAAAAAGCTACACAGTAAATATACAAAAAATAGAGAGTAGGGAATCAAAGTAAACCACTAAGGAAAAATCATCAATTCCCAAAGGAAGAAGGCAAGACAGAAAGAAAGCAACAAGGGAAATACAAAACAGCCAGAAAGCAATTAATAAGGTGAGATGAGTGTGCCATACCTATTAATAATTATTATAAATATAAATGGATTTAATTCCCCAATCAAAAGACATAGAGTGACTAAATGGATTTAAAAAAAAATAGGACTGAATTATGTATTGCTTACAGGAGACTCGCTTCAGCTTTAAGGGCACATACAGGCCCAAAGTGAAGAACGGGAAAAGATACTCTACACAAAGAAAAATCAAAAGAAAACAGAGGTAGCTATAGTTATATCAGACAGAATAGACTTTAAGCCAAAAACAGTAATAAGAGACAAGAAGACCTTTATATAAAGTGAAAGGGACCAATTCATCAAGAAAATGTATCAACTACAAATGTATAACATAGTAACATAAATGCACGTAACATCAGGGCACCTAAATAAGTTAAGTAAATTCTAACGCATGTGAAGGGAGAAGAGACAACAATAAAATAATAGTAGGAGGTTTTCAACAATGGATAGATGATCCAGATTGCAAATCAGTAAGAAAGCGATGGACTTGAACTATACTTTAGAACAAATGGCCCTAATAGGTAAACAGAATATTTCATCCAACAGCATCAGAATACACATTCTTCTCAAGTGCACATGGAACATTTTCCAGAACAGATTATATGTGAGGTCACAAAAAAGTGTTAGAAAATTTAATATTGAAGTTATATCAAGTATGTTTGTAAACACAATAGGATGAAACTAGAAATCAGTAACAGAAGGAAAGCTGGAAATTTTACAAATATGTGGGGATTTAAAAAATGAGAAAACAATGGGACAAAAAATAAATCAAAAGAGAAACCCAAAAAAATCTTAAAACACACAAACATGGTAACACAACATAGCAAAACATAAGACATGCTGCAAAAGCAGTTCTGAGAGTGAAGTTTGTAACAATAAATGCCTATATTAAAGAAAAATAGAGATTTCAAATAACCTAATTTTATACTTCTAGGAACTGGAAAAGAAGAAAAAACTAAGCCCAAGTTTGCAGAAGAAAGGAAATAATAAAGAACAGAGCAGAGGTAAATGGAATAAAGATGAAAAGAAAAGAAAAGAAAACATCAACAAACCCAAGAGACTATTTTTTTGAAAAAATAAGCAAAATTGACAAACTTTATCTAGGCTAAGAAAATGAGAGAGAAAACTCATATTTAAAAAATAAAAAATGAAAGAGGTGACATTACAGCTAATACCACAGAAATACAAAGGATTTTAAGAGACTACTACAAACATTTATATTAAAAAGTGGATAATCTAGAAGAAATGGATAAATTCCTAGAACATACAACCTACCAAGACTGAATCATAAATAAATAGAAAACCTGAACAGATCAATAATGACTAAGGAGACTGAATCAGTAACCACACACCTCACCCTAAAAAAAAAAAAAAAAAAGGTTACTATCAAATATATATAAACAGACCATATAACTCAATATTTTAAAAAAAGAAATCAAAAAGTGGGCAGAATATCTGAATAGATTTTTTTCCAAAGAAGACATACACATGGCCAACAGGCACATGAAAAGATGTTCAACATCACTAAGCATCAGCAAAATGCAAATCAAAACCACAATGAGGTATCATCTCGTACTTGTCAAAATGGCTATCCTCAAAAAGACCACAAATAACAAATGTCAGCAAGGATGCAGAGAAATGGTAAACTTTATATAATGTTTAGGGGAATGCAAATTGGTGCAGCCACTGTGGAAAACAGTATGGAGTTTCCCCCAAAGACTAAAATTGAATTATCATATGATCTGGCAATTCCACCCCTGGGTACACATCTAATTCAAAAATATACATGCACCCCAGTATTTGTAGAGCATTATTTACTATACTCAAGATATGGAAGAAACCTAAATGCAGAAAAATGGATAAAGAAGATGTGGTGCATATATACAATAGGATACTACTCAGCCATAAAAATGAACGAAAGTCTGCCATTTGCACAATGTGGATGAAATTGGAGGGTAATATGCTTAGTAAAATAAGTCAGACAGAGAAAAACAAATACTTTATGTTATCATGTACTTGTGGAATCAAAAAATGAAACAAACAAATATATATGACAAAAGAGAAACAGACTCACAAATGTAGACAACAAACTAGTAGTGACCAGTGGATAGAGAGAAGAGAGAGTGGTAAGATTGGAGTATGGGATGAAGAGATACAAATTACCTTGTATAAAATAGATAAGCAACAAGAATATATTGTACAACACAGGGAAATATATCCATTATTTTCTAATAACTTTAAGTGGAGTATAATCTATAAAATATTGGATCACTATATTGCACACCTGAAATTAGTATAAAAAACTGTATTTCAATTTTTAAAAACAAGACAAAGTTGTTTTATGAATGAATTCTATCAAACATTTAAGGAAGAATTAATACAAATTCTTCTCAAACACTTCCAAAAAATTGAAGAAGAAGGTACAATCTCAAACTCATTTTAGAAAGCCACCATATTCCTGAATCAAAATCAGATAAGGGCACTACAAGAAAACTACAAACCAACGTCTTTGCTGAACATAGATGCAAACAATTCTCAATGGAATATTAGCAAACTGGTGTCAACAGTACATTAAAGGGATCATACACCATGATCAAGCGGGATTTATCAGTAGGATGTAAGGATTGCTCAACATGTGCAAATCAATAAATGTGATATACAAATTAATGGGGTAAAAGATTAAAATAATATGACATCTCAACAGGTGCAGAAAATCAATCTGACAAAATATAGTATCTTTTCATGATAAAAATCCTCAATTGAGTATAGAAGGAACATACTTCAACATAATAGAAGCCACATAAGAAAAACCCTCAGCTAACATTGCCCAGTGGTGACAATTGGAAAGATTTTTCCTTTAAATTCAGGAAAAAAAAAAAAGAGTGCCCACTCACACAACTCCTATTTAACATAATAATGGAAGTCCTAGTCAGAGCAAGTCAGGTAAGAAAAAGAAGTAAAAGGCATCCA
Source organism: Camelus bactrianus (assembly GCF_048773025.1). Classification (NCBI taxonomy): domain Eukaryota; kingdom Metazoa; phylum Chordata; class Mammalia; order Artiodactyla; family Camelidae; genus Camelus; species Camelus bactrianus. The sequence goes on from NC_133548.1 coordinate 8,353,586, forward strand.
TATTGGAAAGGAAGAACTAAATTTTCTTTGCTTGTAGATGTTATGATTTTAACAGAAAATCCTAAAGACTCAACCAAAAATTTGTTAGAATTAATCTACAAATTCAGTAAAGTTGCAAGATAAAAAATCAACATACAGAAATCAATTGTTTCTATACCCTAGCAATGAAATATCTGAAAAAACTAATAAAAAGGAACAATTCCATTCACAATTCCATTCACAATACAATAAAAAACCATAAAACACTTAAGTATAAAATTAATCAAGGAAGTGATAGATCTGGACACTGAAAACAACAAGACTTTGATGAAAGAAGTTGAAGACACAAATAAATGGAAAGATAACCCACCTTCATGGATTGCAAAAATTAATATTGTTTAAATGTCCATAGTACACAAAGCCATCTATAGATTATATGCCATCTCTATCAAAATTCCACTAGCAGTTTTCACAGAAATAGAAAACACTATCCTAAAATTCATATGAAATCACAAATTACCCCAAATAGCCTAAGCAATCCTGACAAAGAAGAACAAAGCTGGAAGCATCACACTTTCTGATTTCAAACTATACTACAGAACAACAGCAATCAAAACAGTACAGTACAGCAGAAAAAGAAAAACACATAAACAGACAGAACAGGACCAAGATTCCAGAAATTAACCCTTCATATGTCATATTTGATAAAGAAACCAATTTACTAAAAGGGAACAAGACAGTCTCTTCAATAACGATATTGGGAAAACTAGATAAACACATGCAGAAGAATGAGATCTGACTCCTATTTACACCATGCAAAAAAATTCACTCAAAACAGATTAAAGACTTAAACATTAAACCTAAAACAGTGAAACTTCTAGGAGAAAACATACAGAAATAGTTCCCTAACACTGGAGTTGATAATGACGTGACTTTTTTATATAATAGTCACCCAAACTGGCCTAAGAGTGTATCTTGTGGGTTTTTTTAATTGAAGTATTGCTGATTTACAATATTGTGTTAGTTTCAGGTGTACAGCAAAGTGATTCAGTTATACATATAGATGTACATATCTATATTCTTTTTTATTCTTCTCCCTTCTAGTTTATTGCAAGATATTGAATATAGTTCCCTGTGCTATCCAGTAAACCCTTGTTGTTTATTCTACATATGGTAGTGTGCACTGTTAATCCCATACCCCCAATTTATCCCTCCCCTCTCCCTTCCAATTTGGTAACCATAAGTTTGTTTTCTATGTCTGTGAGTCTGATTCTGTTTTGTAAATGAGTTCATTTGTACTATTTTTTTGAATACCAAATGTAAGTGATATCATATAATACTTGTCTTCATCTGTCTGACTTACTTCACTTGGTTAATAATCTCTAGGTGCAACCATGTTGCCACAAATGGCACTATTTCATTCTTTTTTATGCTGAGTAATAGTCCATTGTGTATATATACACCACATCTTCTTTATCCATTCATCTGTTGATGGACACTTAGGTTGCTTCCATGTCTTGGCTACTGTAAATAATGCTGCTGTGAAAATTGGGGTGCCTGTATCTTTTCAAATTAGAGCTTTTATTTTTCCTGTATATATGCCTAGCAGTGGGATTGCTGGATCATATTTTCAGTCTTTTAGGAACCTCCATATGTTTTCCATAGTGACTGCCCCAATTTACAGTCCCACCAAGAGTGTTGGTGTATTTCCCTGTTGATTAGTGATGTTACGCACCTTTTCATATACCTGTTGATTATTTCTATGTCGTCTATGGAGAAATACCTATTGAACTCCTTTCCCTATTTTCAGTCAGCTTATTTATGCTTTTTTTCTATTAATTATAGTGGTTCCCTACTAGTTACTGGTTAATATCCAAACCTTAGGGAGTCCCTAGAGTTTTATTAACTCAAGCAGATATGAGGCTGCCAAATATTTTTCTCATTCGTTAGATTTCCTTTTCATTTTGTTGATCATTTCCTTTGCTGTGCAAAAACATTATAGATTGACATAATCCCATTTCTCTATTTTTGCTTTTGTTTCCTATACTTTTATTGCCAAGATCAATGTCCAGAAGCTTTTTACCTATGTTTAGTTCAAAGTCCTTAGCTTAGCTATAATTCTCCCTCTTCACCAAATTTTCCACTCTACTCTTCTGTCACTGTCATACCCTCTTTCCTCACAGAGACTAAAATACATTTATCACTTTATTCTCCCCTAAACTGATCACTCAGCATTTTATTCTGAATCATCATAAAGGGCGCAGTCTGAAGACTGTCAATATGAACATTCTGACCCTGAAATATTTATAACTTGAATGCAGGGTGATGCATTTAGAGTTCACAATTTTCAACTGAAAGATTAAATGATGTTAGGTTTATAGATGGTAAGGGATACTTTAAGTCTCCCATTTCCCCTGTGAAATATTTGAGTGTGTGGCTGCCATGGTTGTCTCTTATTTCAGGATGGGCACAGTCAGGCAAGGATAACCCAAACATCTCAAACCACAAATTGACACCTGATGTCTATAGATTAATTACCTTATTTGGTTGCCTGTAATGAGCCTTTTTTCACAAAATCAGACATCCAAATTATAACTACAATTACTTCTTAATACAATTCAGTGCCAACTCACTATGCACCTAGGTTTTATAGATGCCTACTAATTGCAGTGGGGCATCCATGACGTGATGACCAATCTCCGAATCCACAAGCATTTAGCTCACTGAATCCAGGAGGGACTATACACAGAAGCCACAGCAGACCTACAGTGCTGGTCTCCATATCTGTGTCTTCAAACAGGGCAAACCTCCTGTCTTGAAACAACTTCCTCTCCCTTACCACAGGTAATTCCTTCTCATCTTTCTAAATGAAGTATTATGGTACTTTACCTCTAAACACTGTTCTGAATTACTCCCCAGATCTTATGGAGATGTCATTTTCTGTGTCCAGTACAGAGAGCTCTGTGGCAACAAAATTGCATTCACCACAATGAATCTAATTCTACATTTCCAACTATAGCTCCCTGGGAACCAAGGCAACCCATAACAGTGTAAATTCCATACCAGCAGTGATCTGGACACACTCACCTGTCTGAGAGATGGCCATATATGAGGCCTCCCACCAGCATCCCAACCATGAATAGGAACTGAACCACTGGTTTCTGTGACTGATAATCACAGACTAGGTCCCACTGAAAAAGAAAGAAACCGGCACAGAGGAGCTTCGCAGAATCTTATAATCCCTCAAAGTTCACTCACTCCCATAACCCTCACACACTCTCTGGCTTCCATTACTAAATATACTCATCTGTATCATTCAAGTCTCAGTTTAAGTATAGCTTCCTCTAGAAATCCTCAACTAGTTCTCCTAGGTTGTATCAGGGCCAATCTTCATATTTATTTAGGACTGCATACTTCATTGGTTCTCAGTCTTTGCCACACATTGAAAACATTGAAGGGGGAGTTAAATACTGAAGCCTGGATTTTACAACTACAATGAAATACAATCTGATTTGTTTCTCTGACAAGTAGGCAGGGCATTAAAACAAATTTTTTAATTAATATAAATGTTTCAAATTTTCAACTAGACTGAGAGCAAGTGAATAAGAATAATGTTTCATACATTATTTCAGGTACTTCCTTGTATAATCATCATTTAATTTAAAGCTTTGTGATACTAAAATTCATGTCTAGTTGTTTGATTTCACTGGCCTCAATTGTAATGTAAGTGCTTGACAATTAAAAAGATAAACACTTTTTGCTAAAAGAATGAAAGAAAGGTGGTTACACTATCTACTCAGTAGCTGAAGACTTGAACTGTGTTTATTTTACATTATTCTAAACACCCAGATCATGTACTCACGAAAGGTAAATTGGACTTTTACCTCAGTAATGATGGTGGAGGAGAAGGAGCTTTGATCATACACCCAGCCATCCACACAGGGCTCCATGTCCAGATCAGTCATGTTGGGGAAGGTCCCGTTCAGGTGAAGGAGCTGCCACTGGGGGAGGAGGAAGCGATGACATTTTTCTGGTTTCAAGTTTGAATCCAATGGGATAGAGATTTTCAGTAGGACATCACGGCTAAGGATCCCAGTGTCATTATCAGAGACAGTGTCATTATCCAGGATGTGGACCCAGCAGCGATGACCAGGAATGGCTGCAGTGAAATTCTCCAACAGCACCTGACAGACTCCAAATATCACAGAGGGAAGAACAAAAACCATCTGAAGGATCTGGAATTTTCCCAGGCCACCAGCTTTATCCAGGAGCTCCTCAAAGGCCATTGTGAACAGGTGATCCTCAAGATGAGGCACAATGACTTTATTAGTTCAAAGGGAGGAAAAAAGTTTCCTTTCATTAATTCACATTATGTCTATGTGACCTCACACCAGTTTCTCATAAATGGGTCCCACCCACCTCACTACTTCAACAGAGAAACAGGAGCAGTTTCCCCAGTCTTTTGGAATCAAGAAGTGTAACTTTTTCAGTAAAGTCATGGAGAAAATTATTTACCAAAGATACTTCTATCTGATGACCATTAAATCTGTTTAAAGGTTTACTCTCTGAATGTTGCTTGCCCTCAGTGATTCTGTGAAATCAGCATAGGACTTTGGCATGCACACAACCTCTAAATAATCTAAAATAAGCCTGCTACACAGTCTTCAGTCATTTCCAGAAAATGGAATCTGAGAGGCACAAAAATGAAAACCTTTATGATTTTTCTGTGGCAAGAACAGAAAGCAAGGTTTTTTTTTTATTTACTACTGAATTTAGATTAAAATAATTAACAAAATACAGTTCTCTATTTGAAATTAATGGAAAATGGAATGTGGTGCAATTACATCCTTTTTGTAACTGATTCTGTGATTCATCAGGAACTCACAATAATTTTAAATTCCTCAAAATAAAGATACAGGAAAAAATAAGTGGTAAACTCTTACAAGGGTTTTTTCTCACAGGTTTATTCACTTACAGAATATATTTGAGGATCTTTTATGTGCTGGTGTCAGAGCTCTGACAAACTGATCATTTTATCCTTATGAACTTGGCCTCCTTATCTCTGATAATGCTTCCCAATTTCAAGTACATATTTTCTCATATTAATATAGCCATTCCAGGTTTATAGTTATAGTTTGTATGCTACAACTTTCCAACCCTTTACTTTTTGAATTGAAATGTTACTTGAAATTATTGTAGATTCACATACAGTATCAAGAAATAACATAAGGGGGTAACTGTGTGCACTTCATCTCATTTCTCCAATAGTAACATTTGCAATATTTTGGTATAATAGCACAACAGTGATATTAATACTGATACTGTCTCCTGATCTTATTCAGATTTGCCCAGTCAGATTGACCTATACTTCTGTGTGTGTGTGTTTGTGTGTGTGTGTGCAGTTAGTATTACGCAATTTTATCACATCTGTAGTTTATTTAGTGCACTCACCACCATAGTCAAGATACTAAAGAATTCCATCTCCACAGATATCCCTCTTGTTGTACTGTTATAAACACATTCACCTCCCTCTTACTCTTGTCATTCCCTTTTCTACCTTTGGAAACCACTAATCTGTTTTCCATTTTTTATCCTCTGTCACTTAAAAAAAAATGTTATATACAAAGAACAATATGGGGAAGTAACATCATCAAGAAGGTACCATAGGTCATTCACAACTCTGTCCTCTTCAGAAGAAGACCAGCCAGCAACTAGTTGACAGACAGGTCACCATTGTGGAAATCCCAGAACCTGAGAGTGAGGCTAAAGCAACCCCTGAACCACAAAGTTAGAGAAAAAACACTGCTTACACATGGCACAGATACCAAGACAAGAAATCAAGGGTCATGAAGAATCACATAAACATTACACCAGAAAAGGAAAGAAAACTCCAAAACCTGACAATAAAGAAATGGAGATCTAGTAGCTTTCTGAAAAATAATTCAGAATAATCCTCTTTTAAAAGTTCAGTGATATCCAGAGGGAACTCTAACTCAGAAAGATACATGCACCCCAATGTTCACAGCAGCACTATTTAAAATAGCCAAAATATGGAAACAACCTAAATGACCATTGACAGATGACTAGATAAAGAAGTTGTGATATATATATAATATATATAATGTATATAATGGAATATATATATATAATATATATAATGGAAAATATGTACTTGAAATTGAGAAGCATTATCAGAGATGAGGAGGCCAAGTTCATAAGGATAAAATGATCAATTTGTCAGGGCTCTGACACCAGCACATAAAAGATATATATAAAATATATAAAATATATAAAATATATATATATATATATATATATATATATATATATATATATATTCCTCCACTCACCCATAAAGAAGAATAAAATGATTTGCACCAACATGGATGGAAATGGAGATCGTCATTCTAAGTGAAGTAAGCCAGAAAGTGAAAGAAAAATACCATATGATATCACATGAAATCTTTTTAAAGACACTAATTTACAAAACAGAAACAGACTCATAAACATAGAAAACAAATTCGTGGTTACCAGTGGAGATAGGGGATGGGAAGGGACAAATTGAGAGTTTGAGATTTGCAGGTACTACTATATATAAAATAGATAAACAACAAGTTTATACTGTATAGCACAGGCAACTATATTCAGTGTCTTATAGTAACTTGTAACAAAAAAGCATAAGAAAAGGAATATACATGTATATATAATGACTGAAACATTATGCTATATACAGAAATTGACACATTGTAAACTGACTATACTTCAATTTTTAAAAAGTTCAGAGAACTACATGTACAGACAGTAACATGAACAAAATGAGAAGTTCAACAAAGAAATAGAAGCCACCCAAAAACAAAAACAAGCAGAAACAGAAATCCTAGAGCTGAAGAATACAATGACTGCCTAAAGAATTTAATAGAGAGCTTGCACAGACTCAACATTGCAGAAGAAAAATTCTTGAACTAGAAGATGGGTCATTTGAAACTAATCAGTCAGAGGAGAAAAAAGAAAAACTAAATAAAAAAGAGTAAAGATAGTCTACAGGATTTATGGGACCAAAAAAGGGAAAAATACATGCACTATGGGAATCTAAGAAGAAAGTAAAAAGACAGAAATCAATTTAAAGCAATAAATGGTTGAAAACTTCCCAATCATGGGAAAATAAATGAAAATCAGATTCATGAGACCCAGACCACAAATAGATTAAACCTGAAAATAGCTGCACTGAAACACACTGTTATTAAATTGTCAAAAGTCAAACAAAAAGAGAAAAATTTGAACAAGAAAAAAGTGACATTCACATACAAGGGAGCCCCTATAAGACTATGACCAGATTTATGAACTAAAGCTTCCTAGACCAGAGATTGTGAGGTGATTTATTCAAAAAATTGGAGAGAGGGCAGAATTTCAACCAAGTATACTACCCATAACAAAGCTGTCCTTCAGAAATGAAGAAGATAACAACTTTCCAGGACTAACAAAAGCTAAGGGAGGTCAACACCACTAAACCTGCCTTACAGGAACTGCTAAAGGGTAGTATTAGAGCAGAAATAAAAAGATACTAATAGCATGATAAAAAAAAAGAAACATACGAATATATAAATTACATAAAAAATAAAATATATTGTAAGTTTTCAATTATTGGTAAAAATACAGTCATAGTCATAGTCTCTAATATTGTAAGGGTGGTATGTAATTCACTTACAACAACTTCAAAACTTAAAAAAACAAATTTATTAGAAATAATGATAACTACAATAATTTGTTACTGGATACACAATATAAAGAAGATATCAGTTATACTTAATAAAGTAAAATATGAGGGGGAGCAGTAAGAGTATAGTTTCTATATGCATTTACATTAAGTTATATCAACATAAAATAGAAATGTTACAAAAATATTTTATGTAAGCCTCATGATAACCACAAAAGAGGCACAGAAAAGATTATGAGAAAAGATTCATTGCACATCATCACCAAAAGTCATAAAGTCACAAATAAAGAAAGTAAGAAAATAAGAAAGAAAAAATCTACAAAGCATTCAGAAAGCAATTAACAAAATAGCAATGGTGACTCCTTACCGTTCACTAATTACTTTAATCATAGTGGATCAAATTTTCCAATCAAAAGATATATAATGTATTTAAATTTTTAGAAGCAGGATTCAGTAATATTTTGCCTACAAGAGATTCACTTCAGCTTTAAGTACACACATACACTGAGAGTGAAGTGTTGGAAAAAATAGTTCAAACAAATTGTAAACAAAAGAGAGCAGGGGTACCTATACTTGCACTATAGAAAACAGACTTTAAAAATTGAACTCTATACCCACTTTGGTGAGAGTTTTTATCATAAATGGGTGTTGAATTTTATCAAATGTTTTTTCTGCATCTATTGAGATGATCATGTGATTTTTGTCCTTTCTCCTGTTGATGTGATGTATTACATTGATTGACTTGCGTATGTTGAACCACCCTTGTGTCCCTGGGATGAAACCCACTTGGTCATGATGTATAATCTTTTTTATGTGCTGTTGGATTCTATTTGCTAATATTTTGGTGAAGATTTTGGCATCTATGTTCATCAGTGATATTGGCCTATAATTCTCTCTTTTGGTAGTGTCTTTGCCTGGTTTTGGTATCAGGGTGATGGTGGCTTCATAGAATGAGTTTGGGAGTATTCCCTCCTTTTCAATCTTCTGGAAGAGTTTGAGAAGGACTGGTATGAGTTCTTCTTTGTATGTTTGGTAGAATTCCCCAGTGAAGCCGTCCATTCCTGGACTTTTATTTGTAGGGAGGTTTTTTTATTGCTATTTCGATTTCATTTCTAGTGATCGGTTTGTTCAAGTGGTCAGTTTCTTCTTGATTCAGTCTTGGTGGACAGTATGTTTCCAGAAACTTGTCCCATCTCCTCTAGGCTATCCAGTTTGGTTCCATATAGTTTTTCATAATATTATTCTATGATATTCTGTATTTCTATTTTATTTGTTGTAATTTCTCCATCTTCCTTTCTTATTTTGCTAATTTGTGCTCTCTCTTTTTTCTTCTTTGTGAGTTTGGCCAGAGGTTTGTCGATTTTATTTACTTTTTCAAAAAACCAGCTTTTGGTTTGATTGATTTTTCTATGGTCTTTTTAATCTCTATTTTATTTATTTCCTCCCTAATCTTTATAATTTCCTTCCTTCTGCTGCCTTTTGGGGTTTTTTGTTCTTCTTTTTCTAGTTCTTTCAGCTGGTGGGTTAAATTGTTTTTTTGAGATTGTTCTTCTTTTTTGAGGAAGGCCTGTATTGCTATAAACTTTCCTCTTAGTACTGCCTTTGCTGTGTCCCATAAATTTTGTGTGGTTGTGTTTTCATTTTCATTCGTCTCAAGGTATTTTCTAATTTCAGCTTTGGTGTCCTCATTGACCCATTGGTTTTTTAACAGCATATTGTTTAATCTCCATGCTTTCCTTTTTTTCTCCTTTGTTTCTCTGTTGTTGATTTCTAGTTTCATGGCATTGTGGTCAGTAAAGATGCTTGAGATAATTTCTATCTTCTTAAAATTGTTGAGGTTTCTTTTGTGCCCAAGTACATGATCAATCCTAGAAAATGTTCCATGTGCACTTGAAAAGAATGTACATCCTATTTGGGGGGGGGTGTGTAATGCTCTGAAAATATCCACCAAATCTAATTTTTCTATTGTATTACTTAATTTCTCTGTTGCCTTATTTATTTTCTGTCTGGAAGATCTATCTAGTAACGTTAATGCAGTGTTAAAAACTCCAACTATGATTTTATTCCCATCAATATCCCCCTTTATCTCTGTTAGTAATTGTTTTATGTACTTAGGTGCTCCTATATTGGGTGCATATATATTAACGAGTGTAATAGCCTCATCTTGTATCACTCCTTTAATCATTATAAAATGTCCTTCTTTATCTTTCTTTATGGCCTTTGTTTTAAAGTCTATTTTGTGTGAAATCAGTACTTCTACACCTGCTTTTTTGGCTTTTCCATTTGCATGGGATATCCTTTTCCATCCTTTCACTCTCAATCTATATGTGTCCTTCTCCCTAACGTGGGTCTCTTGTATGCAACGTATTGAAGGTTCTTGCTTTATTATCCAGTCTGCCACTCTATGTCTTTTGACTGGAGCATTTAGTCCATTAACATTTACAGTAATTAATGATAGATGTGTGTTTATTGGCATTTTGAACTTATCTTTGCAGTTGATTTGGTATTTCCTCTTTGTTCCTTTCTTCTTCCTTTTGTGGTTTGGTCATTTTCCTTTGTATTATCATGGATTTTATTTAGTTTATGTGACTTTCTTGTAAGTTTTTGGCTTGTGGTTACCCTTTTTTGTAAGTCTATTTACCCATTACTATAACTGTTTCTAATAAACATATAGTAATATAACCTCAAACCCATCCTACTGAGAACAAAAATTTTTGAAAGAAAGAAAAAAGTACTCTATATTTTCTTGTTTCCCTCTCCCACTCTTAATGATTTAGATTCTTCTTTTACAATTTCATGTTTATTCTATTTGTAATTCATGGTAGTTATCACATTTTCAGTTATGAGTTTCTCATTTCTGTAGCATCCTGCTGCTTTTCTATTTAGAGTAGACCTTTCAGTATTTCTTTTAGCATGTGTTTAGTGTTGCTAAATGCTTCTAGTTTTTGCTTGTCTGTGAAATTCCTTATCTCTCCTTCTATTCTAAAGGATAGCTTTGCTGGATAAAGTATCCTAGGCTGCATCTTTTTTTCATTCAGGACTTTGAATATATCTTGCCATTCTCTTCTGGCCTGTAGTGTTTGTGTAGAGAAATCAGCTAAGAGTCTTATGGGGGTTCCCTTGTAACTTGCTCTTTGTTTTCCTCTTGCTGATTTTAGGATCATTTCTTTATACTTAACTCTGGCCGTCTTGATTATAATATTTCTTGGTGTGGGTCTATTTGCGTTTTTCCTGTTTGGGACCCTCTGAGCTTCCTGTACTTAGATATCTGATTCCTTCTTTAGTTTTGGGAAGTTTTCAGTCATGATTTCTTCAAATACCTTTTCAATCCCCTTTGTTCTTTCTTCCCCTTCTGGAACCCTATTATGCATAGATTGGCACACTTTATATTATCCCATAGGTCCCTCATATTGTTTTCATTGTTTTTTATTTGTTTTTCTCTCAGCTGTTCTGATTGGGTGCTTTCTGTTGTCCTGTCTTCTAGGTCACTTATTTGTTCCTCTGCATTATCTAGTCTGCTTTGTACAGCCTTTAGATCAGCTCTCATCTCAGCAAATGAGTTTACCAATTCTACTTGGCTCTTCTTTATAGCTTCAATTTCATTTTTAACATATTTTATATCCCTGAACACTATCTCTTTTAGTTCCTTCAGTACTTTGATCACTCCTTTTTTGAAATCTTGATCTAGTAGGCCATCTATGTCTATTTCATTGATCATTCTTTCAGGGGATTTCTCTTGCTATTTTAATTGGGAGTCATTCCTCTGCTTCTTCATCTTGCTCATATGTCTCTGGCACTGTGGCTTATAGAGTATCAGTTATCTATTGTGGTCCTTAAGGAGTTTATTTATTTATTTATTTATCTAATGCCTATGCAGGAATAAAACTTTAAAAAAGAGAGAGAAAGAGAATTTTAAAAGAAGAGAGGAATAAATGATTTAAAAATAGTGTATAATCGATAATAGAAGAGCAATTTGAATCAGACTAGCAATCGAGTTGAGACATCTTTTAAAAACCTTAAAAAAAAAAAAAGAAAAGAGCAAAAACCAATATTTGAAACCTGTGTATAATCAATAACAAGAGATCAAAACCAAGAGAAATGAAAATGAAATCAAGTGGATGCAGTGTAATTATTTATGTACCTGTCTCATTAACTAAATTATGAGACATTGAAACATTGAATTCATGTTTTATTTGTAAATTTATAAATATATATATACTTTAATATTGTTTTATTTATAGCAATAGCAGAGAAAGTTAGTCCATAATGCCATTTGAATGATGCAAAAAATCTGGGGAAGTAAACAATTACAGAAAAATACTATTTCCTTTCTCCCTTTCAAAATTCCCTTATTTTGAAAATCTTAAAATCACAGTCCTGGTGTGATTTGAATGAAAGCAGAACTTCAGTAACCAAAAGTAGCTTAATGTCCAACATTCTACTCTGCTTTAATTTAATTAAGGGAAGCTTTCTTTAACTCTTAATCAAAATTCAGCCCTAACCCTTAATTTCCAGAATATACAAACAGCTCATACAACTTAATATCAAAAAAAAAAAACCCAATGTTTTTAAATGGGCAGAGGACCTAAACAAGTATTTCTCCAATGAAGACATACAAATGGCCAATAGGCACATGAAGAGATGCTCAACATTGCTATTAGAGAAATACAAATCAAAACTACAGTGAGTTATCGCTTCACACCAGTCAAAATGGCCATCATTCAAAAGCCCACAAGTGATAAATGCTGGAGAGGGTGTGGAGAAAAGGGAACGCTCCTAGACTGTTGGTGGGAATGCAGTTTGGTGCAACCATCATGGAAAACAGTACGGAGATTCCTTTAAAACTAAAAATAGACTTATCATATGATCCAGAAATCCTACTCCTGGGTATATATCTGGAGGAAACTCTAACTGGAAAAGATACACTCACCCCAATGTTGGTAGCAGTACTATTTACAATAGCCAAGATATGGAAGCAACCAAAATGTCCATCAACAGATGACTGGATAAAGAAATTGTGGTATATTTATGCAATAGAATACTACTCAGCCATAAAAATGAATAAAATAATGCCATTTGCAGCAACACGGATGGACCTGGAGATAGTCATAATAAGTGAAGTAAGCCAAAAAGAAAAATAAAGTATGATATCACTTATATGTGGAATCTTTTTTTTTTAAAGACACAAACAAACTTATTTACAAAACAGAAACAGACTCACAGACATAGAAAACAAAATTGTGGTTACCAGGGCGGAAAGGCAGGGTGGAAAGATAAACTGGGAGTTCAGGATTTGCAGATACTAACTACTATATGTGAAATAGACAGCAAGGCCCTACTATATGGCACAGGGAGCTAAATTCAATACCTTGTAATAGCTTATAATGAAGAAGAATATGAAAAGAAATACATATGTGTGTGTATAACTGAACCACAATACTGGACAACAGAAATTAATTGTAATTGTAAACCAACTATATACTTCAATAAAAATAAAAATAAAGTAAATAAATATGCATTCAGAACAAAAATTTTGCCCTAACCAAAAATAGCCGTGCTCTCTGCTCTTTGCACAGGAACATCACAAAGCAGTTCACTTTTGAATCTCCAAACATCCCTTTTCTGAAAATAATAGCAGGTCATTGAGCAAGTGTATTTCAGACCTGAAAGTCTACTGTTGGCTTCTCAGGAGCCCCTAAGGTCAGGATCATTCACTCAGTAGTCTTTTAAGCAGGTTATTTGAAAATCTCTTTGCCAAATAATAATGTCTATGACTTTATTGAAACTATCTAGCTGCCTACACTCAGAAGACTTAGGGGCAACTCATCCCACTGCTCTTCTGTAGTGGTGAGGCAGAGTCTGCTGAGGAAAAAGTTATGATGTCTGGATCAACCCATACTTAGTGTGACATTGTGAAAGGAAATATTTTCTCCCTTTGAATGTATCTCGATAGCATCATTGTGCCTTTATAGAAGATCACCTGTGCCTTTACAGGGGACCACCTCTTCAGCCTTGATGGCATTTCAGGATCTCCTGGTTCAAGTTAGAGGCCTAGAAGACTCCAGACCCTTCAGGTGGTTTTCCTTTGTCTCTCCAGCCTCATTGCATACCATCATATTCTATTGGAGAACTTCACTGCAGCCATCCCTGGTCATTGCTCCTGGGTTCACATCCTCAATGATGACGTTGTCTCTCCTAATGGCACTGGGACCTTCAGCCAAGACATCCTCTTGAGAATCTCTGTCCCACTGAACTCAAACCTGAGGCCAGAGAAATATCATCACTTCAACCATCTTCAGTGGCAGCTCCTTCACCTGAATGGGACCTTCCCCCCCAACATGACTTGAGTCTTGTGTGGACAGCTGGGCATATAACCAAAGCTCCTTCTCCTCCACCATCGTGACTGAGGTAAGAAGCCTCATTTAAACGATCAAAGTGTTTAGAATGAACACAAAGAATATACTTGCTTTATACAGTTAGCCCCAGGTGAATACTGTAATCAGCCTTTTCCTCATTGTAACTGCTCAGCTATACTATAGCAGTCAAGAGTATTAGTATTGAGGTTAATGAATGCACTGAACATGAACCTGTTATTACATCATTTAATCTAGTGAGAAAGACTTATAAAGGGTAATGTTATGCTAGGTCAGTGGTTCTCAATACTCTTTAAAAACAGATGCCCATAGTAAATAAATCAGAACCTCTGGGCCAAGGATCCAGGCATCATTATTCTCTAAGCTCTTCAAGTGATTCGATGAGTAACCAAAGATGAGAGTTACTATAGTAGTTGAATTATAGACTGCTAAGTGAAGTCAAAGGCAGAGCTCTTATGTTACTTATAGGATGAGGGAAAGCTTCTTGCAAAAAATATGTTTGAGGTAATATCTGAAGAATGATATAAATTAATGTAATAAAGGAAATTGTTAGTCCAAAAGGAAAATGAGTATATATATAGATAGATGAATACAGTCTGTTCAAAGGATATGAGATAAGAAAGAGTGATCCAGCTTCCTCTGAAGGATTGAAATAAGTCAATACTTCCAGAGTGTGGGATACCAGGGGAGACTAGTTGGAGAAGGAAGTAGGACCCAAATAGCAGTGGATCAGTTGCATCATACGTAGGAGTTTGGAGTCAGTTTCCACTAAGAGTTTAAACTCTTCTAAAACTGCTGTGCTTCTTTCCTTCTCTTCCAGTGGGACCTGGTATGTGAATCTCAGTCATTAAAATCAATGGCTTAATCCCTATTTATGGTTGGACTGCTGCTGGAAGGTCTGATATATGGCCATCTTTCAGACAGGTGAGTGCCACCTCAGTTTCTGATGGGCTATTTATCAACTGCTATATTCATTCCTTTATTTTAGAAATCTATACTGAGTTTTGTATGTTTTGCATTGAGCTATGTGTTGACTTGTGTCTCTGACTCCAGGGCGCTACAACCTAATAAGAGTACTTTATACATAAACTGGAAATCATAGTCTAGTGTGATCATCTGTTCAATGTTTTTCATAAGGAGGACAGAAAAAAAATCTAAGTCAGACTCAAAGAAGTTTCAGGAAAAGATTTTCAGAGCAGAGGCTAGGATATGAGGTTTAGGACTAGAAATTGGCTTAATGTAGGGAGAGGAAAGGGTTTTGAGGCAGAAACAACCTATATGTTTGAAAGCACAAATTTGTGAAACAGTATCATTGGCCTTGACAATGTTCTGAACCACCCAGACCCTGTGAGATAAATGATTATAGACCCTTTCAGGCTGGTCATCATTTCATACCTGCAATGTAGGTGCACACGTGAAAGTGTAATCATCATTATAAAATATGCAGACTGTGTAGTAATGTGGCACTGATGCCACGGTAAGACACTGCACCTGTAACCTAGATGCCGATCCTAGTGAAATGCCTTTAATAGGTAATACTTGTAACCACATAAAGTTAATAACATTAAGAATCTTGGATAACATGGCTTGAGAATAAGAAGTCTGAAATTTCCAGTGTCCCGGGAGAGCTTCTTCTCAAAGAGGCAGTCAACCACTGCTGTCACCCAAGCATGTCTCCTATGAGGGTACTGAGGGGACATTAATGCCTAAGGACATCTGCCAGCCAATTACATTTAGTAGTCTCTAGCTAAAAATTATAACCTTTGATTTTATCACAGTTAAATATTGCCCACATAGATCTTTGAAGCAGAGTTCATTTCCCCCAGTGTTCAGACTCAAGCCTCTGTACCACTAACTCAAATAGCATAATGAGTAAATGAATGAATGAATAAATGAATAAAGCCATTTAATTTTTAAAATGAAGATAAATAAGTTTTCTTGGAGCTTAGGTCCAGGTTAATATCCATCAAAAGTAGAATGAAAACATAAACTGTGGAATATTCATATAAATTTATATTCAGCAACAAGAAAGAACAAAATGTAGTTACATGCAAAAACTTGGAAAAAAACATTATATAAGGACATAAGGATCATACACTGTATGATGCTAATTTTTATAAAGATCAAAAGCAGGCAAACTAGTTTTATGGTACTAAAAGTCATGATATTAGATATCTTTGGTGGGAATGGCGACTAACAGGAGACACAAGATGGGCTTCTTGAGTGATAGCAATGTTCAATTTTGATCTATGACTGGTTAAATGGATTTTAACCCATTTATTTTGTGATACTTAACAAGTTTGTATGAAATTGATATGTGCATTTTTGTACATAACTTAAACTTCAATGAAATGTTTAATAGGAGATATAATAATGATGAGGGTGGGACAGTTGGGTTGGGAGAATAGTTGGGTAGGAGATAATAGTGACCAGTTGTTAAGAGGACTGATTTCAATACCCTTGGCTCAGATTTGTAAAATGATCCCATCACATCTTAAATCATAAAGGGTATTTTAGAAGCTATTAAAGGAACCTTAAAGTTATCAAGTTCAATTCCCTATGAAATGAAGGCAGCTCTACATTTCTAACTAATAACCACCTAGCTTCTGTTAGAAGACTTTTGAGAATGTGTAGCTCACACCTTTAAAAGGCACCACTGGCTAGTGTTTGACTTTTGTTAATGTAACACATTTCATCCATATACCAAGCTAATCTGTGCCTTCTCAATTTTTTTCTATCTGTCCTTCCTCAGGATCCAAGTGACACACCAATGATATTCCATTGGACTTAGAATAAAATATAAGTTTCTTACTAGGTTTCTTACTGTGCTTACTGTCAAGCATAAGATTTGGCCTCTGCATCCCTTTCTCACCTCATCTCCTGCCACCTTCCCCCATTCCCTGCTAGTCTTCAAAACATCAAGCTGGGTTTCCACCAGATACCATTGACATATGTTCCTTCTGCCCCAAATATTCTTTTTCCTACACATTGCTCAGCCTATACCTTCTAATTTCTTAAATTTAAATGTGACTTCCTCTAAGATCTCTTCCCTAGGTCCCATTTGTTTATTCTTGCTTTTATATCTTCTAGGAGAAAATTTTTTAAATGTATGTCAGATAATGTTTTGCCTATGTTTTCCTCTAGGAGGTTGATTGTATCTTGTCTTATGTTTAAGTCTTTAATCCATTTTGAGTTGATTTTTGTATATGGTGTAAGGGAGTGTTCTAGCTTCATTGTTTTACATGCTGCTGTCCAGTTTTCCCAACATCATTTGCTGAAGAGACTGTCTTTATTCCAATGTATATTCTTGCCTCCTTTGTCAAAGATTAGTTGACCAAAAGTTTGTGGGTTCATTTCTGGGCTCTCTATTCTGTTCCATTGGTCTATATGTCTGTTTTGGTACCAACACCATGCTGTCTTGATGACTGTAGCTCTATAGTATTGTCTGAAGTCTGGGAGAGTTATTCCTCCAGCCTCTTTCTTTCTCTTCAGTAATGCTTTGGCAATTCGAGATCTTTGATGGTTCCATATGAATTTTATTATGATTTGTTATAGTTCTGTGAAATATGTCCTGGGTAATTGGATAGGGATTGCATTAAATCTGTAGATTGCCTTGGGCAGTGTGACCATTTTAACAATATTGATTCTTCCAATCCAAGAGCATGGAATATCTTTCCATTTTTTAAAGTCTTCTTTAATTTCCTTCATCAATGGTTTATAGTTTTCTGTGTATAATTCTTTCACCTCCTTGGTTAGATTTATTCCCAGATATTTTATTACTTTGGGTGCTATTTTAAAGGGGATTGTTTCTTTACTTTCTTCTTCTGTTGATTTATCGTTAGTGTAAAGAAATGCAACTGATTTTTGAACGTTAATTTTGTAACCTGCTACCTTGCTGAATTCTTCAATCAGCTCTAGTAGCTTTTGTGTGGACCTTTTAGGGTTTTCTATATATAGTAACATGTCATCAGCATATAATGACACTTTTACCTCTTCTTTTCCAATTTGGATCCCTTTTATTTCTTTCTCTTGCCTGACTGCTGTGGCTAGGACTTCCAGGACTATGTTGAATAGGAGTGGTGATAGTGGGCATCCTTGTCTTGTCCCAGATTTTAGTGGGAAGCTTTTGAGTTTTTCACCGTTGAGTACTATGCTGGCTGTAGGTTTGTCATATATAGCTTTTATTATGTTGAGATATGTTCCCTCTATGCCCACTTTGGCGAGAGTTTTTATCATAAATGGGTGTTGAATTTTATCAAATGCTTTTTCTGCATCGATTGAGATGATCATGTGGTTTTTGTCCTTTCTCTTGTTGATGTGATGTATTACACTGATTGATTTGCGTATGTTGAACCAGCCTTGTGTCCCTGGGATGAACCCCACTTTGTCATGATGTATAATCTTTTTTATGTGTTGTTGGATTCTATTTGCTAAAATTTTGGTGAGGATTTTGGCGTCTATGTTCATCAGTGATATTGGCCTATAATTCTCTTTTTTTGTAGTGTCTTTGCCTGGTTTTGATATCAGGGTGATGGTGGCTTCATAGAATGAGTTTGGGAGTATTCCCTCCTCTTCAATCTTCTGGAAGAGTTTGAGAAGGACTGGTATGAGTTCTTTGTATGTTTGGTAGAATTCCCCGGTGAAGCCATCCGGTCCTGGACTTTTATTTGTAGGGAGGTTTTTAATTGCTATTTCTATTTCCTTTCTAGTGATCGGACTTACTTACAAGCTTCTGCACAGCAAAGGAAACCAGAAATAAAACAAGAAGAAAACCTACGGAATGGGAGAAAATTTTTGCAAGTGAAACCAACAAAGGCTTGATCTCCAGAATATATAAGCAGCTCATATGACTCAATAAGAAAAAAATAAACAACCCAATCTAAAAATGGGCAGAAGACCTAAACAAGCAATTCTCCAAGGAAGACATACAAATGATCAAAAAGCACACGAAAAAATGCTCAATATCACTAATTATCAGAGAAATGCAAATCAAAACTACAATGAGGTATCACCTCACACCAGTCAGAATGGCCGTCATTCAAAAATCCACAAATGACAAATGCTGGAGAGGCTGTGGAGAAAGGGGAACCCTCCTACACTGCTGGTGGGAATGCAGTTTGGTGCAGCCACTATGGAAAACAGTGTGGAGATTCCTCAAAAGACTAGGAATAGACTTACCATATGACCCAGGAATCCCACTCCTGGGCTTGTATCCAGAAGGAAATCTACTTCAGGATGACACCTGCACCCCAATGTTCATAGCAGCACTACTATTTACAATAGCCAAAACATGGAAATAGTCTAAATGTCCATCAACAGGTGACTGGATAAAGAAGATGTGGTATATTTATACAATGGAATACTACTCAGCCATAAAAACTGACAGCATAATGCCATTTGCAGCAACATGGATGTTCCTGGAGAATGTCATTCTAAGTGAAGTAAGCCAGAAAGAGAAAGAAAAATACCATATGAGATCGCTCATATGTGGAATCTAAAAAACAAAAACAAACAAACAAACAAAAACAAAGCATAAATAAAGGACAGAAATAGACTCACAGACAGAGAATACAGACTTGTGGTTACCAGGGGGGTGGAGGGTGGGAAGGGATAGACTGGGATTTCAAAATTGTAGAATAGACTACACTGTATAGCACAGGGAAATATACACAAAATGTTATGATAACTCACAGAGAAAAAATTGTGACAATGAGTGTGTATATGTCCATGAATAACTGAAAAATTGTGCTGAACACTGGAATTTGACACAACATTGTAAAATGATTATAAGTCAATAAAAAATGTTAAAAAAAAAAAAAAGATCTCTTCCCTAACTCCCCATTCAGTGAGGCCTCCACCCAAGTTACTCTCATGTCATTTCCCACCCTTTATTTTTTTAAGGGAAATTTTATAACATGGCCTTTTAAAGGTCACACTTCTTCATTGAGGGGTAGCAGAGACCAGCTAGGAGATATTAAAATAACCTAGAGAAGAGTGTAAATATAAGAGGTAACCATGGAGATGATAAAATAGACTTGGATTTAGGAAACGTTTTGGAGGTAAAGGTGATAAGACTTGCTCGTAGTTTAGATTATTTTTCACTACTGAGGGATTTCTAGTGAGAGAAATAGATATATAGGGCATATAGGCTTTTGGCCTAAACAAATGAGTAAATTTTGTTGCCTCTTTACAAGATGGGAAAGGACTAGGGTAGAAGCAAATCTGGGGAGAAAGTCAAGATGTCTACTTTGACTTCCTGAGGTGAAGTTACCTATTAGACATGCATATGGAGATGACATAGACAGGGATGTGAAAGTCACAGAAGAGGTCAAGGCTGGATATGAACTTGGACATTATTAGCATATAAATATTTTGTAGTTACAAGAATGTAAGAGGTAATTTAGGAAAGAAATGCAGCTTGATACCAGTGATACCAAGTAGATTCAACTTTGCCTAAAGAATAACTCACTATGTAATCATCATTTACGTCACCATGACTGGGGCTGTTGTTCTCTTATCAATGATCACTCAAGTTTTCCGGGCTTGGGTTCTTTGTCAGATTTTAGATCCACCCAAAGTTGTTCATTATACACTATGTATCCATCCATGCCTTCATTCCTTTTTCACTGTCATTCACTTTCCCCCTAACCTGTGGTCTCATCATTAACTCATATCAAGACTGACACATATGTTCATCCTATAATTTCTCCTGGCTTCCTCTCCTTCTCCTCCAATCAAAAATGCACATGAAGCTTCTCTACTTATCTTCATCAAACAGCATTTTCATCACAGTGCTGATATATTAGTCATGATAGTTAGCTACCCAAAAATCCTAACCAATTATCATAATAAAAGGATAATGCTCACCGATGTTTCAGTCAAATATGGCAGGGGGGTCCCTCCTGGGCATCCATCTTTCAGGCAGTGGTTCATGAAACTAACTTGCTTCATTATAGACCTCCAACATCTGTGAGAAAGTGTATAAGACCACAGTGGACCTTTCATGGCCAGGTCTGGAATTGGCATAACACTCTTTGCAACATCCAACTGACCCAGTTTTAGGGCCCCTGGTAACTACAGTCAATTTTGGGAAATGTTGCCTTCCTGTAATCCCTGAAAGAAGGAAAGGAATGGTAAGACTCTAGCAAGACTGCGCCAGCCAAATTTCTAATGAATCAAAAAAGTTGAATTAATCATTCTCCTCATTCATGTGTAGTATCCTCATTGGTTTGGGCAAGACTTCTTTCTTAGATGTAAATCTGTTTGTGTGCATTCCTATTTGCCACCATTCCCATCCTTCACCAGAGAGATCATTATGTGTTTGCTATTTATCTCTTGATTTGTATATGTTATTTAAAACATGCAGGTATTCTAATTTACATAAAAGGCATCATGTTATTTATCCAATCTCTTCCTTACTTGTTCACTCACCATTATGTTTTTGAGATCTACTTATATTTCTGTGTGTATCTAGTCTTTTGCTTCAAATCACTCCATAGCTCTCCAGGGTGGGCCCCCAACACTTTTTTTCCTATGCTCTTTCCCAGTGATAGACTCCCAGGTTCCCACAACATTTCTAGCACCACACCTATCTCTAATATTAACAGGTTGCTATACATCCCTTTACCATGAAGTTTATTTTCACTAAGAGGCTTTAATCTTTAGAGCAATTTTAGGTTTGCAGAAATATTGAGAAGAAAGTACAGAGTTTTCATGTACCCTCTCACACACACAATTTCCTGTATTATGAACATCTTGTATTCATATGGCACATTTTTCATAACTGACGGGCCACTATTGATACATTGTTGAATAAATCCTTAGTTTACATTAGGACACAATCTTTGTGTTGCACAGTCTTAGGGGAAATGCATAATGTCATGTATCCATCATTAGAGTATCTCCCTAATGCCCTGTGCTCCACCTATTCATCCCTCCCTCTGAACCTCTGGCAACTCGTACTATGAAAATTTATTTAGCATATATAGACTGTCTTCATACTTACTGTATTTTCATTTCTCAGTTTTCCAATGATTGCCTTTTCATCATGTGCTCAACCGCAGCTCTTTTTTAAAACACAATTCTATTCTGAGTTCTCTGATACAAATATAGTAATAAAATATATGTTGTAAGAATACTCAGAAAGTAACACATTTACCAGACTTATAATGACAAGTATACTATTAAAGTAAGAAATGTTTCAGAGCAGGTGTCCAAAACCAAGGGTTGTCCATATATTAATCCTACTGATAATTTAGTATCAGCTTATGTAATTTTGTTCAAGATGACTCCAGAAAGGGCCTTTTTTCTGCCATTCCCTGACATACAGCCCTTCTTTTTATCTTCCCCTTCTTTTTTCCTTATTCTCTGTATCCCATCATCCTCTCCTCTGAACTTTCTATCAGTTCCTGCACTGAGGGGAACAGTTGCTGGATGGTCTTCTGTTTGAGCTGAAACATATTTCTCAAGGTGTTTAAGCCTAGACACAACTGAGAGTGGTTTTTACACAATCTACCTGCAGCTTTGATGCACATAATCCCACTCTTCTTTTCAAATAAGTATAGCCTTTTTCTTGATAATGCAGACCCAAGTATAGATCTCCTGATTTCACTTCTCAGTGCTCTAAATTCAACACACAAATCCACTAACCTGAATGCACATATTTTATAATAAAACACTTGTGACAACTTTCATATTTTATCTTTTATTTCACTGGAGTAAGAGTCCTCCTGGTGATATGCTGGTGAGTAAATTTGAACAGTCTCATATTGACAAATAGGGAGCATTACATCTGTCAGTTCTACTGTTGACAAATATAACTATTCTTCCAACTCTGAAGTGCAATGTTTCACTTGTTAAACATTTACCCTAAATTTCAAGATGTGTTGACTTTTGTCAAGTTTCCAAATATTAACTTTGTTCATAAATAACCTGCTCTGGTTCAATGTTTCTTAGGTTTGGGTGGAAGATGGTACTCATCTTGGTGTTTATTCCATTCACCATTGCTGACACCTGTGCAGCCTTTGCTCCTACCTTCATCATGTCCTGCTCACTCTGCTTCTTGGCAGTGTTCTGTACCATGACTATGTTTGCAAACTCTTCGAGTGTAAGTCAATATTTTGAGCCTTTTATTGTCTCCATGCCTTTAATTGACCTTGAAATTGCCCTTTTGTCTGAAACTACTATTATTATCTGTGTTTTCTTCCAGTGTCAGAGTGGGCAGTTCCCCAGAAGCTAGTTATGGTAGTAATGATAATATTAAGTTCCTACAGTATTGGGAAGACTTGTGGGAGTGCTACTGGGGAGCAGATTCTTGTCTCATCATAGAAAAAGTTCAGAAACAAGACATGGAGGTCAAGAAAGGAGAGCAGTACACAGTTGAAAGAACTTGGGTTCATATTCTAATAGTATGGGTTACAACTCTTGGTTATTCCTAACTCTGTGATCTTAAGCAATTTAGTTAATCTAAAGCTCTGTTACCTCACCTGCAAAACAGGGATATTAATATGTATACCTGTCAGGGTTGCTATGAGTATTAAATAGGACAATGTATGCAAGTCATATAATACGATCCCTAGCATGCACTGAGTTCTCAATAAATGATAACCAGTTCACCATCCAGAAAAGAAAGGAAGGAAGGAAGGAGGAGAGAAGAGAGAGAGAGAGAAAGAGAGAAAGAAGAAAGAAAAAAAGAAAGAAAGAGAGAAAGAAAGAAAGAAAAAGAAAGAAAGAAAGAAAGAAAGAAAGAAAGAAAGAAAGAAAGAAAGAAAGAAAGAAAGAAAGAAAGAAAGGAAGGAAGGAAGGAAGGAAGGAAGGAAGAGGAAGGAAGGAAGGAAGGAAGAAAGAAAGAAAGAAAGAAAGAAAGAAAGAAAGAAAGAAAGAAAGAAAGAAAGAAAGAAGAAAGAAGAAAGAAAGAAAGAAAGAAAGAAAGAAAGAAAGAAAGAAAGAAAGAAAGAAAGAAAGAAAGAAAGAAAGAAAGAAAGAAGAAAGAAAAGAAGAAGGAAGGAAGGAAGGAAGGAAGAAAGGAAGGAAGGAAGGAAGGAAGGAAAGAAGGAAGGAAGGAAGGAAGAAAAGCAGGGATTTATTAAGTGATAGATAGTACACTCTCAAGGGGACAGCAGACAGACCCAGGTGGGAAGCTGCCCAGAGTTTCTTTGGCAAGCTGATTATATGGGATGTAAAAATGAATGGGCAGAATATTTATTGGTGGGGAGGGGTCTGAGGTAGACTTTCATAATCTTCATCCCAGCTCTACCTTCCCAAAGGGAGGAGGGATTTTTTGTCCTTATTTAGTCTTGATCAGGAAGTTGGGTGAGGGCATAATGAGCAAAAGGTTACATTCAGATGGGGATATAATGAGTGAAATTTTACATTCAGATAGTGGAGATTTCTGTTTTGTCCCACATTTTTTGTCTGCCTCCAGGACACTTGTCAACCCAAAATGTAGGGTTTCTTATCAGTCCAGAGGTTCCTGATTTTTTCGGGCTGCCCAAGGACCTCCATTGTTCACAAGGTGTGTGGTTCCTGCCATTTGGCCTGTGTCTCCCTTTCTCTGCTTATATCTAGCTACCTGCCTACTCTAACAGGAGGACTGGCTTTTGCTATTCAAGACTGATAGACACTGAAGCTGACAATGACTATACCCTTGCTTGTCTTATTCTTATTCTCCAGGTATGGACACTCTCCATATTCACCACCTGTAAGGAAGGCTGTGATGAGAACAGAGAAGAAAATACTGACACTTGGGATCTGTTTAGATCCTGGCAGGGTCCTGAGCCATGGTCTTCATTAGTACCAATTGTGCCATTTGAGGAAGAAAGAAAAGAGGGAATAAAATGACATGCTACCTAGAAGGCTAGCATTTTTCAGTTATCATTGTATCATAAACACAGCATTATCATGAAATCATTTTTGTTAATAGAAAATGATATACCCACTTATTTATAATGAGAAAATTGTTTTTTATTTAACTTTGGAAAGTATTGTGTGATGGAGATGGTTTGAGGGCTTTTTATCATTGTAAGATTGGATATAAGTAAAGGAAAATCTCCATAACAATTTGAAATTGGAAGTGTTTATTTTCTCTAGCACTAAGAATTGGCATGGGGGATGATTTCAGCAAAAATGACAAATGAAGACTTCCAAAAATGGGTTGCTCCATAAAAGAAAAAAATCTGCAAAAAAGTTGTCAGAATAAACTTTTTCAGAACTCTAGAAATCAACCAAAGGTTTGCAATAATCCATGGACTCTTGTTTGAGAAAAATGGCTGAATCTCAGAAAGAATAGTGAGTGTTGAGGTATTTTAACATATCCTAGTCCCATTTACTACTCCCCAGCTATACCATAGCCTTGAAAATTGATGACTTACTTTCTAAATAGTAGGGGGAGAATAACAGAACTTGAGTTATTTCAAAGCGTCATTCACAAAGACCAGTCATTATTTGACCTGCCATGGTTTCCATAAGATCCTATTTGAAATCCCTTTCTGTATTTGACCAGCATGAAAGGACTCTCCTCGTGGAGCATTTGCTGAAAATATTCACTGGCAAGTGTTTTGAGGTCACAAGATTCCTGAATTGATGAATAACAATTGGGGAAATAGATGCCTAACAAAAAGGCTTAAATGAGAAAATATCTATACTGACCTATCTATGAGAAATATCTAGACTGGCTTTGAAAAGCTCCAAAATATTCTTTGGAGTCTAGAAAAACATGCACATGTGTAGAGCTGTGTGCATACTCATGAATGTCTAGAGAAAACCCTAAGCTCTCACCTCTGGATGACCCGGAGGTTCTGTACAAGTAGTAAGCAAAGACAAAGACACAGATCACACTGCCTGGTTGAGTGTTGAAAGCAAGCCCCAACACACTCAGAGCATCTCAGTAAAGTCTGAGAGATTTATTGGTTGCAGGTCATTAATTCATTAGCTGACCACTATGCTAACCAAGTACAGACTTCAGTGGCCACACATGAATAAGAATATAAATCTTACAGAATTAGTTCACAAAAAGTCACTAACCAACTGAAAAACAACCACTATAACAAGCAGCAACAATATCTAATTTCCAGCGTTATCACATTATATTATTTAAAAGATACAATGTTCAACAAAAGCTCTAAGCCAAACAAAGAAATAAGAAATTATGACTTTTACATAGGAAAAAAAAAAGCCCAAACAATATAAAATGCACCTGAGGAAACCCAGATGTTAGCTTATTAGACAGAGGCTTAAATCTGCCATATAAATATTCTCAAGACATAAAATAAAATATCCTCAAAAATTAAAGAATGAAAGGAGAAGATTCAAGATGGTGGCATAGGATGATCCTGTGTTCACCTCTTCCCATGGACACACCGAAGCTACATCCTTATATAGAACAATTCTCTCCCCAAAAGACTGGAGAACAGCTCTTCCACAAAAAGGACCAAAAGAGAGGGGGAAAGTCATATTGAGATGGGTAGGAGGGGCAGAGATGCGGTCTTGCCAGGACCCCCATCCCAAGTGTAGTGACCCACAAGCAGGAGGGATATCACAAACTCAGGGCTGCTCTTGAGGAGTGAAGTGTTTGAGCCCATGCTGGGCACCCCAGCCTGTGGGACTTGCACTGGAAAGGTAAGCGTCTAAAATGATAAAGGAGTCAATCCAGCAAGAAGGTATAACATTTATAAATATATATATACGAGACATAGGAACACCAAAATATATAAGGCAAACATTAACAAGCTAAAGGGAGAAATTGCAATACAATAATAGCAGATGAATGGATAAATCATCCAGACAGAAAATAAATAAGGAAACATTCGCTTTAAACAACACATTAGCTCAGATTAATTTAATGGATATACACTAAACAGTCCATCCAAAGGCAGCAGAATACACATTCTTCTCAAGTGTACATGGAATATCCTCCAGGATAGATAACATGTTAGGCCACAGAACAAGTCTCGATAATATTAAGAAAATTGAAATTCTAGGGAGGAGATCAAGATGGCTGAGTAGGAGGATGTGGAGCTCACCTCCCCCCACAAACATATAAGAAATACATCTACGTGTGGAACAATTCTCACAGAAAACAAACTGGAAATTGGCAGAAAATCTCTTATATAATCAAAGCTGCAAGAAAGACCCCCCACATAATTAGGTAGGACAGGGTTAAAAAAAAAAAAAAGATATTGGAACAGGACCAGTGACCCTGGGAGGGAGCTGTGAAAAAGGAAAGGCCCACTCCAGTGGCCCCTCACCCTAGGAACACCCTTTGCTGACTGAGAGGTCTGTTGGGACGGATAGAGGAGCTTATATGTGGAATCTAAATTTATATGTGGAATCTAAAAAAAAATACAAATGAATCTATATACAAAATGGAAACAGACTCACAAACAGAAAACAAACTTACAGTTACCAAAGAGGAAAGGGATGGGGGAGGGATAAATTAGGAGTATGGAATTAACAGATACACACTACTATACAAAATAGATAAGCAACAAGGATTTACTGTATAACACAGGAAAATACATTCAGTATCCTATAACCTATAATGCAAAATAATCTGAATATATATATACATATATAACTGAACCACTTTGCTGTACCACTGAAACTTACACAATATTGTAAATCAACTATACTTCAATTAAAAAATAAAAAGCTTCTGCACAGCAAAGGAAATAATAAAGAGTCAATCTATGGAATGAGAGAAAATGTCTACAAATCATATATTTCATAAGGGGTTCATATCCAAAATATACAAGGAAATAAAAAACTCAATAGCAAAAAATAGTAATAATCCAATTAGGAAATAAAGGGTCTGAATAGACATTTCTCAAAAGAAGAAATACAGATGGACAATAAGTATATGAGAAGGTGCTCAATGTCACTAATCATCAGGGAAATGTTAATCAAAACTACAGTGAGATATCACCTCACGCCTGTTAGAATGGCTATTACCAAAAAGACAAAAGACAGCAAGTGTTGGGGAAGATTTGAAGAAATGGGAACCTTTGTACACTGTTGGTAGGAATGTAAACTGGTACAGCCATTATGAAAATAATGCAGATTGGCAATCATTATAACATTTTATGGCCTGATATTCAACTTGCAGCTCTTTGAGAGCAATGATTTTCTGTTCCAGGTTATCTTTGAAGCTGTCATCCTCACAGCCAGGTATGATGCTCTTTCAACATTGAATCATATGAGTCATCAAGTAAGCCAGATACTGTTCACATTCCTGGTAGGAATTTCCATTCTAGTCAATGAGAAAAGGAAGTGGTTTCCCCCGTTGCTCAGAGATTACATTGGTCTTACCTGCTTAATGCCAAAATAATGCCATTTTTCGCTGAGAGCCAAAGGACTTCCTGAAGTCAGGATGAGGGTTTAGAATGAATACTGACATTGTTAGCAGGACATAGGCTTTTACATAGAATGAGTATCAGTAAGGAATGGTTCAGACACGTGGTTGTCTTCATTACATCCAAGGAGAACTTGGATATCAGTTCCAATGACACCTAAAGTTTCTTGAGAATAGTAACTAACCACTTGCCCTTTGACCAATCAGACTTTTAATAACAGTCATAGAGGAGATAGGCCTTGCAATTACATCCCAAAGCAGGGACACAATGCTCTTACTTTCTCTGTCTAGGATTCTTTCTGATTTTTAAGGTCTCCATAATTTGCCTATTTCCTTATCCCTATATATTCACTTTTGAGTCTGGTATTAAATCACCATAAATGCAACACTTTTTTTTCTGTATATATATATTTTTTTAATTGAAGTATAGTCAGTTTACAGAGTTGTGTCAATTTCTCTGTGGTGTACATCATAATGCTTCAGTCATACATGAACATACATATATCTGTTTTCATATTCTTTTTCACCATAAATTGGCACAAGATATTGAATATAGTTCCCTGTGCTATACAGTGTGAACTTGTTTATCTATTTTATAGATATTAGTTAGTATCTGCAAATCTCAAACTCCCAATTTATCCCTTCTTATCCACTTTCCCCCTGATAACCATGTTTGTTTTCTATGTCTGTGAGTCTGTTTTTGTTTTTTAAGTAAGTCCATTTGTCTTTTTTTTTCAGATTTCACATATAAGTGATATCATATGGTATTTTTATTTCTCTTCCTGGCTTACTTCACTTAGAATGACATTCTCCAGTTCATCCATGTTGCTGTAAATGGCATTATTTTATTATTTTATGGCTGAGTAGTATTCCATCATACAGCTTCTTTATCCAGTAATCTGTTGATGGACATTTAGGTTGTTTCCGTGTCTTGGCTATTGTAATCAATGCTGCTATGAACATTGGGTTGTATGTATCTTTTGAATTAAGGTTCCCTCTGGATATATGCCCAGGAGTGGGGTTGCTGGCACATATGGAAGAGACTTCCTGACTGAAGTATTATTTCAATGAAATAAAAATCACTTGTCTTAAAGCAGAGAGGTGTACAGTAGGAACAAGGGAAAAAGCTAACCTTAATATGTCTCTTAATCTGCCCTAAACAAGGAAGCGATTAAGAAGCTAATCCAGCCTCTCTTATGTAATGGTTATGAGAACATTAGTGGTCACTACACTTCACATAAGTCTCAGAGCAGGAACATATTTTCAAGACCCCAGATTGGTGGGCTCCATCTTCCTCTTGATGCAAGCTTACTTCCTTATAGGCAAGCCCTCTCCATTGCTTTAAAGTCCTATTTTTTTAAATTTTATGTTATTGAGTTATAGTTAGTTTACAATGTTGTGTCAATTTCCAGTGTAGAACACAATTTTTCAGTTATACATGAACATACATATATTCATTGTCGCATTCTTTTTCACCGTGAGCTACCACCAGATCTTGTATGTATTCCCCTGTGCTATACAGTAAAATCTTGTTTATCTATTCTATATATACCTGTCAGTATCTAGAAGTCAAATTCGAACTCCCCGTCTGTTCCTTCCCACCCCCCTACCCCCTGGCAACCACAAGTTTGTATTCTATGTCTATGAGTCTGTTTCTGTTTTGTATTTATGTTCATTTGGCTTTTTCTTCTCTTTCTTTCTTTTTTTTTTTTTTTTTTTTTTAGATTCAACATGTGAGCAATCTCATATGGTATTTTTCTTTCTCTTTCTGGCTTACTTTACTTAGAATGACATTCTGCAGGGACATCCATGTTGCTGCAAATGGCATTATGTTGTCGTTTTTTATGACTAATTATCAGAGAAATGCAAATCAAAACTACGATAAGGTATCACCTCACACCGGTCAGAATGGCCATCATTCAAAAGTCCACAAATGACAAATGCTACAGAGGCTGTGGAGAAAGGGGAACCCTCCTACACTGCTGGTGGGAATGCAGTTTGGTGCAGCCACTGTGGAAAACAGTATGGACATTCAAAAGACTAGAAATAGACTTACCATATGACCAAGTAATCCCACTCCTGGGCATATATCCAGAAAGAACCCTACTTCAAAAAGACACCTGAACCCCAATGTTCATAGCAACACTATTTAAGCCAAAACATGGAAACAGCCTAAATGTCCAACAGATGACTGGATAAAGAAGATGTGGTATACTTATACAATGGAATACTACTCAGCCATAAAGTCCTATTTATATTGTTTTTATTGACTAAAAAAGTGCCTTTTTGAACTTTCAGTGTCAGTGGTTCCCAGGATGACATTTATTGCCAAATGAAGTCCTAATGCTGGCTTCTTTAATCCTGAATTATCATTCTAGAGCTTGTTTTTCTTCACACTGTCTCCTCATAAATAAGTCCAGTCCTTTTATTACTGTCTGGTGGAATACCTGTCCCTAGTCAAAAATTGTTCCTGCACCCTTAATTCTAAACTGCTCAGGGCACAGGTTATAAACTCTTTGGTTATCATCCGTATACATTTCTATGTCCTACAGACAGTGTACAGAAAATATTAGACAGAGTAAATAAAATAAATATTTCCTGACTTTCCCTACCACTTTCTTTACTGGCAATTCTCAAATGTGCAATGAGAATTGAAGGAATTGACTCTTCAATGTTGAAGCTCTAACATTCTACAGTCTACATTTCTCAGCTTACCAACCCTTCCATAATCTCTGTTATGTAGTAGTTTGTCTGCCATGTTTCACACTTGCAAACCCTTCCTACAGGATCTTTTCATGATTATTCGAGAGTTGACAGATTTCTTCAGCCACAATATCCTGACTCTTACTGGTCTTCCTCTGTCTAGAAATGCAGACCCTCTGTGTGGCTCTATGAGCTTGAGAACTGATGCTCTTTCTGCTGCTTTCAGTCATTCTTCCATCCACCAGAATGAACCCATTCTCACCATCCCACCATTCATATATATATATGTATGTATATGTGTGTGTGTATATATATACACACATACATACATACACATACACACACACATATGAATATATATATACATATATAATAGAATATTACTCAGTCATAAAAAGAAATGAAATAATGCCATTTGCAATAACATGGATGGACCAAGAGATTATCATACTAAGTGAAATAAGTCAGACAGAGAAGGACAAATATTGTATGATATCACTTATATGTGGAATCTAAAAAACTATACAAATGAACTTATTTACAAAGCAGAAATATTCTCACAGACATGGAAAACAAACTTATGGTTACCAAAGGGGAAAGAGGGGAGGGATAAATTGGGAATTTAGGATTAACATATATAAAATAGATAACCAACATGAGCCTACTGTATAGCACAGGGAACTATATTCAATATCTTATAATAATCTATAATGGAAAAGAATCTGAAAAAATAGATTTTTATATATATGTGCATAACTGAATCACTTTGCTGTACACCTGAAACATCATAAATCTGCTATACTTCAATAAAAAGAAAAAAGAAGCTTTAAATTAAAAAAAAAAAAACTACTTCACAGGATCGGTGCTTTGGGTATCCCCATTTAAATAAACATAAAACTGAGGTTTAGAGCAGTTCCCAACATGATACTGTCAAAGTTAGGAAACAGTAGAGGTAAAACTTCAGATTTGCCCTCAAAGCCCATGTGTTTACAACCCTGCTGTATTGCCCCCTATAATGAAATGAAAGTAATAAACAAGAACTTAGATGTATAGATTTTACAACATTTTCTTCATATTGCTATTTGCACCCTAAGTTCAACAGCTGGAGGAATCAGTATAATGTTCAATGGGTTTTGAGCAGCCCTGTTATCTCTTTTGATTATTCTAACAGTATACGCTCCCCACCTGCCCTGGATCACCTATGGAGACTTCCCCATCTTCACTGGTCTTGTTGTCTTCCTCCTTCCTTAAACCAGGAATCAGCCTCTTCCTAACACCATCCAGGATGTGGAAAAAGAGTGAGTAAACTCTCCAGCTGTCATTAGGGAAGGGCTGAGTACTATAGCTCTGTGATAAGGAAGGCAAAGGACTATCTGGGGTTCTCTGTCCTTCATGCAGGCTCAGACCTGGGTTATTTCCATTTGTGTCCACATCCTTTAGCTCAGTAACACCCTGCTCACAATGGTGTTGGATTTCTCTTGAGGCTCTGTAGATCCCACAGACCACCTAGCACCAGGAGGTTTAGTCACGGAAAGGCCAAAATTAGTCTTCTTGTGACTGATACATGCTCTCTTCCTCTCCCTCATAGGAGACTCCTGATGTTTTTTTATAAATCTGCTAAAACTCAAATGCCTCATTCTCTTCCCTCTAGTTTTGTCATTCATCAAGCCAGCGAGTTCCTGATAAATTGTGGGGAAGGGAATTAGATTGCCTTATAGATATAAACCTTTTTACTGCTTCAGTCAGGGAAGAGTTTTGGGATGGAGCATAGAATAAAATCCTTCTTGCAAAGATGACAGCATAGCTAAAGGAAGTGGATCTTGTTGGGAGAACTTTGAGATTTCATTAAATTTTCTGCCCCAGGTAATGAAAGTTTTGAGGAAAGAGAGAAATTAAGGAAGTAGGAAAACAGAGTTTGAAATGAGGAAAAAATAAGAAAGTACCCTTAAAATCTTCAATTCACCTTCTGATTTTCCTATAACGTGATTGGTCAAAGGTCTAAAGAGACAATGTGGAGAGTAGCAGGTATGAGAGCCTTTCCCAGAATAATAGTGTCGATATGTAGAGGGTCTTGGATACAAAGCTGATGGATAGAAGGCCAGCTTATCCTTGGGCCTATAGTGTTTATGCATTTATTCTACATCTTTGTTGTTTGTTTCCTGATTTTTGTCCTTCTTGGATTTCTTTTCCGCAGCAGAAGAGATTCAAGAAAAAACAAAGCAGGATGATATTTACATAAAGTAACCTTATTTTAAGGAGTTCCTAAGAGCTAATCAAAATCAGAGCAAAATAAGGAGGGAAAATCAGATTGTTCCTTTATATGCGAAAAACTAACCAAAAATATAATAGACAGATGGATGCTATTTACAGTTACAGCACTAAATATATCAATTTTCCCAAAATAACTTATGAGCTTAAGTAATTTTAACAATCACTTGGTTTTGGAAAGAAGTTACAAAAATTGTTCCAAATTCATCTAGAAATGAATAATAGCCAAGATCAAGATTTAAAAAAAAGGATCATCACAGAATAACAGTGGAGCTGGCGGGTATGTGATAAAGCATATGCAAGACTTTGTTGTAAAACTTCAACCATCAAAATGGTAACAGCAGATGCAGCCACAAATCAAAATAATTCCAGAAAAACACCCAAGTATGTATAAACACTTAGCATATGAAGTTTTGGTACCAAAAATCACTTCTAAAGTGAAAGATTATGTAATAAATAACATTACTTAGCTCTTTAGAGGTAAATTCACAACGTTGTATTGCTTTTCTTTTGCATTTTCTCTGACTTCATATATTAAACAATTAGCATGCATAATTTTGGGGTTTTGGGTTTTTTGTTTAGTTTTGTTTTGTTTGTTTTCGAGGAGTATTTAGATATATTTATTTTTAGAGGAGGTACTAGGGATTGAACCCAGGACCTCATGCATGCAAAGCGTGCACTCGACCGCTTGAGCTATACCCTCCCCTCTAACATTTTAAAATACTATAAATGCTGTCAAGTATTAAGGAGCAATTGACATGATAAATGATTTCAAAATGTATATGTATATATGTACATATTCAATAAACATTATAAGTAAAATTATTCTCCAATACAAAAATGAACAAAGAGCAAAAACAATTTTTAGAGAGGAAAAGCCACATGAATAAAAATTATATGAAGAGATACTCAGATTTAATAGTGATCAAAGAAATGTACACTAAAATTAAATACCAACCTTCATTTACCAAAGCCACAAAGACTTTTTATGTGCTACTCATTCATGGAGTGGGTGAAGTGCAATGAGACTGACACTCAACAGTGTGTATAAAGTAAAGCGTGTTATAAAGCTGCTAAAAAAAAAAAAGTAGTGTGGCATTCTTACCAAGAGCTTCAATATGAAGTTTACTCATCCAGTAAACACTTGTTGAGCTTTTACAACCCGCTATGCTGGTTCCTGTCATCTACCAATAAAGAAAATCAGAACAATCTGATTTTCATTCTGGATGCTCTTTTTCTCCTTTGCCTTATTACCCTGGTGAGAAACTCTAGCACAATGTAAAATAGAAGTCTTGAGAGTAAAACTCCTTGCTTTATCCCTGATTTTTGGAGGAAAGCATTCAGTACTTCACTGTTAACTATGAAGTTTATAAATTTTCTGTATATTCCCATTATCAGTTTAAAGAAGTCCCTTTTATTCCTACAATGCTGAAAATTGTTATCAAGTACAGATGCTGTAAAAAAAAAAAACAGAAGTAATTTTCCAGGTATGTTGAGATGATCTTTTTTCTTCCTTATTAGTGTCCTATGTGGAAAATTATAGTGACTCATTTTCAAATGTTAAAGCAGCTTTGTAATTCTGGGATAACCTCCACTTGGACATGACATTTTTATATAATATTGGACATGGTTTTCTAAAATGATGTTGAGATATTTTGCATCTATATTCATGAGAGCTATTAGTCTGTACTTTCCTTTTCTTGAAATATTTTGTTTTTGCATTAGAGTAGTTCCAGACTCACAGAATTAGTTTCAAAGTGTTTTCCCTCTGAAAGAGTTTGTGTAGAATTGAAATTATTTCTTCTCTAAATTTTCTTAAAATGTAGGGTGTAGAGTTCACCAGTGAATATATATGGCCCCATAGAGTTTTTTTGTTTGTTTCGTTTGTTTGTTGTTTTGTCTTGTTTTTTTTTTAAAAAAGGTATGAGAGATTTTAACTACAAATTTCATTTCCTTAGTAAATATATAAGGGTATTAGGTTATCTATTTCCTCTTCAGTGATTTTTCTCCTCATTGAGAGTCATATATTTCTGCTTATTTGCTTGCCTCAACTTTTTATTTAATGCATGACATTATTAGTTTTCTTACTTAGATGCTTGATTTTCTTTATTCCTACAGATATCCTTGGACTATTCTGGGATATGCCTAAATTGCTAGGAAGTAGTCTGATTCCCTGGCTCTTGCTTTTAAGCATTCTTAAGTAAAGCATAGAAACATTTAGTCTATGGTTAAACACCCCCTACTACTACTGAGCCAAAATTCTTGTGAATATACTATCCAGTGATCACTGAATTATGAAGCTTTCTATCCTGCCTAGAAGGAATAGGTACTATTCCTATCATGATGTGAAATCCAGAAACTTTCAGCTCTAATCATTTGCATGGGCCTTTCCCCAGACATGGGTGTTTTTCTCACATGCATATGCCAATACTTGTGATGCACCCTATGTAGATCTCTGAAGCTGTCTCTTTGTGTAGGTCTCTCCTTACTGTAGCTGTATGCTCAAACCCTAGCCTTGTGAATCTTCCAAGGCATGAGCAAAATTTTCCTGGTAGTGAATTTCCTACCTTGAACATCTTTTTCAATCTGGATATGTTACCGAGTCCAAACTCGTTCTGCTCGCCACACGACAGGCCAATAAATTGGGAGTTGAGGTGTTGGGGCAAGGAATAGCGACTTTATGTGAAAAGCCAGCAGACCAAGAGGATGGCAGACTGATATCTTGGAGAACCATCCTGCTCCAGTCAGAATAAAAGCTCTTTTTATACAAAAAAAAAAAAAAAAAAACAAAAACAAAAAAACAGTGGAGGGGGTGTGGTTGGTTGTTGCAAACTTCTTGGTATAGGAATTCTTTGTTCCTGCAGCTGTCCAGGGGGGCCCGATCATCATGATCCTGCAAAACCTCCAAGAAAACAAATGTTATTTTCTATTCTGCAACTTGTTATCTTTGCATTAGTGCAGAGCTAGCAAGACTAAGCCTAGAGAACAGGGCACAGTGGTTAAAGCCAAAGGAAAAGATCTAATATAGAGTCAGATTTGGGTTTTTTTCTATTACAGATAGGCTGAGAATTCCAGTTATCAAGTCCTGGCTCCTTTGCGTTTGTTTAACTGTCCTTCCCTCTATTTATCGCTCTCCTTTCACATTTTATTATGAGCAGCGAAAAGAAACCAGCAAATACCTTGCTTGTAAGTCTTATCTATAGATCCAAGTTTGTCGTTTACAAATCCTGCTTTCCACATAAATGTAGAACACAGTTCCACTGCACTTTCTGGCAGTCAGATATGAAGGATCCCCTTTCCTTCAGTTTCTAGCCATGTTAAATTTGTGGTAAATACAGTCATTCCATGTTCCTCTATTTCTGTATCCATAACTGTGTACTTGCTATTCACTCTGCCTGAATATCTTCTTCTACTGTTTAATTTTCACCTATTCCTTCTTAACTCTTGAAGATCTGCTCAGTCCAAATTCCTCACTGAAATCTCATCTCTACAATTAATACTTCTCTCCTTTATGCCATTTATTCAGTGGCATTAAATGTTGTCTCACTAATTCTTCCACAGCATGTTGTACATCTTCCATACATGACACTTAGGATATTAACTATTTCTCTTTTAATGGACTAGGAGACCATTAAAGACACTCAACTTCTTCTATATACAGAGATATACATGTTGTTGCAAATGCCAAGATTTCATTCTTTTTTATGGCTGAGTAATAGTCCATGTATGTATACCACATCTTCTTTATCCAGTCATCTATTGATGGGTACTTAGGTTGCTTCCATATCTTGGCTGTTGTAAATAATGATACAATAAACATAGGGATGCTTATATCTTTTCAAATTAGTGTTTTCATTTTCTCCAGATAAATACTCAGGAGTGGAATTGCTGGATCACATGGTAGTTCTATTTCTAATCTTTTGAGGAACTCCATACTGTTTTTCCATAGTGGCTACACCAGTATGCATTCACACTAACAGTGAGGCTCCCTTTTCTCCAGATCCCCAACAACACTGTTATTTGTTGTCTTTTTGATAATAGCGATTCTGACAGATAGTATCTCATTGTGGTTTCAATTTGCACTTTTCTGATGATCAGCAATGTTGAACATCTTTTCATGTGCCTGTTGGCCATCTGTGTGTCTTCTTTAAGAAAATATTCAGATCCTCTGTTTATTTTTTAATTGGGTAGTTGTTGGTTTGGTTTTGCTTTTGTTGTTGTTGTTTTTACATTGAATTGTATGAATTCTTTGTATATTTTGGGTATTAATCTCTTATCAGATATATAGTTTGCAAATATCTTCTCCCATTCAGTAAGTGGTCTTTTTGTTTTGTTGATAGCTTTCCTTGCTAGGCAAAAGATTTTTAGTTTAATGTAATCCCATTTGTTTATTCTTGCTTTTGTTTTTCTTGCCTGAAGAGACATACCCCAAAAAAATTACTAAGACTGATGTCAAATAGCTTACTGCCTGTGTTTTCTTCTAGAAGTTTTATTGTTACAGATCTTAACATTGAAGTCTTTAATCCATTTTGAATGCATTATTGTGCATGGTATGAGAGAGTAATCCAGTTTGATTATTTTGCATGCACTTGCCCAGTTTCCCCAACAAAAAGCTGTCTTTTTCCCATTGTATACTCTTTCCTCCTTTGTCATATATTAATTGCCCATATACATGTGGTTTCATTTCTGGGCACTCTATTCTGTTCCATTGATACATGTGTCTGTTTTTGTGCTGGTACCATACTGTTTTGATTACTGTAGCTTTGTAGTATAGTTTGAAATCAGGGATCATGATATTTCCAGATTTATTCCTCTTTCTCAAGATTGTTTTAGCTATTCAGGGTCTTTTGTGTTTCCATACAAATTTTAGAATTATTTGTTCTAGTTCTGTGTAAAATGCCGTTGGTATTTTTATAAGAATCACATTGAATCTGTCGATTGCCTTGGGTAGTATGATCATTTTAGTAGTATTAATTCTTCCAATCCACGAATATGGTATATTATTCTATTTGTTTCTGTCATCTTCAATTTCTTTCATCAGCCAGCCACCTTGGGATCAGGTCCCACTCACCAGCAGGCCAACACCAGAGTTAGGACACCCCAAACCCCACAGACATCCATGTCAAGAACCAGCCCCACCCACCAGCTGGCTGACATCAGCTCTAGGACCCCCAAGACCCTGCAGCCAGAAACTTTGGGACCTGACTCCACTCACCATCAGTGCCCTTTGGGGTCCTGCTTTCCCACCAGCAGGGCAACACCAGCTTCAAGACCCTTGAGACAGCCACCCCTGGATCCAGGCTTACTCACCAGCAAGCTGATACTAGATTTGAGACATCCCATACCCTGTAGCCACCCATCCTGGAACTTGGCTCTGCCCACCTGGGCTAGGACTAGCCCTGAGACCCTCATGGGCCCTGCAGCCAGCTGCCTTGTGACCTGGCAGCTTCCACACAAAGCAGGTCCTGGCAACCAATCAGAATGAGGGCCAGCCATACCTACCAGACCATCACACAGCCTGCCACAATAGAAGGACCTACACAGTCCATATAAAGGGCACCCCTGAAGCACATAGCTCTGGTGACCAGAGGGGACTGCACTGATGGGATGCATAGGATGTCTCCTACAAATGGAGCCATTCTGTCTCAACCTGGGATCACTTGTTCATCTTCAGCAGCCTTTGAAGAGCTCCTTAATCAAGCTGGAAGTCTAAGGAGACCTCCAACCTTTTAGATAGTTTCCTTATTACTTCAAACATGATAATACACTCTCTGTTCTCTTGCAGAACTCCACTGAAGCTATCCCTGGTCATTGTTATCAGAACCACATTCTCAACTATTTGGGATCCTCAATCCTCATGCCAAATGTTCTCATGCAAATTTCTGTCAAACAGAACACAAACCTAAGGCCAGAGAAGTGTCATCATTTCCTCCACCTCCAGTGGCAGCTCCTTCATCTAAATGGGATCTTCACAAACATGAACAAATAGGACCAGTTATTTAGGAAACCAGACAACATCTCACCATATCAGTTAAATAAGAAGATGGGCACTGGCTCAAGGATTTGGATTCTTGAAATTTACTCAGGTAATTGGAATATGCCAGACTTAAGCACCATTGTATTAAATCATGGGTAGAATGTAAAATGATCATATATCAGGGGTCCTACAGGGATTGGGATGGCTTCCTGGAGAAACTTATGTTTAGGCTTGCACTTGAAAGATGTTTATCAGTTTATTGGAGTATTGAGAGTTGGTGGAGTAATAATTAATGGAAACAGCCACTTTTCCTCTCTTAGGTTCATAGGAGGGAGGGAACCTGGAGCATTTGAAGTTCAGTATGCTTAGAGAGTGGGATGCCAAGGGAGAGTGGCTAGAGACAGAGCTAGGGAGGGAGAAGGGATTGTGTTAGTTTCTTACACCACCATAACAAATTACTACAAACTTGGTGGCTTAAAACAACAGAAGTTTACTCTCCCACAATGTTAGAGTCTATAAGTCTAAAACCAAGGTGTCAGGGCCATACTCCCTCTGAAGGCTCTAAGGGAGGATCATTTATTGCCTCTGGTCATTGCTGGCTATTTGGATTTCTTTGGCTTGTAGACACATCATTCCAATCTCTACCACCATCATCACATGGTGTTCTCCCTATGTGCTTCTGTGTCACAAATTTTCCTCTTCTTGAAAAACACCAATCATTGGATTAGGGCCTACCCTAATCTAGTATGACCTCATCTTAGATTACATCTTCTAGAAAAAAACAGAAGGAAAGCGTCCTAACGTTGGTCTTTGGCCATGACACCAAAAGCAGAAGCAACAAAAGCAAAAAACAATAAGTGGGACTACATCAAACTAAAAAGCTTCTGCACAGTAAAAGAAACAATCAACAAAATGAAAAAGCAACCTATGGACTGGAAAAATCATTTGCAAACCATACATCTGATAAAAGGTTACTATCCAAAATATATAAGGAACTCGCACAACTCAATAGTGAAAAAAAAAACAAATTCCAATTTTTAAATGGGCAAAGGACCTGAACAGACATTTTTCCAAAGAAAACATACATGTAGTCAACAAGCACATGAAAAGGTGCTCTACATCACTAATCATTAGGGAAATGCAAGTCAAAACCACAATGAGATATCACTCACATCTGTTGGAATGGCTATTTTCAAAAAGACAAGAGATAATAAATGCTGTTAAGGATATAAAGAAAAGGGAATCCTTGTGCACTATTGTGGGGTTGTAAATTGGTACTGCCACTATAGAAAACAGTGTAACAGTTTTTCAAAAAATTAAAAGTAGAACTACCATATGATCCAGCAAAGGAAATGAAATCACTACCTCAAAAAGGTATCTGCACTCTTATGTTTATTGCAGCATTTTTCACAATAGCCAAGATCTTTAAATGACCTAAGCATCCACTGATAGATGAATGGATACAGAATATGTAATATACATACACATGAATATTATTATTCATCCATAAAGAGAAGGAAACCCTGCCACTTGTGATGATAAGGATGGAATTGAGGGCATTATGCCTAGTGACAGAGAAAGATAAATTCCATATGATCTTACTTATACATGGAATCTAAAAACATTGAAGTCATAGGAACAGAGAGTAGAATGGTGTTTGCCAGTAGCTGGGGGTTGGGTGAAATGGGAAGAGGTTGGTCAAAGTTTCAAACTTCCAGTTATAGGATAAGTTCCAGGGATCTAAGGAACAGCATGGTGACTATAATTAACAATATTGTATTCAATACTGGAAAGTTGCTCTGAGAGTGAAACTATAATGTTCTCATCACAACAACAACCCAATAATAATTATGTGATAGAGAACAAACTGGTGGTTATCAGAGGGGAGAGAGTAGAGGGGAGTTGCAAGATAGGGGTAGAGTATTAAGAGGTACAAACTACTATATAGAAAATAAATAAGCTACAGTTCATAGCAGCTCTATTTACAATAGCCGATACATGGAAGCAAACTGAGTGCCCATCAACAGATGACTGGATAGAGAAGTTGTGGCATATATATATATAATAGAATACTACTCAGCCATAAAAAGAATAAAATAATGCCATTTGCTGCAATATGGATAAGCCTGGAGATTGTCATACTAAATGAAGTAGACCAGAAGGAGAAAGAAAAATACTAAATGATATCATTTGTATGTGTGGAATCTAAAAAAAAAAAAAAAGACATAAATGAACTTATTGACAAAACAAAAACAGACTCACAGACATAGAAAACAAACTTATGGTTACCAGAGGGGAAAATGGGTTGCAAGCGATAAATTGGGAGTTTTTGAGATTTGCAGATAATAACTACTATATAAAAAAATAGATAAACAAGTTTCTACTGTATAGCACAAGGAACTATATTCAATGTCTTGTAGTAATCTATAATGAAAAAGAATATGGAAAGGAATATATGTATGTACATGTATGACTGAAACATTATGCTGTACACCAGAAATCGACACAACATTGCAAACTATGCTTTGATAAAGAATACCAAAAAAACTATAATGCAAAAGAATCCAAAAAAGAATATAGATATGTACATACATACATACAAACAAATCACTTTGCTGTACATCTGAAATTAACACAATGCTGTAAATCAATTATAGTTCAATTTTTTTTAAATAAGTTGCAAAGATATATTATACAGCACAGGGAATGTGGCCAATATTTTATAACTATAAATGAAGTATAATCTTTAAAAATTGTGAACCACTACATTGTACACCTGAAACTTATATAATATTGTAAATTGACTATACCTCAATAAATAATAATAATAATGTGAGGTGAAGAATATGTTAACTAACCTTATTTTGATGAACATTTCATTATATATATGTGTGTTTCAAATCATCACACTGTACACCTTAAATGTATACATGTTTTACATCAATTATATCACAATGAAGCTGGGGGAAAAAATAAAATAGCAGGATATGGGGCAATGATCTGCCCTAAATAATACTAAGGTGAGAAATAACATATCTGGAGTACCTTCACATTGGGAAAAGCCTATTCATGCACCTGGCTGCTAGTTTACACTCATACACAGTGTGATCCAGCCACCTCTCCCTTCTCAAGGGTTTCTCTCAGGTTTTATTGTGGTTTATCCATGAACCTCTCTCTTCTCTGGCACTACCAAGACTGGGGTTGAGGAAAGATACCAGTAAGACATGCTAGTTTCAAATCTTGTCTAAAATTGGGAACCTGTTTTAATTTTCCTCTATTTTAATTAGCAAAACAGTTTTCAAGCATTTTGTCCTTTTAAAATGGAACATAAAGAACCCTGCCTGATAAAGTAGAGTAGTTGATCAAGATTAATGAGTGTGCAGCCATCTAAAAAAAATGAAATAATGCTATTTGCAGCAACATGGATGGACCTAGAGATTATCATATTAAGTGAAGTAAATTAGACAGAGAAAGACAAATATGGTATGAAATCACTTATATATGGAATCTAAAAATATGACACAAAAGAACTTATTTACAAAACAGAAATAGACCCACAGACATAGAAAACAAACCTATGGTTACCAAAGGGGAAAGAAGGGAGGGACGAATTAGGAGTTTGAGATTATCATATACACACCACTATATATAAAACAGATAAACAGCAAGGTCCTACTGTATAGCACAGGGAACTATATTCAGTATATTGTAATAAACCATAATGGTAAAGAATCTGAAAAAGTATATATAACTGAATATATGAGTATATATATTATACACATATATACCGAGTCATTTTGCTGTACAACTGAAACTAGCACATTGTAAAGCAACTATACTTCAATAAAAAATAAGAAATGAAAGCTAGAGATGACATTCTGAGTCAGAACACAGGCCAACTCAATCCTTTGGCATCATGAACTCATTGAATAACTTACTTCCATTTTCATGGGGAAAAAATGAGTGTTTTCATGACTTAGTGGGCTTCTCACTCAGCTGAATTGCCAGTGATGGTGATGGTTTGGACTGATTGGAATTTTAATTTGTTTACCCTTAATCATACATTGTTTAATTTACACACATAATTAACTGATGGTCAATTGATGTTGATATACAAGTTAATAAGGAGTATGATAATGATAGTAATTTTGCAAATTCATTTTGAGATATTTTAACTAGATCTTCATTGAAATTATCTAAACAAAATTCTTACATAGCACATATCCAGATGTCCCAGGGATTTTGCAAACCAATGTAATGAAAGAAAAAACAAAAATAATTACATCCAATTTGCCTCTTCTTTGCTTGAGAATTAATTCTCTCCACACCTGCAAGGAGGGAAAATCGCATCCTGAAACTTTCTTTATTCTCATCATTTACAGGCAAATTTTTTTAACTCTTAGTATCAGCCAAGTGTTTTTTTCTAGCGTTAAAATGCAAAAATTCCAGACATCATTTTTGAAAGCTTTTATGTCTAGTTTAGATGCCAAGAAACCTATTTAAATACATGCATAATATAAAAATTACTTGTAAATAATATTAATAATATATATTACACCCCCAGGATATTTTTTGGTTTACTCATTGAAAAAAATGCATTTCCTTGTATACACACACACACACACACACACACACACACACACACACCCCTACACACCTGTCTGGAAGAAAGAAAAAGACTCCAAAAGAAAAAAAGAAGAAGAAAAAGAATGGCAGAGTCACTCATAGAAAGAAATCCAGATCCCTCCTTGAGGAAAGCTGCCAAGGAAAGTTGCCTAACTTGCATTATACTTTGAGTGAACAAGAAAAAATGTATATCAAATCTCTTGAGCTTGAGGGTTGTTTGTTAGAACTGCTGAGGTCAACTAACTTAATACATTTTCTTTCTTGTATTCTTCAGTTGGCTTATTGTTTTTCTCTGAAATCTCAGAGAAAAGTTGAATTCAACCTGCTGCCAAATAGGTTATTGTATTTTTCATTTCTAAAAGTCTTACTTTTTCACAATTACACTGTTACTTTTGTGATTTTCTTATCCCTGCAAATATTTTTAATCTTGTTTTTACTTTGTTAGATATAGATATAAAAACATAGTTGTTTTTATTATGTATCTGATAATTCCAACATCTGAACATTTTTCCAAATCTGTTTCTGTCCTCTGCTGTTTCTGCTGCATCTCACTCCTTGTACCTTATTTAATATGGTCCCTGTTTCATTGATGCTCATTGTTCATACCAAACAGTGTACTGATGGAACAGAAATCACTAAAGCTACTAAGTTTTATTTTATCCTCTCTCAACAAAATGAGAAAATTAATTTTCTGAGCCACTTGATGTGGATTTACTAAAGTGTGAGTCATTTTGCAGATGGATATGTGGCACCATTTTCTTCCTTAAGACAATGCCTGTCTCCTGAGACTTTCCACAAACTGCAGAGAGAGCAGTAACTCTTTAGGGACAAAGAAGTTACTCTGATAGAACAATTGACACAACAATTTAATGTAGATGGTATTTGGTTGGCATAACTGGAATTGGTCAAAACTTCTTGTTTTCACAACTTTGGGGAGTGAATGAGAGAGAAAGATTC
Source organism: Camelus bactrianus (assembly GCF_048773025.1). Classification (NCBI taxonomy): domain Eukaryota; kingdom Metazoa; phylum Chordata; class Mammalia; order Artiodactyla; family Camelidae; genus Camelus; species Camelus bactrianus. The sequence continues at coordinate 8,398,531 of NC_133548.1, forward strand.
TTGTTCATCTTTTCATTGGTCTATAGAGATAAGTATCCTTCCTCCTTTGCAATGCCAAACCCTACAGTGTGTCTTCTAAAGTATCCCACCTGCTTCCTCTGTGACCTCACCCCATCACACATTCCCTCATTCCTTGTCTAGCTCTCCCTCTCTTCTTGGCCCTTTCCCTTGGCTTATAAACATTCTTATAAGTATTGTGTTCTAAAAACAAAATTCATATAGATATAGTTTGAACCCTCGCTTCCCTTTCTTATCCAAACCTAATTAGAATATTAACCTATGCACTTTATCTGCTAACTTAGAAATGTCTAACCCTGGGAACATCTTACCTTAAGAATAGGGCTGTTCTAGCCCTGCAGTCAGGGCTATTCAAGACACCTTGACAAGACTAACATCAACCTTCAACAGAATCAAACTGAGGCAACAGTAAATTAACTTCGATTGGAAAAAAAACCCTCAATATCTTTATACAATTGAAATTTTCTCAACAAGTTGAACATAGGATTACCATGTGACCCAGCAATCCCTCTTCTAGTGATATACCCAAAAGAACTGAAAACAGGTATTCACATAAAGACTTGTCCACAAATGTTCACAGCAGCACTACTCATATAGCCAAAAAGGTGGAAACTACCCAAATGCCCATTAACAGATGAATGAATAAATAAAATGTGGTATATCCAAAGAATGGAATATTATTCAGCCATAAAAAGGAATAAAGTACTGATACAGTCTACAATTTGGATGAACCTGTAAAATATTCTAAGTAAGAAGCTAGGCACAAAGGCTTCATGTTATATGATTTTATTTACAGAATAAGAAAATCCATAGAGACAAAGCAGATTAGCAATTGTCAGGGGATAAAGGAGTCAGAGAAGGAATGAAGAGTGACTGTTTAATGGACACAGGGTTTCCATCTAGAGGTGATTAAAATGTTCTGGAATTACATAGTGATGATGGCTACAAAGTATTGTGAATTAACAATGCCACTAAATGGTAAACTTTATGTTGTACGTATTTCACTAAAATTGATAGGAATAACTACACATACAAAGCAGGAAAATGCGAATTATAAATAAAGGAGGGAAAAATCAAAAGAAACAGGCCCAGAAATAACAAAAGATGTTAGAATTAGCAGGAAATGATTTTAAAGCAATTATTGAAAATATATTCAAAGATATAAAGATAAAGATGGAAATAAAAAGTGAAAAGATAAGAAATTTCAATAAAAATTGGAAATGATTTTTAAAAGAACCAACGTAAATTCTAAAACTGAAAATACAACTTCCAAAATGAAAATTTTACTAGCTGGACATGACAGCAGGTTAGACACTGCAGAAGAAAAGATCATTGAATTTAAAGACATGCTAATAGTAATAAAGAGAAAAAAGACCAGAAAAAAGAAAGCAGAGCCACAGTGACCTATGAAAAATAGCAAGCAGTTTAAAGTACATGAAAATTGTTTTTCAGAAAGAAGAAAAGTTTGAAGCAGAAAAATATTTAAAATAATAATGAGGTGGTTTTATTGGTGCATACATCTATCAAAATTCATCCAAATGTACATCTAAAATATGTGTAGTTAAAAAAAATAAAAAATAAAATATGTGTAGTTTACTGTACAGGAATCATACCACAACAAAGATGTTTTTTTAAAAAAGAAGAAGGTGTGGTATACATATACAAAGGAATACTCAGCCATAAAAAGGAATGAAATAATGCCATTTGCAGCAACATGGATGGACCTAGAGATTATTATACTAAGTGAAGTAAGTCAGACAGAGAAAGGCAAATATCATATGAGATGACTTATATATGGAATCTTTAAAAAATGATACAAATTTCATTTACAAACCAAAAATAGACTCATGAACATAGAAAACAAACTATGGTTACCAAAGGGGACAGAGTGGAGAAAGGATAAATTAAGAGTTTAGGATTAACAAATACACATTACTATACATAAAACAGATAAACAACAAAGACCTACTGTATAGAACAGGGAACTATACTCAATTTCTTGTAATAACATTTGGGGGAAAGAATCTGAAAAAAAATGTATGTATATGTATAACTGAATTGTGTTGCTGTACACCTGAAACTAACATTGCAAATCAACTACACTTCAGTAAAAAATAAAATTGAAAAAAAATTAAAAATAAAAGAACAACAAAGTTTAAGGACTCATACTTCCTTATTGCAAGACAATGTAAAGTTACAGTCGTGAAGACAGTCTGGTACTGGCATAAAGAAGGACAAATAGATGAACAGAAGGTAATATAGAATACAGAAATAGTCCCACTATGAAAATTTTTTCCATAAGTCACTGAAATAATAGGATAAACAAATGGGAAAAAAGAACCTTGACCATACCTTTCACCATATACAAAAATTAATTCCACATGAATTACAGACTTAAACGTAAACACTTCTGGAAGAAAACACAGAATAATACATTCTTGACTTTGGGATAGATGATAATTTCTTAAATAAGACACAAAAACACTAAGATTTTTCAAATGATAAATTGAAAAGTGACAAAAATGATACCACTTATGTTCATTAAAAGGCACTGTTAAAATGAAAAGGCAAATTACAGACTGCTATGAAGAATTCATAATACATGTATCTAACAAAGGGCCTGTAGCTAGAATATACAGAGACTTCCTATAAATCAATAATAAAGCCAACTTTATTATTTGACATATGCTTCATAAAAGAAAATCTATGAATGTCAAACAAACACATGAAAAGGTACTTATCATTATTAGTCACCAAGGAAATACAAAAACCACCTCATACACACTGTAACAGCCAAAATCAAAAAGATTAACCCCATCAAATGTTGATGAGGATGTGGAGCAACCTAAAATTCTCATTACTGATGGTGGGAATGTGAAATGATACAACCACTTCAAAGAAGAATTTGGCAGTTTTCTACAGTGTTAAACATACATCTATTCTATGGCCCAGAAATTCTACTCCTATGTATTTGTTCAAAAGAGCTCATAGCATATGTCCACCAAACAAAAGGGTTAAGAATGGTTATATGAGAGTGATGTCAGCATCATAACTGAATGACACATCCCTCATCAAATCCATCCCCTCAACAATAACAATTTGGCATCCATCCATGAACAAAAGTGCCTTTGTGGGAGTTGTAGGAATTATCACCAAATGCCAAAGGACCCAAGAGTAGTCTCGCCCACCCATGTGTTGGGTAATAGGCATACATACCGTGTTCCTGGCTGTGGACCATGCAGTGGCCCATGAATTAGCTCCAGCTCATCTCAGCCACAGTCCAGGAGCCCCTGGAAAACACTTTCTTAGACACTCACCTATAGATAAGATAAGAGGGTCTTTGTGGAAGTCCAGATTTCCAGTGGAGAAGTTGCAGCACACCATTGGAGGAAAAAAAATACAAGTTTGGACATATTGGAAAGGGTAAGAGGAACAGTATGACCTAACCTGCATAATTTTTCCTCCAAGACAGTACAGATTAGGGCCAGGAGAGATCTTCTTGGCCTGTGATTTCGCCCATGAGGGAAAGTGAGAGTGTGTAGGTGAGCAGTTGGATTCCCCAGCTGTGTGGGATGCTGCCAAAGAGGTACATTTTTCTCTCACCCCATTCACAGCACTGAATCATGACCTGACCAAGGGGACAGGAAGAAGCTGGGAGAGCAGTAGATGGGACTCTCAAGAGGCATGTATACTACTATGGATAAAATAAATAAGCTACAAGGTTATATAGTACAAGGTGGGAAATGTAGCCAATATTTTATAGTAACTATAAAAGGAGTATAACCTTTAAAATTGTGAATCTCTATGTTGTAATCTGAAACTTATATAATATTGTACATCAACTATACCTAAATAAACAAATAAAAATAAAAATTTTAAAGGGGGATGCAAATCATACTAACTGCATTTCAGACTCCATTAAGACACCCACCCACCAGACACAGGGTTTGCTTCACCTACAGATTCTCCTAACTGGCCCACAGGAACCCCCATACACCTTGTTCCTTAACCACACAATTCCCCACCCTGTGACTGATTCCCTATGTGTCCTCCTGACAGCAGAGGCAAGAGCAACCTCTGGCAGACATCTGGTGAGCTGGCACAGAAAGCCAGCCCAAATCTGCAGACCAGCAAGAAACCACAAACTTGAGCTTTAGTGCCACTTTTGGGAAAGCAATAGGGAGGCTGTCAGCAGTCTGTCTGGTGTGTTGCAGGATCAAGAGAAAGAATACAAGCTTAACATTTCTGCCATAAGAGAGAGCAAGAAGCATGGATCATGTGTATCAACAGAAGGTGTGAGAAAGCCTCAGAATTACCAGCAAGGCAGATAGAAGGTACTTCTCTCCCAAAGGCAGGAAGTAGACACTGAAGGGGAAAAATTGCTTCAAATGCAAATACAGCAATGCAAGAATTCAAGAAACATTAAAAATCAAGGAAATTTAGCAGCACCATCAAAGTATCACAATAATCTTCCAGTCACCAACCCCAAAGACATAAAGATATACAATTTAGCCAATAAATAATTCAGAATAGGTTTTTAAGGAAAAGTCAATGAACTACTAGAAAACACAGAAAGACAATTTAATAAAATCAGGAATACAATCCACAAACAAAATGAGAAGTTTAAAAATGAGATGGAAATCACACACACACACACAAAACCCGCACATATTCTGCAGCTGACACACAGATTCTGGAGCTGAGGAATATAATGCATGGAATGAAAAATGCCATAGAGCACCAACAGCAGAATGGATCAGGCAGAAGGAAGAATATGTAGGCTAGAAGACAGGAACTTTGAAATTTTCCACTCAGAGGGGAACAAAAGAAAAAGGATGAAAAAGAGTGAAGAAAGCCTACCCAATCTATGGGGTATCATCAAAAGAAACAATTTGACAATTATTGGTGTTCTGGAAAGAGAGAAGAGGAACAAGAGGGTAGATGGCTTATTCAATGAAATAATGCCTGAGAACTCCCCAAATCTGAGAAAGGATTTGGATATCCAAGTTCACGAAACTCCTGATCACTAAACAAGGTCAATTTAAAGAGATCCTCTATAAGACTTGTTATAATAAAATTGTCAAAGTCAAAAACAAAGCGCAAATCCTAAAAGCAACAGACAAGAAGCTTGTATATTACAAGGGAAACTCCATGAGGTGATTAGTGGATATCTCAGCAAAAACCTTACAGGACAAGAGAGAGGGGGATGATATATTCAAAGTGCTGAAAGAAAAATACTACCAACCAGGAATATTCTGTCTGGCACAGTATCCAACAGAAATAAAGACTATCCCAGACAAAATAAAACTGAGAGTTCGTCACCACAAACCTAAGTTGCAAGAAATGCTGAAAGGCATTCTTCAAGCTGAAATGAAAGGACACTAACTAACAACATGAATATATAGAAAAATATTCAACACAGTGGCAAAGGCAAGTATATGGTCAAGTTCTGAATATTCTAATGCTGTGATATGTATGGTGATGTGTTAACCACTTAGTTAGGTTTAAAGGCAAAGGACAAGAGTATTTAAAGTAACAATAGCTACAATAATTTACACAATATAAAAAAGGGTAAATTGTGACTTCAAGCACATAAAAGGGGGAGAAAAGGATAGTTTTTGTACACAATGAAAGTTAAATTTTTATCAACATGAAACAGACTATTGTATCTATACATAGTTTAATAGAAGCCCCATGGTCACACAAAGCAAAAACTACAGTAGATTCACAGAAGATAAAGAGAAGAATATCAAACTTGCCACAATGGAAAATCATCAGTTCACAAAGGAAAGCAGAAAAAAAGGAAGAAAGGAACAAGAGACTACAAGAAACCAGAAAATAATCAATAGAATGGTAGTAATAAGTCTTCAATATGAATAATTACTCTATATGTAAATAGATTAATTCTCCTATCAAAAGGCATAGAGTGGCTGACTGGATTAAAACAGAACAAAAAAGGACCCAACTAAATGATGCCTAGAAGAGACTCATTCCACCTTTAAGAACATACATAGGCTCAAAGCAAAAGGATGGAACGAGATATTCCATGAAAGTGAAAATCATAGGAGAACAAGGATATTTATACTTATAACAGACAAAATAAACTTTAAGCCAAAACAGTAACGACAGACAAAAAAATCAAAATATATTGATAAAGAGATCATGTCATCAAAAAGATATAACAATCACATATATGCACCCAATATCAGAGCACCTAAATATGTAAAGCAAATACTAACAGATTCTGAAGAGAGAAATAAACAACAACACACTAACAGTGGAGACTTCAGTGTTTCAAAGTCAATAATGGATAGATTATCCAAAAAGAAAATCAAAAAGAAATATTAGACTTCAACTATATTTTAGACCAAATGGACCAAACAGGCATACATAGAACATTCCATCCAACAGCAGCAGAATACACGTTCTTCTCAAGCACACATAGAACATTATACAGGCTAAATCATATGATAGGTCACAAGTAAGTCTTAGTAAATTTTAAAAGATTAAACTCATACCAAGTATCTATTCCAACAACAGTGGTATCAAATTGGAAATCAATAACAAGAAGAAATTTAGAATATTCACACATATGTGGAAATTACACAACATATTCCTGAACAATCAGTGGGTCAAGGAAGACATCAAAAGAGAAATCAAAATATATCTTGAAACAGATAAAAATGGAGACACAACATACCAATCAACTAGATTCAGCAAAAGCAATTCTAAGAGGGAAGTTTATAACAATAAATGCCTACATTGAAAAAAAAGAAAATTCTCAAATAAGCAACCTAACTTTACACCTTAAGGAATTGGGAAAAGAAAAACTAAGTCCAAAGTTAGCAGAAGGAAGTGAAAGATCTGTACACTAAAAACAATAAGACTTTGACGAAAGAAAGTTTAAAAGACACACATAAATAGAAAGATACCCTGTTTTCATAAATTGGAAGAATTAATATTGTTAAAATGTCATATTACACAAAGCCATCTATGGAATCAATGCAAACCCTATCAAGGTTCCAATGACATTTTTCACAGGAATATAAAAAATAATCCTAAAATTCACATGGAACCACAAAATGTTCCAAATGCCCAAGCAATTCTGAGGAAAAAAAAAAAAAAAAAAAACAAAACAAAGCTAGAGGCATCACACATCATGATTTCAAACTGAACTGCAAAGCTATAGTTATCAAAATAGTATGGTACTGGCTTGAAAATAGATGCATAGACCAATGCAACAGAATAGCGAGCCCAGAAATGAACTCCCACCTGTACTGGCAACTAATATTTAACAAGGGAGCCAACAATACTCAATGGGAAAAGGATAGTCACTTCAGTAAACGGTGTTAGAAAAAATGGATAACCACATGCAGAAGAATTAAATTGAACCCCTATCTTACACCCTCACAAAAATTAACTTGAAATAGATTAAAGATTTAAACATAAGACCTGAAACCATAAAACTGCTAGGAAAAATCATAGAGAAAATGCTCCTTGACATTGGTCTTGGCAACAATTTTGTAGATATGACACCAAAAGCACAAGCAACAAAAGCAAAACTAAATAATGAAATAAAAGCTTCTGCAAAGAAGCAGTCAACAAAATGAAAAAGCAGCCTACAACACTGGGAGAAAATGTTTGCAAATTATCTATCTAATAATGGGTTAAAATTCAAAATGGTATAAGGAACTCATTCAATTAAATCGCAAAATGGAAAAAAAACAATGCACTTTTTAAATGGGCAGAGGAATAGACATTTTTCCAAAGAAGACATTCAAGTGAAACAGCCAACAGGTGTATGAAAAGATGCTCGACATCACTAATCATCAGTGCCATGCAATTCAAAACCACAGTGAGATATCACCTCACACCTGTTAGAAGGCAATCATCATACAACTTAGTAACAAAAAAACAAACAACCCAATCCAAAAATGGGCAGAAGACCTACACAAGCAATTCTCCAATGAACACATACAAATGGCCAATAGGCACACGAAAAAATCCTCAGTATTGCTAATTATCAGAGAAATGCAAATCAAAACTACAATGAGGTATCATCTCACACCAGTCAGAATGGCCATCATTCAAAAGTCCACAAGCAATAAATCCTGGAGAGGGTGTGGAGAAAAGGGAACACTCCTGTGCTGCTGGTAGGAATGCAGTTTGCTGCAGCCGTTATGGAAAACAGTATGGAGATTCCTCAAAGGACTGAAAATAGACTTACCATGTGATCCAGCAATCCCACTCCTGGGCATATAACCAGAGAGAACCTTAATTCAAAAAGATACATGCATTCCACTGTTCATAGCAGCACTATTTACAATAGCCAAGACATGAAAGCAGCCTAAATGTCCATCAACAGATGACTGGATAAAGACACTGTGGTATATTTATACAATGGAATACTACTTGGCCATAAAAAAATAACAAAATAATGCCATTTGCAGCAACATGGATGGACCTGGAGAATGTCATTCTAAGTGAAGTAAGCTAGAAAGAGAAAGAAAAGTACCATATGATATCACTTACATGTGGAATCTAAAAAAAAAAAAAAAAAAAAAAAAAAGACAGATGAACTTATTTACAAAACAGAAACAGACTCACGGACATAGAAAATAAAACTATGGTTACCAGAGGGGAGAGGGTGGGAAGGGATAAGTTGAGAGTTCAAGATTTGCAGATACTAACTAATGTATAAAAAATAGATAAACAGCAAGTTTATACTGTATAGCACAGGGAATTACATTCAATTTCTTGTAGTAACTTATGGTGAAAGAGAATGTGAAAACCAATATATGTATGTTCCTATATGACTGAAGCATTGTGCCGTACATACACCAGAAATTGACACAACATTGTAAACTGACTATATTTTAATAAAAATATATTTTAGAAGTTAATACAAAGTGTGCAGGGGGAAAAGAAAAAAGGAATTAAAATACCAAAGAAAAAAGTGAATGATTAACTTCTGTTGATTTTAACAAGTAGAAGAATATTTATATATTTGTGATTTTTATTTCTTCTAGGAAGTATATGCCTGTCTGTAAGTAATTAAAGGGTTTTTTTTTCCATTTGTATAAGTACAGAAAAGAGTAAAAAGAGGAAGGACTAATCAGCATCAACGGGAAACCAAGGAGATAATGTTCCAGCAGTGAACCAGCGCCAGCAGGCACATGAAATGGCCTTGTACAAGGGGTGAAGGTCAACGGTGTGTCCAAAAGTGATGAATCAGCCAAACATAAAAAGAGGAGAGCAACTGGCTACTCGGACTTATCACTTATCTCCTAGGAGAGGAAACCTCCATACGGTCCTCCTGAAATAATAAGATGCTAACAGGGCAAACAAAAGTTTTTAATAGTGCTAACAGACCAGTTCAGCATAATCATAATGACAGGATACCAGCCAAAGAGGAGTCTAACAGAACATCACTGTGGTCGGATCCAGGTCATAAAATCCAAACATCTTCTTGAGGTAACAAATTAAGTTAAACTACAAACAAGGATGGAAGCTAAGCCCAATGACAAATGGCTTGGATCAGAATCACCTTGGAAGTCCCCCTCTCTAACTGAAAATCAGTCACTTATCATCCAGATTATTTAACTTCAGCTGGTTTGAGGATTTGTGGTCAAAACTGCCAGTTAACCTCTGATATTCATTTTTCCCTTCTTCCATAGTACAGAATTTTGGCCACTCAGCGGAAAGACTAGATTTCACAGCCTCTCTTGCAGAAAAGTGTAGACAGATGCACCCTTAGCAGCAGTGTTTTCTGGACAATGGGATGTGAGCAGAGGTAATGTGCACAACCTCTAGGTTATCTTTAAAGGGAAGAGACATGTCGTCTCCTGCCACTTTTGAGCCCAGGCAGCCTACCCCCCAAAAACAAAAACTTAAGTCTTTAACCATCGTGTTATATTGTTATAATGCCACTGGCCCCAGCATGCTCTTCTGCCGTCCCTAGGATGCTGTCTTCACATCATGATCCAAATGATTCACTCCTCTGTCTGTTCATTGTACTCCCCTGGAAGGGAAGCGCTACAAACTTAAGATTTGCCTTCAGATCCCAAACTCTTAACACTGTGCACCGCTGTCCTCTAGTGGAATGATCCAGTACTTGACATAATCACTGAGTACCTGCATTGGCACGGCTGAGATCAGAGTTTGGAAAGGGTCGCCATGGCAGCAGCGGTCAACGTGGAGCAAGCACATCTGGATATGCAAAAGGGACAGGCACAGAAACTAAGAGAGGACGGATCTCAACTGTTCCTTCTACCGCCTGGCTTGGGACTCTGACCGCTTCTGTAGTGAAAAGGACTGAAAGGTGTGATGTCGGTTGAAGACAGAATAACCATAGTTCCGCCCCTAAATTCGTTTACATCACCTGCATTGCAGACATACTGCCTGGACACCCACGGAGTGCCTGCAAGTGTTCTGTCTCTTGTGATCAAGACAAACAAGATCTTTGCTCTCAGAGACTTGTGTTCTAATGGGAGAGGAGGGGACAGGGACTGGGGAAGAAACAGATGAGAAGTTAGAAATGAACTAATACAAGTGGTGCCAGATGAACATAAACAGAGGCCAGACTGTGTAGGACTTTGAATGCCCCAGGAAACAGAGGGAGGGTTCTCTCTGGAGGAAGCCAGCTGCCATGTTGTGAGGTAACCCTGTGGAGAGGTTCACATGGGACTGAGGCCTGACAACAACCACACAGACTCAGATCCCCTTCCCCAAACAGAGCCTTCAGACAAGACCCCAGCCCTAGCCAGCAGCTTGACTGCAACTTCATAAGACACCATGAGCCAGCGGCAGCCAGCTAAGCCAGGTCCAGGATCCTGACCCACAGAAATTGTGAGCTGATCAATATGTTTTAAGCCACTGAGTTTGGGGGTAATTTGTTACGAAGCAGTGAGTAACTACTAGGGTATTTTCTACAGGAATCTGGGTTTGTGCGAGGATCTGGAACGTGGAAGTTTGGAGTTTCCTCTAACGCTATGGAACTGAAGAGGATGGACTAAGCAGCGGGGCAATTTCAGCAAAATGAAGAACCACGCGTTTTGAGTCTGTGTGCTTCCCTCCATTAAAGGAAGTTCCTGATCACATTCGTAACAACCATCCAGCAGCTTCATGGCAAACCTGCTCCTTCCTGAATTCTCCCAGCACCTGCTCCCTTACTCACCCGTACTCTCTATTTCCACCTTTACAAAACTGAGCTGGGTAAATCCAGCTTTCCAAAAGCCTCTTGGACTGAATGGTGGCTCCCAAAAAGATACATCTACATCTTCATCTTCAAAACCTGTGAATATTACCTGACATGGTCAAAGAGTGAATTTTACTTTATATGACTGAAGACGTGATTGAATTAAGGATTTTGAGAGGAAAGGTTTATCTGGGTTATCCAGGTGGGCCCTAAATTCAATGACAAGTGTCCTTAAAAGAGTGAGATGGAGGGAAATTCCATAGACAGAAAAGGAGCAGGCAGAGATTGAAGTGATGCAGTCACAAGCCAAAGAATGCCAGGAGGCACCGTAAATCACAAGAGGCAAGAACTGATTCTCCCTTGAGCCTCCAGAGGCAGTGTGGTCCTGCTGACACTTGAATTTCATACTTCAAAACTGTAAAAGCTGAAAAAACTAAAAATAGACTTACCATATGATCCAGAAATCCCACTCCTGGGCATATATCCAGAGAGAACTCCAATTCAAAAAGACATGCACCCCAGTGTTCACAGCAGCACTATTTACAATAGCCAAGACATGGAAACAACCCAAATGTCCATCGACAGATGACTGGATAAAGACGCTGTGGTATATTTATACAATGAAATACTACTCGGCCATAAAAAAAGAATGAAATAATTTCATTTGCAGCAACATGAGTGGAGCTGGAGATCATCATTCTAAGTGAACTAAGCCAGAATGAGAAAGAAAAATACTATGTGATATCACTTATATGTGGAATCTAAAAAAAGAAGACAGAAATGATCCTGTTTACAAAACAGAAAAAGACTCACAAACATAGAAAACATACTCATGGTTACCAGGAGGGAAAGTAGGTGGGAAGGGATAAATTGGAAGTTCAAGGTTTGCAGATACTAAGTAATATGTAAAATAGATAAGCAACAAGTTTATTCTGTACAGCACAGGGAACTATATTCAATATCTCGCAGTGACCTATAATGAAAAAATATGAAAAAGAATATATGCATGTATATGTATGACTGAACTATTATGTTGTACACCAGAAATTGACACAACATTGTAAACTGACTATACTTCAATTTTTTTTTAATTTTAACTAAAAAAAATTATAAGAGAATAAATTTCTCTTGTTTTAAACCACATTGTTTGTGGCAGTTTGTTACAGCAGCCTCAGGAGACTAATCCTTCACTCTATTTCCATGTGCAGACTCTTTGGTTCTGGTATGTTATGGGCTGAATATTTGTGTCCTCCCAAAATTCATATGTTGAAGCCCTAACCCCCACTGTGATGGCATTTGGAAGTGGGGCCTTTGGAAGATAATTAGGTCTAGATGAGGTCATAAAGGTGGGACCTTCGTGATGGGGTTAGTGCCCTCATAAGAAGAGAAGACAGAGAGGTCCCCCTCTCTCCACATGCACACCCAGAGGAAAGGCCGTGCGAGCCCACATGAGAAGGCAGCTGTCCACAAGCCAGGAATAGGCTCTTCCCGGAAACTGAACCTGCCGGCACCTTGATCGTGGACTTCACAGCGTCCAGAACTGTGAGAAATAAAGTTGTGTTGTTTAAACCACCCAGTGCATGGTATTTTGTTACAGCAGTCCATGCAGACTAAGATACCATGATAGATTGTGAAAGTGGCCACAAAGCCTTGCCCCTCCCCCTTTGCATCTATACCCTTGTAATGTGATATGATCTTCCCATCAAGACGTGGGATTCTTGCCCCACCCCTTGGCTGTGACTTGCTTTGGTCAAGGAGATACTCCCAGCCATGATTCAAGCACAAGCTTGAAAGGCATTTGCTCGTGGGCTTTCCCCTCTTGCAGCCCAGGCCACCTTGCTTCCTATGAGAATGAGACTAGTGGGGCAGAAATGAGCCAAACCAGCTGACGGCCCTCCCATCAGACCAACCAGCCTGCCAACTGACCCACCAGCTGACCACAGACACGGGAGCAAGCCAGGCAGAAATCAGACCACAAGGACCCACAAACTCATGAGTCAAATAAATGACTATTGTTTTTAAACCACTATATTTTGAAGTGGTTTGTTACACAGCAATAGGTAACTGATATAGTTCCTAAGGTCACCTGGATTCCATAATAAATGTTGATATCTACAGGGGGTCAAGCTCTGAGCTCAGGGAGAGGATACCATCATGGGACATTCTCTGATTTTTCCTCTTCTTTAGGGGAAAAAATAGATGTTCTAGTCTTGCTTTAGATGGACCTATGCTCCAAGAGAACTTTTGGACTGCCCTGCCATTCTGCCTCTGGATGACCTTAGACAAGTCCCTGTTTCTCTGAGTCTTGGTTCCCTCATCTATACAATTAGGATAATGGACTTAATAATGGTTCTCAAGTACTGACTCATGACAAAGTTCACACCTGGGTGCAGTAAAATAAGAAAGAATAAGACATTTTAAAGTTCCTGTTTAATCTAGAATTCTTCCATGTAAAGGGTTGTTCTTTACAAATATCATATGATTTATTTGTGGAATTTTTTAAATGATAAAAGTGAACTTATTTACAAAATATAATCAGACTCAGAGACATAGAAAATAATCCTATGGTTACCAAAGGGGAAAGCAGGGGAGGGATAAATTAGGAGTTTGGAATTGACAGATACACACTACTATGTATATAATAGATAAACAAGGACCTACTGTGTAGCACAGAGAAGTATATCCAATAACTTGTAATAACCTATAATGGAAAAGGACCTCAAAAGAATACATATATAGTATAACTGAATCACTTTGCTGTACATCTGAAACTAACACAACATTGTAAATCAACTATATAATTTTAAAAATCAAAAAGAAGGACTGCTCTTTATTTCCAGACCATATCCTTCTTATGTTTGTAGTATTTTTAAGTTGTCCTTTAAGAAATCATAAGGTATTGGGTGGGGAAAGATATAGGTGAAACAAGATTTGCAAAATGTTGATAAATGTTGAAGCTGGGTGATCTTAGTATATGTTTGAATATTTCCATAAGAAACGTTTTAGTAAATGATGGTGCAAGTAAGTCATGATGGCATTTGTACATCCATCTGTGTATGTGTTTAAAGTCTAAAGTGGATGAAAGGGCAATTCTTAAAAATGGAAATAGGGAATACCATATGAGGGGTCTCTTTCATAGGAGGTCCTACCGGAAAGTGGCTGTGAAGAGTCCCAAGGAGAGGATAGTGGCCTGCCCTCCCACCTGTTGAGACAGCAGGTGGACTGACTGATCAATGGCCCTGGCCACATGCCACTCCAGGAGCCCTGTGGCTATGGAGGTGGACAGGGACCTGCTATGCTGCTACCATACCCTCCTCCTATACCTGGACAGATCAGCAGAGATTGTCAACTCCCAGACCACATCCCATCAGCCTTTACCATCTTAGTGATTGACAGCCCAACTTCCTGTTGCCAAGCACCTGTCTCTCTTTGCCAGCGGGCTTTCCTGGCTACCAGATCCTGCTCTGCCCAAGTATGAAAGGCTGGAAATGCAGGGGAAGTAACTTCCACACAAAAGCCCTCAACCCACGGCTAACCAGAGTTCAGATAAAAATACCCCAGCTCCCCCAGCCTGGGTGCAGGGATGACTCTGAGCACGTGCTCCTGTCTCCCTCAGTTCCCCAGAGGGACAAGCTCCAGCTATCCACAGGAGCGCCAGGATTGATGATGCACCCTTTACCCGCCACCTTCCCTCCCCATCTCACTTCCCTACTGCCCAAGTGGGTTTCCTGGGATCACTTGCATCCAAACCTTTGTCTCAGGGTCAGTACTCATGTGAGGGAACAACCCAAATTAAGGTGACTGTGGTAGACAGAGTAATGTCCCCCCAGTGCTGTCCACATTCTAGTCCCCAGAACCTATAAATAAGTTACTTGACATGGCAAAAGGCACTTTGCCAATCTTGAGTTGGGGAGATTATCCCAAATTTTCAGCATGGGCCCAATGTAATCACAAGGGACCTTATAAGAGGGAAGCATTTGAGTCAGAGAAGATGTGATGATAGAAACAAAAGCCAGAGGAATGCAACTGATGGAAGGGGCCACAAGCCAGGGGACGTGGGTGGCCTCTAGAAGATAGAAAAGGCAAGGAAACAGATTGTCCTCTAGAGCCTCCAGAAGAAATGCAGCCCTGCTGACACCTTGATTCAAGCCCAGTGAACCCCTTTTTGGACCTCCAACCTCCAGAACTGTAAGATAAAAAATTTGTGTTGCTTTAAGCCACTAAGTGTTTTGTAATTTGCTACAACAACAATAGGAAATTCATACAGTAATCCATCAGTAATCATCACTCTTTCCCGCTGAACCCAGGCAGCGGGAGGGAATCCTTCCTGACATGTGCTGGTCAACAAGAATTGGTACACAAGGAACTACCCAGGTACCATCCCTGAGCCATGAACACCTGCCCTCTAGAGCCGGAAACTTTGGGCACATCAGAACAAACCCTCTCCCAGGGTGGATCCAGCTCTCACTTGCCTGTGTTCCCAGGGTGCACCACATTACACAATCAGGGGCACCACTTACCTGAATCTCTGTGTGAGTGGCGCTCCCTGGAAAACAACGCAGAAAGAACCAGGTAAGACAGAGGGAGAGTTGGGGTGAGGATGAGCTGCTCCAGGAGCACCTGAACTTATGATGCAGCCATTGGGCATGAGATGCTTTGCTGCAGCTGCTCTGATGCTGCCATTTGGTTTCAGGGACATTCTGACACAGACTAAGAGACACGCCACTGAACAGGCAAAGTCTTCATTGTCAAGTAATGTGGGAAACAGACACCCTGATGCCAAACCCAACTCTCCTACTCCAGGTCAGGATCAAGGGTGAAGCAGAGTTCAGGGGTGCCTGTTGCATTATAACCCGTCGGTGTTCAGGAAATGTTAGATGACAGCTCCTATTTTTTTTTCCCCCAATGGGTTGTTCAGGCCCTTGTTATCCTTCTGATGCTGATGCTGCCCGGAAGGCGTGGGCAGTACTGCTGCAGTTGCATCTAGCGGCCACCCGGCGTCGCTGTCGAGTCATCCCGGCGCGGATTTGGGTGTGGGCGGAGGTTGTGGGGGTCCCAGCCCAGGCTTCAGCGAAGCGCCGGCCCTAGGGCCCCACTGTGGGCCCCTGAGCAGCGATTTTCTGAGAGTCCACATGCAGCTGCTGTCCAGCACCCTAGCCTTCGCTGTGAATCCTCAGAACGCGCCCCTTTCCCTGGGCGAGGAGCCCCTCACCCTCTTCCGAGAGGGGTGCCTCCAGGATGGCTGGTCCAAGGAGGCCCCAGTGGTCCAGGGGCTCAGGTTGACTGGGAAATTTGCTGCAACGTCTCTGGAAAAGATGCACAAGCACGTACATAAAAATGGAGGGCATCCTGGCACCTGCTGGGAAAATAGAAGTAAAGACAAAATCTCCTGCCAACCCAGAAAATCTCTCTGGGAAAGTAGGAGGGAAAGAACCGCTTTATGCTGAATTGGCGTCCAACCAGAATGTGCTGCACGTCACAGGCGAGATGCTAAGAGGTTACAAAGAACCCTCCCCTTGTTATATAGCCAGGCAGACGACAACCCATCACACACATCTTCTCAAGATCAACCATAGCTCGTCCTCCAGGAAGAGGACTGGCCAGGACCATTGTCACACACGTTCATGCTAAATTTGCCTGGCAATTAGTGGCCACCTGTGTTTGCTAACTGCCTTCCTGCAGAAGAAAAATACCTTCCCCCTGTCTTTAGAACAGAAGCAACTTGGAGCCAGGCACCAGCTCAAGTTAGGCTCCTGCTCTCCCACAGAATGTGGGAGATGGGGCACTGAGTTCCTCGATGATTTCATTGCAAACAGAGGGCTTCCAGATCGCTAGGGAAACATTCCTGGGATGGTAAGTTGGCAAGGGGTTTATTTCGCATTTGAGAAGATTTATGTACATTTCAAAGAGGCAGAACTTGCAATGATAAGGTTTCTACACTGAATGCTCTAAGAAGAGAGAGGGGAAGTCTCTTCCCTTGTTTCCAGCTGGGAGAATTAAGTTCTTTTTTTTCTCATTTTTAATTTGTATTTTCCCTTCCACACCCATAGCAAACACTCATCAGCCTTCAAATCCACCTCCCCTGCCAGCCCCGCCACAGACCCTGCAAGCTGGCCACCACACACTCAGGTGCAGGACACGTGCACACATGGGCACACACATGCACACGCTCACACGTGGACAAACATGCGTGCACACGTGCTCTCACACACTCTCTGCTTAGCCTTTGCTTTCTGGACCATTTTCTTTTCTGGGTTAACCTTCCAGGTTGAGCTGACTCAATTCAGCAAAAGTTAAGACTGGGTCTGGCCAGTTGCACAGGGGTGGGAAGAGCAGGGGTGAGGCTGAGTCTGGGCAGGACCAGAGACCTGGCTCATCTGGCTTCTTTACCATAAACTTTTGATTCACGTGTCCAGCCTCCTGCCCTACCAGAACCCTGGCCACTGTCTGGCTTCTCCTTCAACTGACAGACTATAATAAAACAGTTCCCTGGTCTGTGCTGGACTTCTGTGGAAACTGTAACATGTAAATAGAGGGGACTGGACCCCAAATTGTATCTTTCTTGCCCTCAGAGCTCTGTGCTGGACTTACTGTGAGGTAACAAAACTGGGCTTTGTAAAAGAACCTGAGAAATTCAAAAGAGACTGTTCCAATGAGAATTTCTTCCTAGAGAGCTGTCAGCCCAGGAGGAAGAAAGGAGCAATGCTTTACACACACCCAGAAAAAAACCACTGCTCAAAGCCAGGTGACGGGGACTCAGGAGCACCACCCACAGGACAGCGGGTCGCCATGGGGGACTCGCACTTCATCCCCACCCTTACCACTGAGCCGCTGACACTGCGGGCCTGTCCCTGCTGCTACCACGGCAGAGCAAAGGGAGAGCAAGGGACCAGAAACCTGGTACGATGCTGAGCTTGGCAGGACGAAGGACAGATTGGGAGAGGGAATGAACTGTGTGTCACTGCTGGCAGGGCAGGAGATCAAATTTCCATGGCCAGACTGGACATGCAGGAAGAGAGTTGGGCTAGAGCAATCTTGACGAGAACTCACACAGCGGGGCTACCTGCGGGCCCAAGGTGACCCCAAGAAAGAGGTTTTGTGGGGAGCACAGGCATGAGAGGGCAGCCAGAGGAGGCACGGCAGGCATCAGGGAACCGTGCAGGCCGAGTCTGCGAAGCGGCTGACACCAGCACGCACCCCTGCGTGACGAGCATCCTCAAGGCGCCCTTACCCGTTTCCTTCCATCGCTCCTCCCCTCTCGGACCCTGAAGGGCCAGAAAGCAGCTGCTAGAGGTGGGAGAGGAGGTGAATCAAAGAGAACCAAGACACCCACCACGACCACACACCTGCCGCCGCCTGCCTCCCCCACTGCAGAAAAGCAGGGCAGCCTGAATAGGAGAAGCTGTTATTGGATAGGAGATCAATATTTTTACATAGATGGGGCTGGGCTTATTTTATAACTTGGCAAAAACCGTTTCTTTTTGAACCAACTTTTTATAAGAATTTTCAAACACACAGAGAAGTTGAAAGAATAATGCAATAAGCCCGTATACTCACCACCTCGATTCACAAATTGTTGAATCTAAATATTGTGTGGTGTGTGTGTGTGTGTTGTGTGCACCATTTGAAAGCAAGCCTGTGACATCACAAGACTTCACTCCTAGGTCATTCGATGGACATCTCCTAAAAGAATCGTATTTTTAAAGCCAGAAATTGAAATTGATCTAATACCGGAAAGAAATTGGTTAAGCTATATTTAGCTGAAATATTTTGCAAAAGGGGGAAGAGAGAAACAACAGAATCAGTGGTGGGAGAAAAAATAAACCATGTCCAGCTTGCATCCAACAAAGTCCGGCCAGTTGAATGAACCAATTACCTAAAGAAGGTAAGACCATTTCAGATAATGACAGGTGCTATGAAGAAAGAAAAGAAAACAGGAGAGAGGTGATGAGAGTAAGACCAGGAGGCGAGGCAACATCGGAGTAGCAAGGAGTCAACTCTTCGGGAAGAAAAGGGGACTTTTGAGCTGCGACCTGAGTGACAAGGAGTCAGCAACACAAGACAGCCGGGAGAACAATGTCCAAGGCAGAGTGAAGAGCAAGGCCAAGGGCTTGGAGGCACAAAGGAGCCAGGCATGATAGCTGAGGGAGAAGGGAGGACGGGAAGCACAGAGAGAGGAGAAGTGGTCCGGATCTTGTCAGCCATGGAGACGAGTTTGGGAATGATTTTAAACAGGAGAGTGACTTGATCTGACTTATGGTTTTAGATACTCTGGCTGCTTAAGTGAAAAAGACTCAGAGGACGTTCAAGAGGGAACCCCAGAAACCCTGGAGAAGGCTGTTTGCCATCCTCCAGGCGAGGGAGGATGGTGGCTTGGACCAGAATAGCAGTGAGGTAGGCATTATTGTCCCCACTTTAAAGATTAGGAAACTGAGGCTCAGAGAAGTTAAGTGACTTGGCCAAGGTCGTGCAAACTTTAAGCAGCAGGCCCAGGAATTTGGCGGGGGGGGGGGGTACTTTTTAAATTGTGGTCAAATATACATAACATAAAATTTACCATGTTAACCATTTTTAAGTGTACAGTTCAGTGGCATTAAGTACACTCACAAAGTACACTCATCACCACTATCCATCTCCAGAACTTTTTCATCATCTCAAGCAGAAACTCTACCCATTAAACAGTAGCTCCTCAGTATACCCCTACCCTGCCCGGGTAGCCTCTAACGGTCTTCTTTCTGTTTCTATGAATTTCCTACTCTAGAAATCATGTAATATTTGTCCTTTTGTGCCTGCCTTATTTCACTTAGTATAATGTTTTCAGGCTCATTCGTGTTGTAGCATGTATAAGAATTTCCCTTTTTTTTTTAGTGGAGGTACTGAGGATTGAACTGACTCCTGCATGCTATGCATTCTACCCACATGCTCTACCATGAGCTATTACCCTCCCCCAGAGCTTCCTTCATTTTTAAGGCTGAGTAATAGTCCATTGTGTGTGTGTATACCACAATGTGTTTAACCATTCATCTATTGATGGAGGGCCAGGATTTTTACCAAGATGTCTGATTCCAACCCCATTCTGGTTGATGCCGAGCCCAGCGCAGTGCCCCCAGTGGCCACCAGAGGGCGCACAGAGAGTCCCAGGCCGGGGAGCGGCGGGCACTTGGCGGTTTGTGAAAGGAAGAAGCTGGGCTCAGCTTTTTGTGCGCACGCATGTACACCTAGAAATACGCAGATGAGAGGGAAGTGGGCTGCGGGGAAAGCAACCCAACTGTAGGCTCGATCTCAAATGGAGGAAAGGGGGGAGGTCGAGGTGGGAAGTGTCGCCCCTGTAATCCTGGTCCAACACTCAAAGGCGACAGACTCCAGCCACTTAGAGCTGCCCAGCCAGCGCCCTCCAGCGGGAACAACCCGGATGAGGGGCTGAGTGAGGACAGATGGGCACTGGGTCCCGCCAGGCTCAGGCTCCCAGTCCTGTGCTTCTCCAGTGGCCGAGAGAGCGTGAGCCCGTGTCTTGCACGTCTGACAGATTTGATGATGAAACTGATGCTCCAAGCCATTGACTGCCTGCCCAAAGCAAGTGGAGGAGGCAAGATCTAAACCCCTGGAGGGCCTTGTGACCTTCTCTTCTCCAGGCTCAGTGCCCTGGTTTCTTCAGCCACACCTCAAAACCTGCGGTCTTTGGGCCTCACTCCCCACTTCATCTTGTTGGCCAACCTCTCTGCGGGGGGGTCGGGGGGTGGATGCAGAATGGGAAGTGGCTCTTGAGGATGGTCTGACCATTGTGGCCTCCCTCCTTCTGAGCATTAGACCTCTAATGATGTCACCCAAGTTTGTCCCGGCTGGTCTTGGCAGCCACCTCATGTTAGCCAAAATTTCCATCAGCTTAAGGCAGCCACCTCATGTTAGCCAAAATTTCCATCAGCTTAAATCGCTGAACTTTTCTCACATGTGCTGTTTGTTGCTAAGCCACTTCTCCCCCCACACTGCATCCATGTGCAGCTGGGTCTTTGGATCCAAGTCCAAGAACTGACATTTATCCCTGTCAGATTTCATCTTGTTCATTCATCTGACAAACATTTGTTCAGTGCCCACGCCGTACCAGGCACTGGGGATACAGCACAGAAAGACGAATCCCCTGTCCCTGAGGAGCTGACGCTGTCATTAATCACAGCGGCCACTGTGGTTAGCGAGGTCCTGCCATGTGCCAGGCACTGTGCCGGGGGCTGGTGTAGCTTATCTCATTGACCTTCACAGCCTTGCAGTCTAGGCGGCATTGCTCCCATTGTGCAGATGGGGAAACAAAGGTTAAAAAAGTTCTTATGGCTCATCTGAAGTGGAAAGTGGCAGGCTCAGCATTCAGCCCTCCAGTTGCTTTAGATTCTAGCTCTGCCTCCCCCGCAATCCCAGCTTTGGGTTCTCTGCAAACCTGATCACCTTTACCTCTCTGAATTTCATCTTCAGCACTGATAAAACTAAGATGAGGTCAGAGCCTGGGGCAGGACACCAATGCCCCTCTACCCCCGATGGACAGCCATCTATGATTCTGCATCTTGTGGGTTCAGCACATACAACTGCACTAGACTGTAAGTCACCTGACGCATCTCCTCCCTTCACCCCCAGCCCCAGGCTCCCCCTGTCCAAGCAGCTATGTATGTGCTTGTCGGCATCTTTACCATCAAACCAGCCCCCACTACCAAGTCCTCTCCCTGCAGGAGCCCAGCAGTGCCTGGCCCTTGCCTGCATCATGGGTAAAGCTCCATCTGCCAATATGCATCCCCACGAGGGAGACTTGAAGCCCAGGGACCAAGAAAGGGCAGTTGAGTTGGGATTTCTCAGGCTCTGAACATCCCCTCCTTGCATCTGTGGCTTCTCCTCTCCCGCACTGTCTGCTCCCAGAGGCTCAGCCCCTCTTTTCCACTCAGCTTTTCTGCCAAGCTGAGGGAGACCAACTGCAGAGCAGGCCTGCGCAAAGGCCGTGGGCAGGAGCAAAGGGAAGCAGAAGAAAGCACTGCTCGGTGGGGGAGGGGAGGTTGTGAGATGGGCTCCAAGCTCCTCGTCAGGACCCAGGACACCATGCCCCGTGGCAGAATCTGGGCTCATCATTTCACAGGACCACAGGCACCCACCCTCCTCACAACCCTAGACAGCTGGAACTATTATCACTGTGCCCATTTTGCAGGTGAGGAGACTAAGGCCCAGTAAGTGGGGTCCAGGCTTGGATACTACCCCTGCTAAGACTGCTTCCTGAAAAGAGATCAGGGACTTGTGGACCGAGTTCATCTACTGAACCAGGACTCAGTGAGCTCCTTCTGTGAGCCCCGTCAGCAGCAAATACGTCAGAGTCGGAGCCTGCCCTCATGGCCTCACTCTGTGGGCAGGGAAAACGGATAATAAGGCAGTCTATAATTCCGGGCAGTACACAAAGCTGGGTGGCACAGGTGTTACTAGAGCTGAGGATGCTACTGCAGCTAGCGTGGTCCAGGAAGGCCTCCATGAAGAGGTGACATCTGAGGAGCCAAGAAGGAGCTGGCCTTGGGGACAGTGAATATAAAGATGCTGAAAAAGAACCAGTGGAGTGTGGTACCCAGTCCACCCACCCTCACCAGGGATGGTTAGAGAGAGGGAGCCACAGGGTTCTGATATGAGGCTTCAGTGGGGAAGCACTGGGGACGGTGTCCTCAGGGTGTCTGAGCCCTGATGCGGGCTCCAAGGATGCCTCCACTCTCCCTCCAGGAGTCTGTGACCCCCACCCCCAGCCCAGAAGTGATGTCCTCTGTCTTCTTCATTTCCACCCATCTTCAACACCTTTCTGTGCAAGGCCCAGCCTAAAGCAGGCTCTGGATAAATGTTTACCCAATGAACAAATTCCAGAAAGCCCTGCTCACCAAATCCCGAGGGCCAGCAAGGAGGAGGTGTGAGGACAAACCCGAGGAAATCCTACCTTCTTCTGCAAGGAATCACTTGATGGAGTTTGTGCCTCCTATGGGGGTAGAAGTAGAAAAGACAAAGGAATTCCAGAAGGTGGGAGGAGGGGTCGCCTACACAATTGGAAATTTTCGCACAGAAGTCCAGATTTCAAGCTATTTTTGAAATATCTGAAAATCTGGCAACCCCGAGCCTGCATATCCCCATGGCAACACCAGCTGGTGCTGAGCGGCCGCGGCAACTGGACATGCGCTCTGCACTCCACCGCCGACCGGCCACTCACTGCTGCCGACACCAAATCCACCCGACTCGTTCACATCACTGGCCCCTTGGGCATCTGAGTCGGCCCATCCTGGTTTAAGAGATCTGATGAGCAGTAAGCCATGCAGGGGCATAGGGAACGGCTTCTGTCGCATCAGCCCGCAGCTAAGAAAAGTCAGACTGAGGTCTCCTCCCTCAAGTTCTTACAGCAGCTGTCCGGTGTGCGGGGGTTTACAGGTCCACTTAAATAGATTCGCTGTATTGGACTCTGGATTTGGGTAGCAGGAGGGCTGGGAGATTCAGCCATTCCTTGGAGGCGAGAGATACAGTTCCTGATGTGCACCAGCAGGGGGCGACTCTCCCTGCCGTGCCCTCAGAGCTGCGGGGCGCAGGGCGCCATTCCCGGCCGTGCCGGAGCAGCCAGGGCTCCCGTTGCTGGAGAACAGTCCCTCAGTTCTCTGTTCCTGCCCTTTCTCACCTGGGGTGACAGCTGAGGCCCAGTCTGCCTAGCAACTTGTTGGGCTTAGCAGTGATTGGCTGGACATACTCCCCTTGCCCAAGCACAGCCTCAAGAGGGCCACCCACCCACCTTGACCCTTCCAGCCTGTGACCCAGGGGCCCAAGGGCACCACTTCTGTACTCCCTTCTCCCAGCAACCTTCTCTTCCCCCTCTTCTTCTGAGACTGCTTAGCCTCCCTGAGGTCTGTACCCTCAGGGCAGACCCTCAAATTAAGTACTGTGTGCTTGGTACTGTGTTCAAGGCATTATACACTTTTTTTTTAAATCCCAACAATCCCATGAGGTAGGTATTAATCCCCATTTTATAAGTGGGGAAACTGAGGCTTAAGCAGGGGACATTATGGGTCCCAAGGCCAAACAACTAGTAAAGGGTGGAGTCAAGATTCATATCCAGGCTTGTGGGACCCCTCTTCCCTGGACTGCTTTGTTCCCTGAAGGAAATTTTAGCATCAGCCCGTGGAGGGGGTGGGGGCATTGGTTAGGGTTTGAGGGCAGAGGACAATCCCTTGCCCAGGTCGAGGCTGAAACCACCCCACACAGGCCACGTATTCTGTTGGAGCAGAACAGGGGCAGGGTCTCGGGCCCCTAAGCCAGCAATGAAGGCCTAGGGTTCTATCATGGCCACCAGGGAGGAATAGCCTCTGGCCTTTGGGAATTGGCTGACCGCCTCGCCCTCTCCACCCAGGGCTATAGCCTGAGCAGCAAGACAGCGCCCCACACATGCTGCAGCTTCTGCCTTGAACCCATGAAGGGGTGGTGAGCAGGCAGGCAGGCAGGCAGCAGCCAGCGCTGGGAGCAGAGACACCTGGAGGGTTCAAACGGCTCACTCCGCTGGATGGAAACTTGATGAGGGCCAAAGGCCCCAGGCTCTGTACAAGGCGAGTTTAGGCACCACTAAGCATGACTCGGTCAGCAAACCACAGCCTCAGGAGCTCTCCCACTGCCACTTCAGGGAGACAGAGAAGCCCAGGGATCACCAGCCCCTCTGAGACTATCACAGCGATGTGTCCAAGGCCACCAGCCTGGGTAGGAAGAGAGGTCCGTCCATGCTGTTTCATCCAGCTCACCTCCCATTTTCCCAACATGCCTTGAACTCACACCACTGGGCCTACAGGTCCCTCCCCAATTCCACCTGGTGATCATCAAAGCCCAGTGTAAACACCACCTTTTCTGGGCAACCCACTCTGATCTGATTCCTCAAACCTGGTAATTTTTTTATTCTTCTGAGACCACTGAAACTGTGTGGATATCTCCTACGGCACTGGGGTTAGTCTCTTTTGTGCTGTAATTGTTTCTGGGCTTCTGTCTTCTCTGACAAGCGGACTGAAAGGTACAGCAGGCACCATAGCTCCTAGCATGGGGCCTCATATACACAAAGCATGAGACACATCGGAGGCAGGGAGGGATGGATGGAAGGAAGGATAGGTGGGTGGATGGATGGGTGGATGGATGGATGAATGAAGAGATGAACAGTTAAACAGATGAACAAATGAGTGGGTAGAAAGGTGGGTGGCCCAAAGATAGTTCCATATGGCCTCTGTAATTGGCCAGAACACCCAGACTCCCCCTCCAACGGAATAAGGTTTTCCTGCTTCACTTGTATAGCCTCTCCCCTTCCTCAGTGAATTTAAGATTTAGAAACTGTACTGTGTGGAGCTGCAAGGGAGTCAGATCTGTGTTCCTTCCCTCACTAGACCTCATCTCCCTTATATAAGATGAGAACACTGGACTAGATGATTCCACGGGCCCTTCCAGCACAATACACATGTCAGTGTTGGGACCCAGCAAAGAACGGGGAAACTGATTGAACCCAGTTCAGCTTAAAGGAGACTCTGAAAGAGTTTAGGTAAAAGATGAAAGGAGGAAAGAGAAAGAGAAAGGAGTGGGGAGGAAGGAAGGAAAGAAGAAAGAAAATTGATTCCCATGCCCTAAATTAAAAATGCATTTAGCTCAGTATCACTAATTATCAGAGAAATGCAAATCAAAACCACAATGACATATCATCTCACACCAGTCAGAATGGTCCAAAAGTCCATAAATGAGAAATGTTGGAGAGGGTGTGAAGAAGAGGGAACCCTCCTAAACTGCTGGTGGGAATGTAGTTTGGTGCAGCTATTATGGAAAACAGTATTGAGATTCCTTAAAAAACTAAAAATAAACTTATGATATGATGTAGCAGTCCCACTCCTGGGCATGTATCTGGAGGGGACTCTAATTCAAAAAGATACATGCACCCCAATGTTCATATTAACACTGTTTACAATAGCCAAGAAATGGAAACAACCTAAATGCCCATTGACAGATGACTGGATAAAGAAGAGGTGGCATATATACAATGGAATACTACTCAGCCATAAAAAAGAATAAAATAATGTCATTTGTTGCAATATGGATGGACCTGAAGATAGTCATTCTAAGTGAAGTAAGCCAGAAAAAGAAAGAAAAA
The DNA here is from genome assembly GCF_048773025.1 of Camelus bactrianus. Taxonomy (NCBI): domain Eukaryota; kingdom Metazoa; phylum Chordata; class Mammalia; order Artiodactyla; family Camelidae; genus Camelus; species Camelus bactrianus. The sequence goes on from NC_133548.1 coordinate 8,424,897, forward strand.
TGCCATATGATATCATTTTATGTGAAATCTAAAAACAAAAAGCCACAAATGAACTTATATACAAAACAGAAATAGACTTACAGACATAGAAAACAAACTTATGGTAACTAGCAGGGAAAGGGTTTGGAAAGGATAAATTGGGAGTTCGAGATTTGCAGATACTAACTACTAAATATAAAATAGATAAACATCAAGTTTATACTGTATAGCACAGGGAACTATATTCAATACCTTGTAGTAACTTACAATGAAAAAGAATATAAAAAGAAATATATGTATGTATATGTATGACTGAAATAGTATGCTGTACACCACAAATGGACACAACACTGTAAAAGTCAATTTAAAAAATAAATAAAATAAAAATAAAAAAGTAAAAAATGCATTTATTGTGTAAGATTTCCCAAATGCACCATTTCTTTAAAAAAAATTGACATATTAAATTTAGGATCACAGCATGTACAAAGTGGTGGATCCTCTAATGTAATGGAAGTGACAGGCAGGGACAGCCTGGGGCAGAAGATGCCAAGGGAAGGATGGGGGCAGGGGTGTTGGGGTGTGGAAGGGGCCAATTTCACTCCACCCTCTTCACCACTGTAGCCAGACCACCTTCTTTAGGATCCACTTTATATGTTGATCTTATGAACCCAATATCTTGTTTGAATAAAAGCTTTCTGGTGTGTGTGTGTGTTTTAAGCCACTTCACTAATGAAGAGAAACTAGAGGCCCAGAGGGAGGCGATTTGCCCAAAGTCATACAGCAAGTGCATCAACACAGTCCCCAAGGGCCTGTCTAACAGGACTCCTCAGTCCAGATAGCAGGAATCCAGGCCCGTCCACTGGGGGCTGGGGCACGGCCCCTGACTGCGCTGTTCTCTGGCTCACCTCCAGCAGCCTCAGCGGGAAGTCACCCGGCTCCTTTAAACAACATTCCACTAGGACAATAACCCAGGCCCAATTAGGAACAGGAAAATCTCACAGAGGGTGAATGCCCACAACTGGGGGGCTCAGGGCGGAGGCCCAGCTCTCGGCAAGCTTCACAGTCAAAAACCTTCCTAAAACAACCCCTTGGCAGCCTTGGAACGTAATTTAATCTTCCTTTGATGATTCCGGATCTTGCCTTGCCTCCGGCCACTCTGAGAACATCAATTACTGATGGGCCCAGGTGGGGAGCGGAGAGGAAGGGCTGGACCCGGGTTCCCAGCTGACCCTGCCCTTGGGGAGGCCAGTGGAGGTGGAAGGGCTGGAGGAGGTTTCAGGGGGAGGAGCCCAGCCTGAGCCCAGGGAGCTGGATGCTGCCTGGGTGGAGAAGGGGCCAAGGAAGAGAAGGGGAAGCCCCCTCCCCAGCCAAGAAGGGTAGCCCTAGGTGGGCTCGTCCTCAGCCCCTGGAGCAGGTGGGAGGGGCAGCTTCCAGGGTCCCTGGCGGTAGAACTAGAGAGCGAAAGCCAGGCCGAAGTGATGTTGAAGCCAGGCTAGGTGACCTACTAAGGGAGTGGCCGCATAGCGCAATGAGTGCCCCATAGACTTGGCAGAAATGTCAGCTCCAAGAGACAGAAGTGAGCTTAGAGCCACACACCCCCTGCCCTGCCACTTCCTGGCTGGGGAACTGGGAGCAAGTTACTTAACCTCTCTGTGTCTCAATTTTCTGTGATGATGCTAGAATAGTAGTAACAGGGCTACTGAAAGGGTTAAATTAGTCTCACATTGGCTGCTAGAAAATTGGGGCTTAGACCACAGTCTCTGATGAGAAAAGGGCCGGAAGAACATACAGCACATCACTCACGGGGCTTTCAGGTGAGACTAGATGTTTTGTTTGGCTTGAGGTAGTGTTTTTATTTTCTTTGTCTTTTTTTTTTTTTTAATTGGAGGTACTCAGGACTGATCCCAGGACCTCATGCATGCTAAGCATGTGCTCTGCCACTGAGCTATATCCACCCCTGTTTGGCTTGTTTGTATTTCCTGAATTTTATGCAAGAAACATACTATTATATAATTAAAATACTATTCAGACAGAAAAACAGAACCCTTGGGACCGCGATTTGTCTTTAAAGGGAAGCAACTGATCTGAAGGGATCCCAGCCCCTGAGTGCGGGTGTGGAAGAGGAAGTGTTCCCCTGGGTCTGAAACTCAGACAGGGGAGACCTGGCTGCCCCAGGGGCCCTGAGGTGACAGCCCTGAGCCCTCAGGGACAGACACAGGTGACATTTTCTGCCTGGATGTGCCTACCATTTCCTGGGACGCAAATCTCCAGGCCCCTTCCCAGGAGGCACCAGGCAGGGGAAGCTGGTGCCCTGGGGAGTATTGTCTGCTTATAGGCAGTACCACCCTCTATTCCACTGGGGGCTATTCTCAGCTCCAAGTCTCCAGACCATCCCTCAGAGAGGACCCTGGGCCCTCAGGGCTCAAACCAGAGCCTCCCAATCCTGCCCCAGCCAGACTCCTCCTGCCTGAAGCACCGAGCCCTCTGTCCCGCTCGAAGCCCCGCCAGGCACAGCCCTGCCACCGCCCCAGCCTTTGCTGAGGCAGCCCTTTGAGGAAAGCTGGGCTTAGTGGGTCCACAGCTCTCTCCCTGCCGGTATCATTAATCCCCAAAAGAAAGTCAAACATTAGCCCGGAAAACGGCTTATGCCTTATATAAGCCCCCCTGGGGAAGGCACAAACACAGCTTGTAGGAGCTGAGCTGCCAAACTACAGCAGCTGCCGGACGCGGGGACAGAGCAAGGGCTTCAGCCACACCGACAACCAGCCCCACCGGAGGGAGCCAGGCCCAGCTACCAGGTGAGGAGGGATGGAGGCCCCCCAAGCTCCAGCCGCCAGGGACCCCTGGGAGGCCCCCGAGGCCAGGTGCTGCTTCCTCACTGCAACTGGCCAAGTCCCTTATGCCCTCTGGGAACTGCCTGGGCCCCTTCCACTGCCCCAGTATGATGTGCCCAGCCCCAGGGGACAGCCAAAATCCAGGAGGTGCTGGGCTTGGGGAGACCTTCCCAGCACACAGCCTGGGCTCTGCTAACCCTGTGTGTGACTGGGGACCTCTCCCACCTACTCCTGACATCCATCCTGTGTGGCCAAAGTCCAAGACCAGGCCCCTCGGTTCCAGCCGGTTGGCCTGCACTGCCCCCACGCCTGCAGCATACGTGATCAATCTAGCTTAACACATGCCTACTCGCACCCTCAAGTCCCCACACACACAGCCACACGCCCAAGCTCACCCAGCTGTGCCCCCCACACCCCGTCTAAATGTGCACATCCCTGTAGACACCCCTGTGAACACATGCCAGAACACACCACGCCTGGGACCCCGCATCTGGACATGCGGTTGGGTACATCCTCATCCACACATAAATCTGGGGGCACACAAGCTAAGCCCCACATCCTTACACATTGATACATACATGCGCACTCACACGTACACCTGGGCACACCCTTCCACATGTGTTTCCACACCCATCCACCTGCCCTCCATCACCACCTACCTCTCCCCGGCCTGGCGCCCCGTCCACAGCTCCGGTTCATCTTGCCCGGCACCATGACCTTCGCCGAGCTCGTGGACCGTGTGTCCAGCAAGGGACCCTTCCAGTTCCTGCACACAGTCCTGCTTGGCCTCCCAATCCTCGGCATGGCCAGCCACAACCTACTGCAGATCTTCACAGCAGCCACCCCCATCCACCACTGCCGCCCACCACCCAACGCCTCCGCGGGGCCCTGGGTGCTCCCCATCGGCCGGAGTGGGAAGCCTGAGACGTGCCTTCGTTTCGTGTATCCACCCAACACCAGCCTGCACAATGACACCCAGGGGGCCACTGAGCCCTGCCTGGACGGCTGGACCTACGACACCAACAGCAGGGACTCCATTGTGATTGAGGTATGCCCAGAGCCACCCCCTCCCTCTGCTTACAGCAAGCACCCCACACCCTGCAGCACTGATGGACAGGAGAGCAGGCTGGGGCCAGGACAGGGCGCGGGGCAGGCAGAGAGGAGGGACCTGGGTGCAGATGCTCACAGACCAAAAGGCTCTGTTTCTTCACATTCAGAGCACAAGCTTTCTTCAACAAACATCCCATTCTATGACAGGTACAGTGCCAAGCCCTGGGGATACAAAAATGCACGGTCCCTGTTCCCACGGGGTCCACAGCCTAGCAGGGGTAGCATCAATTAATGGAATATCAAATTATAACTTCAAAGTACTTAGGTCTGTGACCTCAGACCACGGCCTACCCCTGGGCTGGGGGCAGGCGGGGAGGGGCAGGAGGGAGGTGTCGGAGGAAGTTCCTCTAAAGAAGTGACCTGGGCTGAGATGAGTCCCAGTAAGAGTTAGCCAGGCAATGGGAGAAGGAGGAAAATTCCATCTCGTGCAAAATCTTCAAGGTGGGAGGGCGTGTGGAGGAGGCAATGGACAGAGGGGAGGGTTGGAAGATGCCTGAGCAGACCCAGAAATCTTCTCACCCACTCCCACCGGCACTCACAGGTTCACCTGCCATTCATTCACACCCTCATTTATTTACTGATTCTTTACCTGCCATCGCTGGGGGTTACGGAGTTAAATCAGGCTCTCAAACGAACTGGAGCCCAGGGTCAAATGAAGAGGAGGAAATGGGAACTGGCGTTTGTTGAGGATTCATAAACGGCCAGGCGCATTTTAGTGTTGGGCAGATGTTGTCTCCTGCAATTTGATTCTCACAGTGATGTTCTGTTGAAGGTGATTTTATCTTCTTTTACAAATTTTAAAAAAAAAACAAAAAAACTAAGACTCAGAGAAGGGAAGCGAAGGTTCAGCGCCACACAGCTGGTCAGTTTTGGAGCCGGAATTTAAAGCGAAAGCCCAAAAAAGGCCCGGGAGGGAGGCATTTATGGCAGAACAAAAGAGGGATGAACCACAGGGTTCTAGGGAGGCTTCCTGGAGGAAGTGGCATCTGAGCAGCAAGCACAGCCCAGTGTTTTCCTTCTCCCACAGGGGACCATGAGCCCCTCAGCGGCAGGATCTTGCTTTTACCTCATCAGAAGAGATGCATTTCAAAGTCCTTACCTGGTACCAGGCCTGCAGTCCTGGAACCCCGGGAGATGGCATCTCAGTGAGGGGAGTATCGTTAGAATCTTCAGTTCACAGATGAGGAAACTGAGGCGCAGTCTGGTTCGACAGCTTTCCCAGGATTTTATATGATTACAACCTGACAGAGGAAAGAGTTGAATCCAGGACTATCTATGTTCAGAGTCTATGATTGTTATTCATTTGTTTAATGAGTATTTGTTTATATATAAGGCACTTATTACATGCCGGACACTGTTTTAAGTGCTTTATCAATATTAACACTTTTAACCTTCCCAACAGCATTCTAGGGTAGTTTGCATGCTAAGCCCATCGTTGCGATGGGGAAACTGAAGCCCATAGAGGTTAAAGAGCTTGTTCAAGGTCGCACCACCGGTAAGAGGCAGATTCAGGATCTGAACACAGGCACCTGGCCCCAGAGCCATGCTCCCAACCATCACATCTGCTGCCTCTCATAGCCCCAGATACTTCTTCCCTGTCCTATGTACTTTTTCTCCCCAGCACCAAACACAGTGCCTGATACGCATCCAGCATCCAACAAACATTTATTGACTGCTACACGCACAATATCGAGGACATGGAGTCAAAGAACTCAAGAGCCCTGGCTGCCCTCGATGAGCTCACCTCTCGTGAGGAGGCAGACCCACCCACCAAGGATTATTAGCAGGGTGGTGGGGTGTGCGAGCTCCCCGAGGCAGGGATTTTCAGCTGCTTTGCTGTATCCCCAGCAGCTGGAATAGTGCCTGGCACAGAGGAGGCACTCTGTGAAATAAATATTTGTGTAACGAATGGATATGAGCTTTATCATCTCAGGGTGCTCTGGGAGTCCGGAGGAGGGGCATCTAATTAGCCTGGACAGGGAACCCAGGAGGGCTTGCTGGAGTCAGCAAAGTCTGAGCTGAGTATAAAGGAGGAGTGAGAGTTAGGGGGCAGGCTGCAGGGGGCAAGTGCACCCCAGGCAGAAGGAACAGTGTGCATGGCGTCAAATGCACAGTCACAGAAGCATGAAGAGAGCAAAACAGTCAGGACCACAAGAGACGGAGGAAGGCTGAAAGAGGCGGGCAGTGGGGTGCAGAGGCCATCGGGCATGGGCTGGAGAGGACAGGGGGAGGGCCTGGCTTGGATGCTGAGGTGAAGGTGTGGCCTCTGTCCCCAGGGTGACAGGGAGCCATTGATCGGTGTTGAGCAGGAGCGGGCATGCTCAGCCCACCTTCTCAGGATAGTCACTCTGACTACAGGGTGGAGAGTAGCTTGTGGGGAGTTTTAGTCCAGCGGCAGAGAGACCAGTTAGCATGTTGCCACAGGGATCCAGGACAAAGATGACAGATGGCAGGGGCAGTCAGAATAGATATCAGAGATGTTAAGGAGTTAGAATCTCTGGGCCTGGGGAGCCAAATGGATGTGAGGATGAGGGACAGGAGGAGGAGGGAGAAGTCAAAGATGCTCCAATACCTGTAAATAAGTTTCAGATGTACAGGTGGCTTGGCTGTACATCTTGTCCCTGGGAAGACAGAGAGAAGGGATAAAGCCACCATCCATGTTCTACAAAGCACATAAGCTCGCCAAAGAAACAAAAATCCTACAGGGAGTAATTAAATAATCGCCATCGCTACCACTTACTGCATGCATGCTTGTCCCACCCCAGATGGTCCTAAGCACTTTGCTCATATTAACTCATTTAATCCTCGTAATAACTCTCTGAGGTTAGTACCTTTATTTATGCCATTTTCACAGATGAGGAACCCCAATAACAGGTTCCTGGTCCAAGGCAGCCCATTTCATAAAGCATGGAGTTGAGAGTCAAAGCAGGTCTCAGGGCTCCAGAACCACCCCTCCCTACCAACCCAACTGCCCCAGCCCTGGCTCATTGAGACTGCGCACCCTGCCCTGCTGCGGCCCTGCTCGGTGCAGTGTGTAAGAAGCGCCCAGTTAATGCTGAATGAAGTCTGTGCCCCCTCGGAGCCCGCAGGAGGGACTCAAACAGTGCTGACTGCAGGCAAGTGGCTGCCCCTCCAGGGTGCACATCCGGATCCAGGGAGCCTGGCCAAGAGCAGAGCTTGCACGTCTTGTACCCGGTCAAGCGTCAGTTCACATCCATGCCAACTGGGTTCCCAGTCACCCTTCCAGCAGTTGAGGCCATGTGAATCTGCATCCCACCAAAATGCAGGATTTCACCGGGCCTCAGGGTCTGCACCCTTCTCCAGGTCGGGTCCTGGGCAGGCTCTGGCTCCCCTGAGGACTCTCAGCCAGGAGAGCCCATTATTGGGATCCCCAATCAGTCAGGGAAGTGTCGGTGGCCAGACCCAGCCAGGTGCTAGTACCAGCCCAGCAACGTCAAACTCTTCTGATTTTTCCACTTATGGTTCAAAACTTGACAAATACATGCTCCATCTGCTGGAGGTGGGGTGTGGTTGCAGGCCACCACCTGTTAAAGGTAGAGCAGTGGCTGGGTCTGACCCAGGGGTGGGCCTCCGGGGTGGAGGCAGGGCACTGGACTTGCCAGCCCTGAGGGGCAGGATGGTGATGGGGAAGGCAGCATCTGGCAACCAGCTTGAGCCAGATGACCCTGGTTGGTAGTGGCAAGAGACCATCTCCCAGGTGGACAGTGCCAGATCATGAGCCAGCACCAAGCAGCAGAGTTCACATTCTGACTCTGCCATTTTGGGGGGATTTAACGGCCCCAGAAGTCTTGGTTTCCTCATCCGTAAAATGAAGTAAGAACAAATGTGAACATTAAAAGAGATACTGCAGGGCGTAGGGGGTAATAGCTCAATGGTAGAGCACGTGCTTAGCATGCATGAGGTCCTGGGTTCAATCCCCAGGACCTCCATATAAAAAAAGAGAGAGAGAGGGAGGTGGAAGAGGTAATCCCAGGACAACATTAGCACAGGGCCCTGCGCCTGCAGGACACATTCAGCTAATGTCTGCGGCCACTGCTGTTGTCACGGTCATTGTTAAAGAGGTGTCCTGAGAACCAGGGGGTTAGTTCCCCTAGAAGAATAGGGGGACCCCCAGTAAGAGGGGAATCAGCCGTCACAGCTCTTCCCGGCTCACCCAGGCCACATAGCTTTGCCTCACTCCACGCCCCCACCCAGCCCTCCTCTGGAGGAAACATCACAGGCCTGAACGCAGGACCTAGCTCTACTCCCCTAGTCGGCAGCCTCAGTCCCCTCACCTGTGAAATGGGATAACAAAGAACTTCCCCATGGAGGAGGCGAGGGTGGGAGGACCACGCTGGGTCCAGCCCAGAGCGCGGGGAGTTCCTCTCCCCCTTCTGATCCCATAAGCTTTTCTGGCAGAGGTGACCCTACATTCCTTTCTCTGGGTTCAGCAAAGACAGGGTTGGAATTTTTCAGAAGGAGCTTTACTAGGACATTAAAAGGAAACAAAGGGCTTTCTTTTAAGTCTGGAAAGTGTAGAGGGGCATGGATTGCAGGCTCTGGGTTCCCTGGAGAGGAGCCAGAGCCCACAGCTCCCATACCACAGAACCTCAGGCCTGCTGGTGCCCAGCTCGGTCTGGGGGGCTCCTGAAACCCACCCCTGCAGCCCTCGAAGGCCTGGGCCTGTCCTTGGATGAGCATGCCCCTCCCTCTAAGGGCCTCGAGCCTTCCTGTCCTGTGTCCAGGGCCACAGAAAACTTGTCCAGCCACACAGGTCCCTGGAGGCCCCAAGTCAGCTGTGGGAGAAGCAGAGAGCCTGCCCCAGTGGTCCTCCCAGAAGCAGGTCTCCGTGATGGGAGGTTTCCCTGCTGAGCCTCTGGTCTTCCTCCACCCCCACCCCCAAATCCCCAGGCTGCCCACCTCCCAAACCACCTGTCCATCTCTTGTCTCCTGCTTCACCCCCATTTGCTCACCTCAACCCTGCCCTGGGCACCCCTCCTGTCATCGCCTCTTTCCTAGCCTCTAATCTGACTCCTGGGTAAAGATCAGAGCGCCCCACCCCAGCCACGTTTCTGGGCCAGCCTGACCCCCCATGGCGGCCCTCACCTAGAAAGCCGGGATTCTGCATAGGAGGAGCCTGGAGTCGTGCTGTGGGCTCTCCAGGATCAGGGACTCTCTCACTGAGCACCTACTATGTGCAGGGCCCTGGGTTGGTACTTTGCATTCCTTCTTTCATGACCCTGAGAATCTTCTTTTATGACCACAGCAGATGTCACCCCAGAGGAATACACTGGGCTTGGATCCAGAAGGTGGCTCTCTCAGCCATGATGGTCATGTCAAGCTTTTATAGGAAGAGGGACGGAGCAGGGGGCTTGTGAAGGGGGAGTCCTGATTCCAGAATCCATTGCCTTTCTACTGCATCATTTGTCCCTACAAGTGCAGGCCTTGCAATGACATGTGACAATCATAGTAAACAGCTATCACATACTGTCAACTGTTTGCCAGGTATAGTGCTGGGTTCTCCTCATTCCTTATGCTATTTACAATCCTGAGAAGCAGGCCTTAGTATTACCCCCATTCTACAGTCAAGGAGACAGCCGCAGAGAGGTTAAGTAACTGGCCCAGGAACACACAGCCGCTAGGTGGCAGAACTCATGCCCTTTTGGGTCTCCCTGGGTACCTGGCTCATCCTCTCTGGCCCTCGTACCAGGTTTCATCAGGGACCCGAGAGCACACAGGGGCCACAGCAATTCTCCCCAAGGCCTAAACTAGATCTAAAAAACCCCAAATCTAGGGAACGTTTCTTCCCTTGTTCTTGCTCGGGGCGGGGGGGGGGGGAGTACGGTCCATGTGTGGGGTCCCCTGGCAGAGTCAGCCCATATATACACACCAAGCAGGGTCCCCATCCTGCCAAACGTGATTTTCATCACGAATGGTTTGCCCTGACCTTTTATGACACGCCTTCTGCTTAGCCCTCCTAGGGGCCTCCTGGCCTGTGATTTTGCTGCTGCCCCAGCTCCTGAGCCTGTCCCTCACCCTTTGGGTCTGACATCAGACCAGCTCACCTGGCTGTGGCCCCGGCTGCCTCCTCAGCCCCAACTCGGGCCCATCCGATGCTGCATGCCTTACAGTGCCGCATGGCCACAGCTCCCGCGCACTGAGCCTTCCCTCCGGCAGCTCAGCGCTCAGAGCAAAGCACGCATCAGGGGGCCGTGGTCAAGAGCGCTGGCTGGGGGTCCAGCCAGTCTGAGCTTGAGTCCCTGCCTTGAAATGAGCCAAGCTGTACTCGTGGGCTAGTTATTTACCCTCTAAGCCTCAGGTTCTCTGTCTGTAAAATGGAGACAATAGCACCTATGAAGGCATCATCTGCAAACCTCCCTCCTGAGCACAGTCGGCCCCCTGTTTCTCCCCCACCACCTTCCTGATACATTATCACTCAGGAAGACATGGCAGCGGGCTTCCTGTTCTTCCCTTCCTGACCCCAGCTCCTTAGGAGTAACCATTCCAAGAAAGGACAAAGAGGGCCAAGAACAGTGGATAGGATATTGGGAGCAGCCGAAAGTTGACAGACCAGAGGTCAGCCCAGGCCATGCCGAGGACTAGACAGAAGCTGAGTGACTGGCTCCCTCCAACCAACAAGTTACATTTTTCTCTCGGGGCCTTATCAGTAAAATATGTAAACCCATCAATTATTCATTGGACAAACATTAACGTTCACTGTGCACCAACTACTCTGCTAGCTGCTAGGGATAAAGAGTTAAATGAGAGGTCTCCGCCCTCAGTGAGGTTACGGAATACAGGAGAGACAGACAAGTAAACAGGCAGGTAGAATGCTATGTAACTGGTGTCCTCTTGGAGGTGAGAACAGGATGCTGAGGGTGGAAGAAATGAGGAACTACACTGGGGTGTCTGAATGTGCTTCTCCTTCCACAAATACTTACCAACTGCCTGCTTGTGCCAGGCAGCCAGAAAAGATGCCCCTGGACCAGCCTGAACCCCGTGGCCCCTGGAATTCAGGAGAGATGATCTTGACGTGTTTCAAAGGGCCAGCAACATTGCTAAAATAAAGAGAAGATAATCAAGTACAAAAGCAAAGAGGAGCACAGTAGCCTGAAGCTTTCGTAGAATCACTGGTGTAACCCAATTAAAACCACGGAGCCCACGTGGCCAGGCCCACGCACGGGGCCAAAGTCAAAGGAACCATAAGTCACACTCTCAACACCTTGAAGAATGGAGGCTTCAGCTATAGGGTTTTGGGGTTTTTTTCAATTGAAGTGTAGTTGATTTATGATGTTAGTTTCAGGTGTGCAGCACAGTGATTCAGTTATACCTATGCATACATGTGTATATTTTTTTCAGATTCTTTTCCATTATAGCTTATCACAAGAAATTGAATATAGTTCCCTGTGCTATATAGTAGGTCCTTGTTGTATAACTATTTTATATATAGTAATTTAATTTGCTAATCCCAAACTCCTAATTTACCCACACCCCCAGCCAACCTTTATAGGGTTTTTTAAATCAGTCTTCTCTAGGATTTTGTACAACTAACTACACAGAAAGCATGCCAGAAGTCCTTCAAAATATCTTTCCCTCCCTCCAAAATTCCAGGATGCCTTTAAAAAATCTCTCCAGTTCTCTCTATATCTGGTCCCTTGTTTGCCATGCTCCTCTGTTCCCAATCCCCTTCCTACGTCATTCAGAGACCCAGACGAACAGCAGCTCTGCTGTCTTCAACACGTGGTTTTCAGGGTCTCTCTAGTTGTCACCATTCCCACCACCATGAAGGGAGAAAACACACAAGTCCAGGCCAGGGATTCCCTCTTAATTAAACAAAGTGGAAGGAGCATCCATTTCTTTCACTCACAAGCCAATGTCAAGAACGACATGTCCCCATCCAGCTCCAGGATCCCCCGTCATTGAACATGGCATGCCACAAAGTATCAGAAGTCTCTCTAGACACCGACACCCACTGGGGTACTCCTTTCATGCCCCTTCTCTTCCTCCTTTACTCTTTTCCCTCCCCCATCCTCACACACGTACCACGCAGGCTCCCTTTCCAACCAGAAGAGCCCACTGGGTTTGCTGGCCATGCCGCTCTGAGACAGCTGGGGGACCTGGAGTCTTCCCCATCCCCCAGCCCCCCTTCACTTCCCTCGAGGAGAGTGGGAAGAGCTCCCCGGCATGTGTGGCTCTTTCCCCACACTGTTTTCCTTCCCAAACATTCTCATGAGGCATTTCCAGTGAATAGATTCTTCACTTCATTACACAAGTAATTCAGAATAGCTGGACCAAGGGTGCGTGTCAGGGATTAGCAGGAGATTAGGCCAGACAGGTAGGCAGGGGCCAGAGCATGAGGACTTTATAAATCTGTGTTAACAGAGCTTCCTCTTTACGCAGAGGGCAAGAGGAAACCAGTGAAGTGCCTTAGGGGAGGCAGGAACCTGATTTGAGAGGTGTTTTAGAAAGCCATCCAGGTTATCATGGAAAGGATGGATAGGAGGGACTGAGGCCAAGACCTGTCGGAAGATTGTTGCAATAATCCTCTCCGGGATCAGTTTCCTCAACTGTAAAATGAGGAAGGTAGTAGCTCTATACCATCAGGCGGTGCTGAGGATTAAAAGAGTTAAGGCATGGAGAGTGCTTACTTAGAACCGTGCCTGGTGCGTAGTAAGTCCTCAGTACACACTGGCTGTTATTCTTAACCCAAGGAAAAGATGATGAGGCCAGTGCTAAGTAAGCAGTAGTGAAAATAGTAGAATCCATATTCAAGAAATGTTTTAAAAATTAGAAACTGGAGAAGCAAGTGATAGTAACATGGAAGAGGAAGGAGTCAAAAAAGGACTACCAGTCACTGAGATTGAGATCTTACAGGGAGGGAGGTGACAAGTCTCGTTAGCTCTGAGATGCTCGCAGAACATCACCCATGTTGAGATTTCAATTAGGCAGCTGAATCCACTGGTCTCGAGGCAAGAAGAGAGGCTGGGCTAAAGACAGGGATTTGGAGTCTTCACCGTAAACTAGTCACTGAAGTCATGGGAGCAGATGGCATTTCCTGGGGAAAGTGAACAAAAAGAGAGGAAGGTCCAAGAAGAGCCCTGGGGAACCTGGAAGGGTGAGAGAGAAAGGAACCTATGGAGGAAAAGGAGGAAGACTAGGTGTTGAGGGCAGCCAAATGTAAGTCAGGTCAGGAAGCAGAAGGTTCCATTGGCTCTGGTGAGAAACGTCACCAGGGGCTTCGGCAAGCAGTTTCAGAGGAGTGATGGAGGCAGAACTGGGAAATGAAGGCAACATGAGGACAGGGTGACAGCAAATGTGGTTCCTTGTTCAAGAGATTTGGCTTTGAAGGAAAGGGAGAAATAGAGGGAACGTGGAAGGAAAATAGGCTCTAAGATGGAGAGATTTTTTTTTAATTGAAGTATAGTTGATTTATAATATTGTGTTAGTTTCAGGTGTACAGCAAAGTGATTCAGTTTATATACATATATATATACACACACACACATATATGTTTTTTTTTCAGGTTCTTTTCCATCATAGGTTATTACAAGATATTGACTATAGTTCCCTGTGCTCTACAGTAGGTCCTTGTTGTTAAGGTGGAGAGATTTAAGGACATGCAAATGCAGATGGAGAAGGAGTCAGGAGAGAGTAAGAGACAGAGGCTGAGGGTAGGGGATGGAGAGAGGTGGCAACAGTAGAGAAATGTCCCCTAGAGGAGAGAGGTTGCAGGCAGGGGGACTAGCCTTGGATGTGTGAGGTGAGGAGCAGACAAGCAGAGAATCACCGGGTGCGGATGAGCCTGGAGGGGCAGAGTGGAGGAGCTTGAGGACAGACCTGGATGTGACAGCTGAGCAGACTTTGTAAGCTATATGGCAGGCCACATGTGCTTAAGGGGTGTTGTCATTACACAACCACGGGTCAGGGACCCAAGGAGCCCCGGGTCAGGCTGGAGGGGAAACAGCACTTGGGGGTAGCAGGCCGGGCACAGGGAAGTCAGGTGAAGGTGCAGGGAGAGTGAGCCGCACATGGGGGGACACGGGTTGAGCACGGCTGAGAGGGCTGGTCTGGACTGAGCCAGGCTGGCGCTACCTTTCTCCCATGCAGTGGGACTTGGTGTGCAGTTCCAACAAACTGAAGGAGATGGCCCAGTCTATCTTCATGGCGGGCATACTGGTTGGGGGGCCCTTGCTGGGAGACCTGTCTGACAGGTGAGATGCTGGGGCCTCACAAGGGGAGGTATAACCCATGGAGACCCTCGCCCCTCTCTGTTCCACCCAGGCACCCCCGAAGAGGCAAAGAGCTGGGGGAGGTGGGAGAGGGGTCTTTGCTGTGTAGCCAGCCCTCTGGGGGGCCATAGCCTTCTCTCTGCCTCCCAAACCCCTCCACCTTGAGTCTTCCAGCCTCCCCAGGCCTGGGGGTCATGCCTCAAGGTTTTTGGACACCAGAGTGGTGGCATGGCAGTGGAAGTGGGTAGATGCCCAGCTTGGAGATGAGTGGTCCTTTGACCCCTGTTCAGACGGCTAAGCTGGGGGTGGAGGAAATCACTCATTAACTCAAACCTGTAACTGCAAACTTGTCGAAAATAATACAGCAATTTCCAGTAAGGCTCTATCTGGGGAGAGAGTTACACGCCCTGCCTGGCCCTTTGGGAGGTGGGAAGTCCAGCCCTTTGCCCCGAGGCCTGCATAGTCACTCTCCTTGGCTGGCTCACAGTGGCTAACCGACCCTCTTCTTCTTGGAGCTGCAGGTTTGGCCGCAAGCCCATCCTGATCTGCAGCTACCTGCTGTTGGCGGCCAGCGGCTCAGGCGCAGCCTTCAGCCCCACCCTCCCTGTCTACATGGTCTTCCGCTTCCTGTGTGGCTGCGGCATCTCAGGCATTAGCCTGAGCACCGTGATCTTGAGTGAGCCACGGGGGAGGGGGCAGGGAACGGGAGCTGGGGGAGCACCAACCTGAAGCCAAGCCTGGCTCAGCCACCGGCGCCGGGTAACTTTGGTCAAGCAAGGTGCTGCTCCTCTCAGGACCTCAGAGGCCCCCCTCTGAACATAATGTGAGGTGGCTTCAATATGAGGACTTACCCTGGGCCTGGCACCTGCCAGGTACATGATCTCATTCAGTCCACACACACAGTTAGGTAACACTATTACCCTGATTCTACAGATGAGGGAATTGAGGCAAAACAAGGGAAGTCACCTGCCACTAGGGAGGCAGTCAAGAGTGTGGGCTTGGGAGTCACACAGACCTGGGTTCAAGTCCTACCTTGTTGAGCCTCAGTCACAGTATCTGTACAATGGGGGCAATGCAGCCTTAGGATCAGGGTCAGATCAAGTAGCCAGTGGGGGGCAGGAGCTGATGCCCCTGCTAGGAGGTGCCCAGGGCCAAGCAGGGTCTTAACCTGGTCCTTGGGCTCTCCCTGCAGATGTCGAGTGGGTGTCCACCCGGATGCGGGCCATCAAGTCGACTGCGATCGGTTACTTCTACACCGTTGGCCAGTTCATTCTGCCCGGCCTGGCCTACGCCATCCCCCAGTGGCGCTGGCTCCAGTTAACTGTGTCTGTTCCCTTCTTCTCCTGCTTCCTGTTGTCCTGGTATGTGGCCCCCTCCTCTTCAGCCCCCTACATAGGCCATCCATGGCTAAATGGGGAGCCCATGCCTGACCAGGCTGGCCGACTCTGTCTGTCCAGAGACACCCCATCCCAGAGTCAGGAAGGGCATTCCAGGGAGGACATGTGGCTGGAGGGAGCGCTCAGGGGCTGCCCACAGTGGAAAACGGGGGTAAGTTGAGGTGGCTGGCATGGGGCCAGGCTGTGGTGAGTGGTGAGCCCAGAATGCCAGGGAGGCCTTGGCTTCGTGTGGAGGGACAGACCAAAATCCTGAAAGTCCTGACCAAACTGCCATTTGGGACATAATCACACAGGAGGGCAGATCCAAGTAAGTGGGGACAGGAGACAGAGGGAGGTGACTGTGGGCAGGAGGAGCCTGGGGGAACGTGTCTGAGAGGCACTTTGAAGGAATAAATCCTCAGAGCTTGGGGACTTCTGAGTCTGAGATAGAAAGGAAAGGAAAGGTCAAACCTGAGAACCTGGGAGAATCAAGGGGCCTGGGGCAGAGACCCTGAGTAAGGACACACTGAAGACAGGAAACGAATCTGTGGGTGGTAGCTGGCAGTTGGCCAAAGAACAGGAAACAATGAACAAGCTCAGGAACAGACATGAAGTCTTGGAGGGACACTTTTTCAAGCACTTACTATGTACTTACTAAGTTCCGGGCATCACCCTATGTCATCCTGATGCTCATGGCATCTCTGTGTGAAGGGGGCATTAGGATTCCCATTTCACAGATGAGAAAACTGAGGATCAGAGAAGTGAAGCCATCCCCCAAGTTTACACAAAAAGATGCAGAACTGGAATGTGACCTCTGGAAAGGACAATAAGTTCCCAAGGGGAGTGGGCAATCTTGCAGTGAGAGAGATGGTTGGAGGGTCCAGGCTGGAGCTGGGGATGTCCACAGCCTAGGATGGCAGGCAAGAGTCAGGAAGCAAAATGAGGGCAGATGGTTAGCAGGCCCCTTCATTGTGTGACTTGGAACAAGCCTCACCCCCACTGAGCCTCAAGATTTTTCTAGGAAAAATGGAGATACTAATGCCCATCACCCAGAGTTACCTGTGCCTGGTCCACGGGGAGGCTCACTAGTTGGAAGTCACTGTTGTCATTATTCTCAGGGAGAGGAGGACGGATCCAGGCCCCGCCTCTGGTGTTTGGGAGGAAGTCACTGATCATCTTGGTAGGCACAGGCTGAGAAGACTGTCAGGACAGAAACAAGACCATAAGGCCGGGAGGGTGGGTAGCAATGGACCCAGCAGGCCACCACTGGACCAGTGATCTGAAACCAACTGACCAATGTCCACTCCCCCTAGGGCCTTGCTAGAGCCAAGCCCTGGGTGCCCACAGGGGCCACAGCCAGAGTGGACCTCACCTTGGACTAGACTTTCCCAAACATCCCTCCTTTCTCCCCACATGTCTGCCTCCTCCACTCCTCTTCACCCAGTGACCTTCAGGGGTGGCTCAGCAGGAGCCAACCCCAAAAGTACAGCCCGGGCATTGGGGAGAGGGAGCTTGGTCACACACCGGCCAATCCCAAGACCCCATGCTGTGCTGGCACCCACCCTTCCTGAGCACATCTGGCCTTTTTCAGGGAGAATCGAAGGGTCCTCAGACTCATTCCCTAGGTCCCAACCCTAAACTTGGCCCCCTTCCTAAGCTGCCCCAGGACTGCAGCCCTGCCCCCACTTCACCCAGGACCTGGAATGCACCCCAAAGAAGGTGGACGTACAGGACCCTCCAGCTGTCCAGCCTCGAACATACCGTCCCTTCCCTAGGCCCGACCTGCCTTGGCCCAGGGCCCAGGGCCCAAGGCTCCTGGCTAAGAACGACACCCAAGGACAACAAGCGACCCAGGTGGGGGGCGGAAGAAAGGCTCTCCTGGAAAGAGAAGAAGAGAACACTGGAATTTGTGCTGGCTGCAGGCTGCCCAGGTGCAAGGCTTGGCCAAGTTTAAATTCCATGAAATCCACAGTGAGGCAGCTCGAGTTTCCGGGCCTCCTACCCCCTGGCCGGCTATTGATCTTCTTCCAGACTCTCAAAGGGCCTCTGGTGTTGAGGAGAGGAGGGTGAGCCACTGTGACTTGATTCTGGTCCCCCAGGTGGCTGCCAGAGTCCATACGCTGGATGGTCCTGTCTGGAAAGTCCTCCAAGGCCCTGAAGACACTCCGGCAGGTCGCTGCCTTCAATGGCAAGAAGGAGGAGGGAGAAAAACTCAGCCTGGAGGTAGAGGCTGAGAGGGTCTATTGTCTCGGGCAGAATCTGGGCTCTGCTTTTGGGCTGCCCTTGCCTCCTCTGTTTCCTCCGCTCACAAGCCTACCTCACATCTAATGCCCTAAGCAAGCTTCTCTGAAGTCACCGGCCTGCACCGCCCTCTCTTCTTCTTCCTGCCCCCAAGCTGGTCACTAATGGCCCTCTCCCTTTCTTCTGCCCCAAGGAGCTCAAACTCAACCTGCAGAAGGAGATTTCTTTGGCCAAGGTCAAGCACAGCTTAGCTGACCTGATCCGGACACCCATCCTGCGCCGTATGACCTTCTGTCTTTCCCTGGCCTGGTAATCCACCACACCTCCCTGCCCACACCCTAGCACCCCCACCAAGGCAGGAATGACAAACAGGCCTCAGCCAGCTCATCTGAGGACAAGGCCTAGGGCATCTGCAAGAGGAGTCAAGGGATCCCCTCCTCTGGGCTGCCCCAGCCTAGCCCCAACCCCAGAAACCTCCCACATCCCTGCCCCACACCCAGGTCCAGCCATCAGGTCCTGCTTTCCTCTGGGGTCACACTCACCTCACCCACAGGGCAATGCTCCAAACCCCATCACCAGTTTACATCCCTGCCATGGCAGTTCCCTCAGGATGTGCCTCTCTGTCTCTGCCCCCACCACCACCCCTGGGTCCAGCTCTGCTGCCTGGGACCCCGCAGAACAAGGCTGGCTCTCAAGGCTTCAAGACTTAACAACAGAAATCGTGTTTCTCCTGAGAAGCCTCTTCTGTCTGGCATCCTGCAGCTCCTTCATAGCCCCTTCTGAGGCCCTTCTCCAGCCTGGCCATCCCCATATGAAAAGGATTCAGTTTGTTCAGGAACTCTTCAAAAGGGATCCTACAGTTCAGAAGGTGGGAAGGGAGGTGTCTGACCCATGTGCACAGCTGACTTTCACCTCCTCCCTTCTGGGTATTAAACCATGACCCAACCAAGAGAGATCATTTACTGCTCCCTTTGGTCTCCAAGAGTCTCTCCAGGATGGATATTCTCTGGAGCATCTTTGCAACCACAGCATAGACCATGCCCCTGTCAGACATAACCAATCAATCCCAGCACTCTCTCACTGAGCCCAGACACAATCTCAGAGACCTCAAAACGGCACTCAAGCAGCCCCTACCAATCAGTGGCAATTGGGACAAGAAATGAAACTATTCACCATCCTGGTGACCCAATAAGCCGGATGAGGAGCAGCCCCAGCCTGGCTGCAGGTCTTACTCAGTTGCTCTCTGCCCTTCAGGTTTTGCACCGGTTTTGCCTACTACAGTTTGGCTATGGGTGTAGAGGAATTTGGAGTCAACCTCTACCTTCTCCAGCTCATCTTTGGTGGGGTTGACATCCCAGCCAAGTTCATCACTATCATCTCCGTAAGCTATCTGGGCCGGCACATCACAGAGGCCGCTGTTCTACTCCTGGCAGGAGGGTCCATCTTGGCTCTCATCTTTGTGCCCTCGGGTGAGAAGCTGGGGCTACCCCAGGACCCTCTGAAAGAGGCTGACCTGTGAGGCCAATGTGTCTGTGAGAATCACAGGCTGGGAAGTGGGGTCCCGGGGACCCCAGATGTGCTGACTCTGCCTCTCACTCACTCTGTTACCTTGAGCAGATCCCTGTGCTCTCTGGGGCTCAGTTCTCTCATCCAGAAAATAACTCAGTTGGGTGAGATGGTGTTGATGATCTTTTCCAGATCTGACTTAAACTGGGCAAAGCATGGTGGTGTCTGCACAGTGGGAGGAACTGGGCATGGCCTGGGTGACATCACTGCAGAAGATGAGCTTGGATGGGGAAACACCAGAGCCCAGTGTTCAAGGAACACTGCACAACCTACTCCTCCACCACCTTGGAAGAGCCACTTCTACTTCACATAAATGCTTGTGTGTTGACACTATTCTTCCAAAGAACTTGAGATGTTTTAGGACAAAAACAGATACAACAAAATAGAAGAAGAGGGGATCAGAGCCAGGGAAAAACACAAATGCAGCAGGACACAAGCCTGCAAAGCACTAGGAATAGCAGAGGGGCTATTACTCAGCTTTAAGTTTGATCTGAGCTTTCCAGCAGCCAAAACAGAAAGGGAGACAAGGTCTGCTGAGGAGTGAGAACACTCAGGTGCGCTTGAGCACCAAGGTCTGCCGTATTTTCCTTCCTCCAGACTTGATGACCCTGAGAACAATTTTGGCCGTATTTGGGAAGGGATGCCTGTCCAGCTCCTTCAGCTGCCTCTTCCTCTACACCAGCGAGCTCTACCCCACGGTCATCCGGTAGGTGTGGGACCTGG
This sequence comes from Camelus bactrianus, assembly GCF_048773025.1. Classification (NCBI taxonomy): domain Eukaryota; kingdom Metazoa; phylum Chordata; class Mammalia; order Artiodactyla; family Camelidae; genus Camelus; species Camelus bactrianus. The sequence goes on from NC_133548.1 coordinate 8,444,955, forward strand.
GGTCCAACCAGCCAAAGGATACAAGACAGGTGGGATTGTAGCATCCTCCCACCCCTGCCCACAGGTCCCAGAGCTGTTCTTTGGGACTGGCCTGCCAACCCCTTCTTTGAACTCTCCCAGGCAAACAGGTATGGGCATAAGTAACCTGTGGGCCCGCGTGGGAAGCATGATGGCCCCGCTGGTGAAAATTACAGGGGAGTTGCAGCCCTTCATCCCCAATGTCATCTTTGGGACCATCACCCTCCTAGGAGGCAGCGCAGCCCTCTTCCTGCCTGAGACACTCAATCGGCCCTTGCCAGAGACTATTGAAGATGTAGAAACCTGGTCAGTCCCCTGCCTCCAGCCCCACCAACAATTCTCCATGAGGAAGCCCCGGGCTTTTCCTGAGCAATCTTTCCCTAGGTCCCTGCGGGCAAAGAAGCCAAAGCAGGAGCCAGAAGCAGAAAAGGCATCCCAGAAGATCCCTCTGCAGCCTTGTGAACCGGGCCTGGGCCCCAGCTGAGGGCAACAGACCATCCTTTCCCTGCCCTTCAGAGACTAACCCTTGCCTGTCTCTGGGCTCCGAGGGCACCTTGGGGATGGCTCTGGATGGATCCATGTTCCTAGGACACAGTCTTCGGAGAACTTGGTGAAGGCATCTCCACCACCACCAGAGGCCCCCAACCCAGCCCTGGCCAGCTCAAAGTTTGGGCCACAGGCTTTTGCACACCCCACCTTGCCTGCATCCTCCCTACAGCCCAGGCCGACATTCTTCTGTCCAGCCCTTCCCCACTGGCCACTTCCCCCATTGTTCCCACCCTCTTCCCTCTCTTGCTCCTCATTTTTCAATGGGAGATTTCAATAAACAGCAATGGAGAACTCGAGCCATGCTGATCAGGAATGGGCATGGGAAAGGGAGCAGGCCACCACATGGATGCGTGAACATGCACATCTGTGCATCCGTGCTTGCGTGCACATGCAGGTATGCGCACACAGGTACTTGCAAGCTGGGCTGATATGAACGTGTGTGCAGTGTGAGTACACTGAGGTGTGTATGCACCAAGCCTGTATTAGCCTGCTCGGGCTGCTATAACAACATGCCACAGACTGGATCACTGAAACAATTTCTTCCTCACAGTTCTGAAGGCTGGGAAGTCCAAGATCAAGGTGCTGGCAGGCTCAGTTCCTGGTGGGGGCCACCTTCCTGGCTTGCAGATGGTCAGATGCTTTCTCACTATGTCCTCACATGGCAGGAGAGGGAAAGATGAAGCAAGCTATCCGTTTGTCCTCTTATAAGGGTACTAATCCCATCACAAGGGCCCCATCCTCATGACTTCCTCTAACCCTAATTACCTCCCAAGGGCCCCACCTCCGAATACCCTCACATTGTGGGTTGGGGCTTCAACGTATGAATTTGGGCAGGGACACAAGGTAGTCTATAGCACGTCTTGTGCTTGGAAATACCACATGTGTGTCTACATGTCCCATCATGCATGTAAGCACTTGACTGCACAAGCCCAGAATGGCTGCAGGCAGAAGCCGGGGCTTCTTCAATCCCAAACTCCTTCCCCCTGCTCACCCCAAGTCTCTGATTCATGTCTCAGCCCCACACCCATCAGGCAGCTTTGTCTCCTATTTAATTAAGAACGCTGCAGCCATAACTGAACTCTGTCAATATCCACCACCGTGTTTACCAAGTTTCCTCCAATCACAGTAGAAAGTCCGGTCCTCCCTTGGGACTCTGCATCCAGCCTCTCCCACCAGCAGCCATCTGCTTTCCCGCTTAGGTCTCTGCCCATTCCCTCTCTCCTGGCTCCTTCCTATCACCTGTTGAATAATCTCTCTTATCTCAACACAAATCAAGCAAACCAGCCAACTTTCCTTGGATGCCATATCTCCCTCCAGGGGCCACACTGTCTCTTTCTCCCTCCCCTTTGCAGGCAAACTTCACCAAGTTGCTGCCTGCCTCCCTTACCTCCACTTTCTAACCTCATCCAAACTTGCTCTGGCTCCCACCCTTCCCTGAAACTGCCTTCACTGAGGACACTCATCACCCCCACGCTGAATCCATAGGTCACTTGTCACCCCTTCTCTTACTTGACCTTACAGCAGATTTCATTCATTCTGTCGGTCATGCCCTCCTTCCCTGGTTTCTGAGATGCCATGTGCTTACAGCTGCCTCCCATACTCTGGCTGCTCCTTCTGTCTCCTTTGCGGTTTCCTATAAATGCTATGGCGGTCGCTTTGCCTATCCTTCCTCAAAGGTCTACCTCCCCAGAACCTGCTAACTGAACAGTTACATGACCCTACACCTCTCTGGTCATGATTGATTGGATCAGAGGGTACTCTGGATCCAAATCTCATTAATTCCATGTTCCCTCCTGGGCTGGGATTTGGGTCATGGATATTCTAGACTATCATTTGTTTCCTGTCCTGGGAAGGCAAGTTAGCACGAGGGTGGGCTGGCCCAGATGAAAGTAAGCAGAGAAAGCCAATTGCAGAGAAAGAATAAAGCAGGTACACAGAGACATGACCAGGAGACACAATGGACCCAGATAAACAGAGCTGGTGAGACCATTTGCATTGATTCTCAGTGGATTCCAGATCCCAGTTCCCTCTCAGCCCTGGATGCTCTTTCTGCTCTGGGTTCTATTAAATATCCTGAATTCTCTGAATAAACTCCTTTTTAAAAAGCTAAACTCAAGGGTTTCTGTTCCTGATAACCAAACCATTCCAAGAGCAATTCCTTTATCATCTCAATGCTGACATTTCTCAAAATCCTTTCCTAGGACCTCTTCCTCTAGGATTCTTTACCAGCACTGTCCAATGAAAATATAATGCAAGCCACTCATGTAATTTAAAAATTCCTAGCAGCTATTTTTAAATTAAAAAGATGAAATTAATTTTAATAATATATTATATACTATAACAATATATTTTATTTAGCCCAATATATCCATGTATTACCATTTCAACTTGTGATCAATATAAAAGTTATAAGTGAGATATTTTATAAAAGGCTTTAATTCATACTAAATCTTCAAAATCTGGTTTGTATTTGACCCTAGTAGCATATCTCCATTCCAAGTAGCTAAGTTCCAGCACTTAGTAGGAGGTAAGAGCTAATGGCTACCATACTGAGTAATGCAGACACACTGCAGGGCTTCAATTATCAGCCACAGAGCTAATTATTCTCAAATCTGTATTTAGATATTTGCAAGAGAGAACCTAATAAACATGAACCAGCCCATACCGCACCTCCACTTCAACTTTTTGGTGACTTCTCTTTGGGATAAAGTCCAAACTCTGTTGCAAAGCTTGTCATGATCAGGCCCCAACCTGCCCCAAGGGTTTTTGTCTTCACTTCTCTTATGCCTGCCCTTCCCACGTGCCTAGCATTTGACTTCTCCCCATCCCACCTTCACCACACTTGGCTTAGGGTCAGCTGACAATGGGGCCACCGATGCCTCCCCTTGGCATGAGTAGGTCTCAACCTCGATGGAGAAGAATTGGGCTCAGTGAAGAACACTAGCCCCCTCACTTCAACCTCATCTTTCAGTTCTCCAGAATTCATGGTAGCTCCCAGGATGTCCTAGCCATGACCATTCCTGCACTGTATCTGGGTGGTTATTGCAAAGACCCAAAGGAAGGTAAGGGAAGATGCCCAGGAAAGCACTTCCTAGCCACATGTTCAGGACTCCTGGTGAACTGGGATGCTGGTCAGGATGTACTGACCTCCCCCCACCATAGGACCCATTCCTCTTGCCATTCCCAAACCCCCATTCTGGATTTCACTCTGTCCAACTCTGCTTCTTCCTCTACAACTCCAGGTCCTCCAGGTTTCCCTACATCTTTCTCTCTGTCCCTGGACTGGGAGGCTCAGTGAATTGCCTCATTGAATTGAGGCAACTGGCTCAGTGAATTGCCATCCAGTTTGGAGTGCGTCGCTTGGGAAGCATCCTCATGCTGAGCCAATTCTTTGATTACTAGACTCAAGTCCAGCCTTTAATGGCAGTCTTTGGATGAATTTCTAATCTCTGAATGAATTTCTAACCTCACCCATTGGCCAGGGTAGACAGGCCACAAGGTTTAAAGCTCACAATTTGGCTCCTTGCTCAGAATGTTGCTGTGGGCCTGGCAAGCACTTGGAGTCTGCCAGAATTCTCTCCAGGTCAATCAGTTCAAACTCACACTTAGGGCATGTGATCTGAGCAAAGGTGTTTTCTTTATCTGTAAATTATTTATTTGAAAAGTCTCACAAAATAATCAAAATCAAAACCACAGGTAGTCACACACCTTAAATCCCATTTATTTAACAGAATAAAATTTTGCAAAATCTGGATGACTCAGAAAATCTGGGATATGTAATGGCTGCTAACATGGCAGAAAGAGCAATGAAATCAAAAGGGCTGAGTTCTAGATTTGCATGTTGTGTGGTCATGGACAAATCCCTTGCCTACTCTGGGCCTTGGTCTCCTTACCTGCACAAGGAGAAGTTTTCACCTGTGTGATAGCATTCATTTCTAATGGCATGTGGTTCCATGGCTCTTGGCCATTCAGAAGTCTCCAGATCTGACCCCTTCTCAGCGAGCATGGCTAGAACTTAAGTCCACATTCCTGTCAGCACAGAGGAGTCCAACCCTGGGTGTTTATGAACCAAAATGTCCCTGAAGGATAGTTCCTGGCTCTACAAATCATTTGCCATGGGAGCATTTCTATCCAGGAACTCTCCATGAGCTAGGAGGCTGGTAGGGAATCCTCCCACTAACCAAATGATCCCAGGAACCAACTGCAACTGAGCCCCTAGTTTCCAGCTGAGCCTTTTACAGACTGAGCCTGGCTTGGAGCTGGTCAGGCACTAGGGAGGGAGCTTCTTCCCCAGGCGGGACTGGACACAGGCTCAGAGAAGGAGGGTGTTTGTAGGGGCCCATCATCTCCCGCACTGCCCTCAGCACTCCATCCACTCCCCCATGAGGGCACCAAGTCCTGGCAGGAGACTGGCCCCAGAACCCCCAAGCTGTTTGTCCAGCTGTCCTCACATCTCCAGGCCACAAGGCTCTTATATACCTTGGCCTGGAGAATGTTGTCAGGCATCTGGACACCAACCGGGCACCAGCCCAGAACCAACACTGGGTGGGAGGAGGGAGGCTGGGCGGAGCCACATCCCTCTTTGGGCCCTCCTCTATTCTCTTCTGTACACATGAGATCCAATGGTCTCCAAGACCTCTTTAGCTGGGCAGTCGACACCTCTAGAGTAGCAGTTAAAAACTTGACTTTGATGTTAGGCAGAATAGATTTGAACCTGTCTAAGACATTATATACCCCAGGACGTTAATAGACAATAAACACTCTCCCAGCTTAATACACAAAAGTATAGATTGTGTAATCTGTACAATGATAACAGCATCTTGACTCCTTACACGAGAAGCTGGAAATCAAACTGCTTGCCCTCAACAAGACTTGGGGATTTGTGCCCATGAGAATTGACAAATACCCCTTCCCTTCATGGCCCTTTGCATCAGCTAATTTGTACAGGACCTGGTACACCTCCTGTAAAAGTAATGGAATCCTAACAATCCATTGCGTTCAGACATATGCAAAATATCTGACGTGGGCTAGAGAAAGTCAGTAGAGGGAAGATTACAGAGAGGGACAGCCAGAGACCCAAAATGGTAACACACCACAAAGGGCAAGAAGGGATCTAGCAAAGTAACTCGAGCCCAGCAATCGAGTTAGAACACAGTGGGAAAGAGCGTTGACCTGGACAAGGGAGACCAGTCTTGATTCAGCTGCTCCAGTGGCAGAGCTGAGGGGCTAGGCACAGGTAGGCGAAGAGTTGCAATACTTCGGAGCCCGAGACACTCTGCTGTTACTCAGAAGAGGAAGAGGAGTTCTTGTCCTCACCTTGCAAACATTTCCGCACTCAAATATGAGTGTGGGGATTCTTAGAAATATTTTGGTAGGAGTCATCCATCTGACTGTAACATCCTTTGCCAAGCAGGTATGGGACTGATGATGACATAAGTCTGGGGTGTCTTTTAGGGCAGGTTTCACAACCTTAAGCACTAGTGACATTTTAGGTCTGGAAAAGTCTTGATTATGGGGCGCTGTCCCATGCCTTGTAGGATGCTCAGCAGCTTCCCTAGACACTACCCACTAGATGCCAATAGTACCAGCACCCCCAGTGGTGGCAACCAGACATTGCCAAATTTTCCCCGGGGGACAAAATCTCCCCCAGTGGAGAATCTCTGTTCTGAGGGTAGGATGTACTTAAGCATATCTTCTTTCTAAAATCAATGTGAGAGTCTCACCTTTTTACCAGAAACAAATAATAAGAACAGCTCAGGATCACTGAGCCGCAGGGCAGAGACTACCTTACGATCTTTACCGCTATTTGCTCATTTAACCCTCCAAAAACCCCGTGAGGCAGACACAATTATTATCCCCATCTTGCAAACAAGGACACTGAGATACAACGGAGTTTAGCAACTTGCTTATGGCAAGTGTGGAATGAGGACTTGGATCTAAGTAAACTGACTCCAGAGTCCATGTTTTATATAATATGCACTCAGCAAATTAAAAGCAAGAAGCTGCAACCTGCTTTCTTGGCATCCCCAACCCATGATCCAATCAGCAGGAGCCCATAAAAACCCATCCAATCAGACCCCGGCCCTGCCCTGAGCATGAATGACCAGGACTCGAGAGCCAAATTGTTGGAGGAAATCAAGTGATTATCTTAGAGTTGAGGTGAAAGTAAGTAAGTTCATGCTCATGGCAAAAGAAGAAGAAGAAGCAACACCTGCACCCCAGTGTTCATAGCAGCACTATTTACAATAGCCAAAACATGGAAACAGCCTAAATGTCCATCAACAGGTGACTGGATAAAGAAGATGTGGTATATTTATACAATGGAATACTACTCAGCCATAAAAACCGACAACATAATGCCATTTGCAGCAACATGGATGCTCCTGGAGAATGTCATTCTACGTGAAGTAAGCCAGAAAGAGAAAGAAAAATACCATATGAGATTGCTCATATGTGGAATCTAAAAAACAAAAACAAAAACAAACAAACAAATAAAAACAAAGCGTAAATAAAGGACAGAAATAGACTCACAGACAGGGAGTACAGACTTGTGGTTACCAGGGGGGTGGAGGGTGGGAAGGGATAGACTGGGATTTCAAAATTGTAGAATAGACTACACTGTATAGCACAGAGAAATATACACAAAATGTTATGATAACTCACAGAGAAAAAAATGTGACAATGAGTGTGTGTATGTCCATGAATAACTGAAAAATTGTGCTGAACACTGGAATTTGACACAACATTGTAAAATGATTATAAATCAATAAAAAATGTTAAAAAAAAAAAAAAGAAGAAGAAGAAGAAGCTATAGACAGAAGACAAGACAATGGAAAACTTTGAACTAGGATAAGCAAGAAGGTAAAAGCTGAGACACTGGAAGGATCAATCTGCATCACGTATGATGTTGGTCTGAGGTCCCACTCCTTCAGAAGCAGCCTCCCACTTCTATTGTGTCTTCCAATTGAGCAAAGCAGTGGTCCTACAAGATGTAAGCTTTCCCCGGAAGACCAAAGACCAGGGTAACCAATTTTAGCAAATAAGAACACAGGATACCCACTTAAGTTTGAATTTCAGCTGAATAATTTTTTAGTATAAGTATGCCCCCATGTAATATTAGGGACATACTTACACTAAAGAAAAAAATTTTGTTTGTTGACCTGAAATTCAAATTAACTGGGTGTCCTGTATTTTCTCTGGCAACTCTCCCCAAGGACAGACCATTTGGATGCTGTCCGCAAGAAAGGACGGAAGCCCTGTAAGAGGCCAGCACGCATCCCAGAGCCCAGTTTTCTCACTAAAAGGAAGACAGAAAGGTCCCACCCCACCCGCTCCGGCCCCCAGATGCCCAGGTGGGCCCTCCCAGCCCATCGCCTCCCATCACCCCCACTTCAGTCTGCTCTCTCCTGCCCTTTGCACCCACTTGGAAAAATTCCACCGATAGAAGGATAGTCGGAGGGTTAATCCTTCTGATACCAAGTCACACTTTAACTCATTCCCTCCAGGCCAAGGATTAAATACTGCCCATTAGGGGTCAGGGCTACAGCAGACCCTGAAGCCTACGCAACGCCCCCCACCCAAAGTGAGCAGAGGCTGCAAAAGAAAGGCAGGAACAGGACAAAGAGAGAAGGAAGGAGGGGCAGCCTGGCCGGCTGCTGTCCCCCCGCGGAGCCAGCTCAAATTCAGTTCCAGGAGCAACTCAGCTACAGAAGCAACGGCAGGACCTCTCCTCCAGTGAAGAGCAGCAGGCAGACACGCAGACAGAGGGCCTGGGACTGGAAGTCCTCAGCCCCCAGCCGCTCGGCCAGGCCTGGCCCCATGGCCTTCAATGACCTCTTGCTGCAGCTGGGGGGCGTCGGCCGCTTCCAGCAGATCCAGGTGGCTCTGGTGGTCCTGCCCCTGTTCCTGTTGGCTTCCCACAACACCCTGCAGAACTTCACCGCCGCCATCCCCAGCCACCATTGCCGCCCACCTGCTCACAGCAACCTCAGCGAAGATGGGGGGCTGGCGGCCTGGCTGCCGCAGGACAGGCAGGGGCAGCCCGCATCCTGCCTCCGCTTCACCTCCCCACAGCGGGGACCACCCTTTCCCAATGGCACAGAGACCAACGGCACGGGGGCCACCGAGCCCTGCAGCGACGGCTGGATCTACGACAACAGCACGTTCCCTTCCACCATCGTGACAGAGGTGAGGAGACCTGGGCCCTCCTGCTCTGAGACATACACACGCATGCACGCGTGCACAGACTATTGCAGACTCTCCAGAGGCCAAGATGGGAAAATGGAGAAAGGTGTTCAGGATGGGAGCCTTTGTAGAAAAGGTGGATGTGGGAGTCGTGGGGTCAGGAAAGTCTCTCAGCTCCTGAGACCGAGGAGACAAGCAGCTAGGAGAAGCGTCAGGAGAAGAAGGTGACACAGACCTCAGAGGGCCAGCCGGAAGGAGGGTAAGGCACTGCCCTGCGGCCCAGGCTCACCGCAGCCTGACCTTTGCCCCCTCTCCCCACAGTGGGACCTCGTGTGCTCTTACAGGGCCTTACGGCAGCTGGCTCAGTCCTTGTACATGGTGGGGGTGCTTCTCGGAGCCATGATATTCGGGTACCTGGCAGACAGGTCAGTCCTGGGCAGGGCCAGGGAACCAGGCTGGGACTGGGGGATCCTCAGCTGGGCTCAGGGGGGCGGTCGGCATTCCCAGCTGGGACTGGTTTGATGACCAACAGCACCAACCTCATGAGAGGTCACGGGCCCTGGGATCCCCTAGGGCTAGTGCCCCTCTCCCAGATCAGCCTGGCCCCTGCTGGCCCTCCGGACCCCTGCTGCCTCAGGTCTTCCCTCCCCCACAGGCTGGGCCGCCGGAAGGTGCTGATCTTGAACTACCTGCAGACGGCCGTGTCGGGGACCTGCGCTGCCTTCGCTCCCAACTTCCCCGCCTACTGTGCCTTCCGGCTCCTCTCGGGCATGTCGCTGGCTGGCATCGCCCTCAACTGCGTGACACTGAGTGAGGGAGGCCCGGAGGGCAGGGCGGGTCCCTATGCACTCCTCTTCAACCTCCCAGCCCCTTGACTCCTTTCCAGCCTCCTCCCCCAGCCCACCCCTCCTGCACTCAGCCTGCTCTCGGCCTGTCCTTCGGGTCTGCCCTTCCAGCCAACATAACAGCCTATTTCCCTGGGCTCACAGCATCCTGTACTCTCATTTAGACACAGGATTGCAAACCCCATTTTTAGGGCCAGGTAGTTCCCATAAAAGATTGAAGCAGATGAGAGGCATTAGGGAGTGGTGAGGACTGTCTCCAAAGGAGAGTCACAGCAATCCAAGATGCCACAGCCACTCAGCTGCTGGAACCAAGAAGTTTCAGGGCTGTCAGACTGTTCCCCCTTCCTTTCGTCAATGTAAAATATTTCAATTTTTTAGTGTTTACAATTAATTCTAATGTTTTTAACATAGGGCAAGCCAGCATCATGTAGACCAAAAGCATTTATGGGCTGAGCATGGCCTGTCCACAAGCCATCAAAGTGCATCCTCTGATAGGTCACCCCCCTTTTCCCCTGTTTCTCAGATGAGGAACCCAAGGCTGGGGAGAAGGGAAAGGGTTTACCCAAGCCCAGGAGGGAACCTAAGGATTCAGATTCTCTGGACTAAAGAAATTAAGTGGGACTGGGCTAGGGCTGGAGCAGGACACCTAGAGAATCCAGCCCCAAAGCCCAGTCTGAGTTCTCAAGCCAATGCCCCAGCAGCCGAATCAGGAGCGCACAAGGACCGCAGCAGAGAGGTGGTCCCCCTCCGACCTCAATTCTCCAGGATGGATGAAAGCCACTGCCCCACTCTGAGCTGCTCTGGCCACTAAGGCTGGAATCCAGCCCAGGCTGAGGACGACCAGAGGCATGGCTGCTGTTGATGATGAACTGAGCGGTCAGAAGCACCCCAAAGGGAAACAGGTCCCTGGCCAGGACAGTCGGCTGGGGAGGAGCAAAAATGCAGCAGGGGAGTGAAGCGGACAACTCCTGGGAATTCCAAACCTATTTCCCCCTCCCTACCTCCACCACAGTCCCCCTGCCACGGCACCTAACCTCATTTGATGCATCTTCCGCTGAGCCTTGGGACAGACCAAGGTGTAGACGGAGAGAGGGGTCTTGGCCTGCACCAGGGGTCTTCACCTACCTGGCACCCAGTAAGGTGCACCACTCCATTCTAACCCTCTTTTCAGATGTGGAGTGGATGCCCATCCACACACGGGCCTATGTGGGCACCCTAATTGGCTATGTCTACAGCCTGGGCCAGTTTTTCCTAGCTGGTGTGGCCTACGCTGTGCCCCACTGGCGCCACCTGCAGCTGCTGGTCTCCGTGCCCTTTTTTGCCTTCTTCATCTACTCCTGGTACGTTGGGTCCATGGTGGGTGGGGATGCCACAGGAGCCCAGAGGGATACGAGGGACAAGAATTCCCCCAGATCTTGCCACACACTCCACCCCACAGAATTAGGGAAGGTCAAACCCAGGCCGGTGACTCAGTGTGATAAATAGGTAAACTAGACTGCAGGCAGAAGGACTTGCCCCAAGGTGTCCAGTTTTCTGGCTTTCCCCAGGTCTCCAGTCTGCCTGCACTGCTCCCTTTACCCAGCACCCAAGAGCTGAGCTCCCATGCTGGGGAATGAGTCATCACCAAGCTGGGCACTGCTCTGTGGTCCTAGAGAAAGAGACTTGGCAAAGTCCTGGGTTCCCAGCCTTAAATAAAGTCCCACTGCAGATCTCTGGAAAGCCCACACCCTACCTCCAGCCCAAATGACTGGGACTGGAGCCATGCCAACACGCACACTCACCCCTGCTCCCAGGTTCTTCATCGAATCGGCCCGCTGGTACTCCTCTTCTGGGAGACTAGACCTCACCCTGAGGGCCCTGCAGAGAGTGGCCTGGATCAATGGGAAGCGAGAAGAGGGGGCCAAGCTAAGTATGGAGGTGAGACCCCCAAGACCTCCCCTGACAGCCCACCAGGGCCCCATCCCCAAAACCAAGACTCAGAGGGCTTCTCTGAATCAGGGGCTAGGCTGGGAAGAGCTCCTGGAGAAGTCCAAGCCCTGAACCCCATCCATCCCGGCAGGTGCTCCAGGCCAGTCTGCAGAAGGAGCTGACCATGGCCAAGGGCCAGGCCTCGGCCTTGGAGCTGCTGCGCTGTCCCGCCCTTCGCCGCCTCTTCCTCTGCCTCTCCATGCTGTGGTAGGCCCAGACAAACAGACTGATGGACAGACAGACAGACCAAGAGACAAAAGGCAGGGTGGGGAAAGAGTGGGTGCAGTGGGTAGAAGGCAGACAAGAGGCAGGAAGTCAGCAGACCAGCCACAAGAGGCAGTAATCCTCCACCAGAGAGTCTTGAAGAACCAGATGACCTCCAGTATCTGTTCACTTCCAGTCCCCAAACTAAGCATCAGTCTCTCCATATTCTTCTCCTTTTATCAGCTCTCTTTCAATTTGGAAACACCTCCATATTGGATTGGTGGCCCCCAGAGTCACCAGAATTATATCAAAAGGCAGAGACAAGTCTGGCTTCCAAAACATTTGAAGACTTTACCAGCCTTGGGGTGCCTGCAGGAAACACAGGCACAGGCAATAAGATGCCTAAAGCTCCCCTCTGAAAGTACACTTCGGCCAAAGTTGATAACAGCCAAACACCTTCCTTTCCTGTTGCAATATTCGCCTTTGCCGTTTTTATGTCCCATCTTCCCAACCCCATCGTCACAGCAGTCCCACTGCAGTTGAGGGAAACATGGTCAGGAGTCAAAAGGAACAATCTTGCCAATAAATTCTTTGCTTCCAATTTGGGACTTACTTTGGGGTGAGGGTTCCATCCAATAACCTGAGCTTTATCTTCTGGGCTCTTGACTTCTCAAGAAGCACAATACCCATCCCAGGACCACGGACAGATCCTGGAAGGCTCTGGCCTCTCCCAATACCTTGACCTTAAAGACACGGTCTGGATATCCACCTGCCTTCCTTCAGTCCAGTATCCATAGATAAAATAAAGACGAAAACTATGTAAGTCCTACAAGGCAACTAAGTGAAAATTCCCTAAGACACTGGGGGCACTATTAGAAGACTGAGAAATTTAGGGTATTAGAGGACTATCCCAATACTTGAAGTGCATATTAAATGTCAGAAGAAACATTAGCCAAGGCGGATTCCAGACTCTTCAGCAGGGTACCCTGTGCAGCTCACCCCTGTTTTGGATAAGCACCTCCCCTCTTAAGCTTCCTAATAAACTCCATACCCTTCAACCCTCCCCACTAGGTTTGCTACTAGCTTTGCTTACTATGGGCTGGTCATGGACCTGCAGGGCTTTGGGGTCAGCATCTACCTAATCCAGGTGATCTTTGGTGCTGTGGACCTGCCTGCCAAACTTGTGTGCTTCCTTATCATCAACAATATGGGCCGCCGGCCTGCCCAGATGGCCTCACTGCTGCTGGCAGGCATCTGCATCCTGATCAATGGAGTGATACCCCGGGGTGAGCACCCATGAGCATCTTGGTACCTCATCTTTGGCCATATCCTCAGACATGACCCAACTGCTCAGCCCCCACTCTCGAGACCCCACTGACACCCTCCTTTCTCTGTAGATCAGTCCATTGTCCGAACCTCTCTTGCTGTGCTGGGGAAGGGCTGCCTGGCTTCCTCCTTCAACTGTATCTTCCTGTACACTGGGGAGCTGTACCCCACAATGATCCGGTGAGTGGGAATTTAATGGGAGGGGTTTTGAAGCAAGACATTCCCCTGCACACAGGTCAGATCCCAGCACATGGTCCAGTGTGCCCCAGCCCAAGGCCCCCTCCCAACACCCATCAGTGCAAAGTCCCTGTCAGCCACTCAGTACACACTTTGTGGCTAACACAGTTGTGGCTGCCCCCAATCCTTACCTGACCTGAGAAGATCTCAAAAGGAGCCACCAACTGGGATAGGGTAGGGAGATAAGAAGACACATCTCACAGGCAGTTAATTGAAGTCCTCCCTGAGTCTCCAAAGCGCAAGTTAGAAGCTGCCATGAAATCTAAATTCCATCTTTAAACCAAATGCTATGTCTAAAACCAAAGACCACAAACATGAAAGTAATTTCTTATCACAAGAGCCACAGTTAATAATGGTGGTACTAGTGGTTGTATGGATAAACATAGCACCAATTTTTTGAGTGCCAAGGATAGAGGGAGGTGGTATTTCTCAATTAAGACGCAAGAAACACATGTCTATTTTAAGGATGGAATGCCAAATTCATATGAGATGTCAAAGAAATGCCAGGCTTCTCCAGGCTACTTAGAATGAGAACCCTGAGAGGTCATGGTTTCTGTCCTGTACCCTCATGGGACTGCACTGAAAGAACAATAGTATAAAGCACCTACTATGTGTCAGGCACTGTCAAACTTTTTACAAATATCAATTCATTTGATCCTCATAGCAAGCTTATGAGGCAGATATTATGATAATTTCCATTTTCCAAATGAGAAAACTGAGCCACAGAGAGGTTAAGTGACTTGCCCAAGGTCATACAGCTTATAAATCAGGAAGCTCAGATTTGAACCCAAGCAGTTTATCTCTGGAGTCAAAGTGTTTAACCTCTGCTCTCATAGAGAATGTTCTTTACATGCAGATTTCAGATTCCTTTCCCTGGGGATTCTAATCCAATAGGTCTGTGTGGGGCTGGGGCAACAGTAAATCAAATCCCCCAGGTGATCTGAGAACAACTGGCCCAACTCAGCTGTCACATTTGACAGTTCAGGAAGCTGAGGTCTAGAGAAGAAAAGAGACTTCCCCCAAGATCACATAGTAAGCTAAGGGCAGAGGCAAAATTTGAACTCTTGATTCTCTGGCCAGAGCCCTTCCCAACCTGTTTTTTGAAAAAAATATCCAAACAAACGCCAAATTGGTTAGCTAGTCATATGGGGAACAGAGGAGGCACCAGGGGGTTTCCTGGGTCTGAGCTGCCCTGGCCTCAAATTCAGCCAGAACCTCAGCATTCATGCCAGAACACTTACCGACACCATCCGCCCTGAGCCCCACAGGCAGACAGGCTTGGGAATGGGCAGCACTCTGGCCCGAGTGGGCAGCATTGTGAGCCCACTGGTGAGCATGACGGCGGAGATCTACCCCTCCGTGCCTCTCTTTATCTACGGCGCTGTCCCAGTGGCTGCCAGCTGTGTCGTGGCCCTCTTGCCGGAGACACTGGACCAGCCACTGCCAGATACCGTGCAGGACGTGGAAGACAGGTGACTTGCCCCGGGTCACACGTTCAGGCTGGGGTGGCTTTGAGACTCAAACTCAAGCCTACTCTTCCAAGCCAGGGCTCTTTGTCCCTGTTTCTCCAGTTGGCTGAGAGTCTCCCAGAGTCCTCCCTGGGGTTCGCGGCTCCAAGGGGTGGTAGATGTTTGGGGTAGAGACCTGGTAGCTGGGCACAGCTAAATGGAGAGTCCCCTGGGACCCCGCGGCTCCCAGCCCTGGCCCGGAGGCTGCATACCCAGGGCACCACTCTCCTGCCCCCGCAGGAGGAGAGGGAAGAGGAGGCAGCAGCAACGAGAGCAGCAGAAGCAGATGGTCCCGCTCCAGGTCTCAACACAAGAGAAGAACGGACTCTGAGCACTGAAAAGGAGCCTTACAAAGCCCTAAAGGAAGTGAGGACCCTACAGGTCCTGGACCACTCACATGAGAAGGGGGAGGGGGAATATGGCCCAAATGCTGGGGCTGTGGTTCAGGGAAGCACCGCCTCAGGGGTCCCCCCCCTGAACAGATGCCACGAAAACCACATCATTAAAAGGCTTGTCTGTGTATAGCATCTCCCTTTTTCTCTCTTGTCTCAAATATAACACATTCCACATGAGCCAGCTTCCAGCCCAAAAGGGCATACAGTCCAGTTCCCGCCCTCAACCCCCAGGACTTTACAGACCATCCCAGACAACTAGAGAAGAATCTCTTATCTTGGCCCCTTCCCCAGTCCTTTCTTTCCTCCCTCTTCCCTCCCTCTTTCTCTAACCTATCTAAATATTTCTGAGTTTTAAATACCTTATACCCCTCCCCTTCCCTATTAGGCTGGAAATTGACAAGGGATTAAAATGAAAGCAGCCAATCAGAGGCTTTGTTTCAGGTTCCTCCCCCTCCAGGAAAGCAAATAGGAATCTCAGGCAGCAAAGAAGGAGAAGAGAGAGCATCTGTGACATCAGGACACTGATCCCTGTTCCTCTGGATTCCAGCAGGATCTGGACTCAAAACCAGTTTGCCACTACTAACTCTGCATCTGGAGATTCAGCCTGCTAGCTACCCTGATCCTCGCCCACTGCACTTCCTGGCCATTCTGCTTCTCTGCTTTTGGCTGGCACTGGGCTGGTGAAAGGGAGGGAGGAGGGTGAGGGGAGGGTGGAACCCAGCCAGAGAGCCAGCACTGCTAATTTGATGCCAGGCACTGTCTTAAGCACTTTGCATACATTAACTCATTCAATCCTCCCAGTAACTTTCTAGAGATGTCTTATTATTATCCCCCATTTTACAGATAAGGAAATAAAGGCACAGAGTGGTTAAGTAACTTGCTCAAATTCACACAGCTATTAAATTGTGGAGTCAGGATTAGAAGCAGATCATCTAGGATATGTGTGCCTGACCCTCTCACTGCCTCACGGCCCTGGGACTTTGGCCTCTTCTATGCCCGGGGGGCAGGGGGGGAGCGGGCTGTGCTTCTCCCACTCCTCCCTCCTGGGCTGAAAGGAGACAGAGAAGGGGAAGCAGGAAGATCACGTGGTAGGAACTGTGTGAAAGGAGGGATAGAAGGCAGTTTAGTGGTCACTGTCAGGAAAAGAGGAACGCATCAGCAAGGGAACTCCCTACAGGGAAGCTGGGGGATTAAGGGGTAATGTGGGGAGGCCATGGGAAAAGACAGCCCTGTTAACACCTACAGGTGGCAGGGATGAGGGGCCAGCCATACCCTCTACTACATATGCTTCTCAGCCTTGCTTTTCTGCTAGCATACTGCCCCTTACTCTTTCCCCTCGTCCTCTGGGGAAAGGCCACACTCTCAAGCTGTACAAGTTGCCTTCCAGGTGGGACCCCAGGGCTCCAACTGAGTCAGGGCAACCTGGAGAGAGGAAGTGACCTGGAGATTCCTTGAAAAAGCCACAGAGTCCCAGAAGAGCTCACAGCAGCTCAGAAAGCCAGAGGACAAATTGGGGAGGACCAAAATCACCATAACTCACCCCATATCTTGGACCATCTGCAGCCTTGGTGTTCTCCCATGGTGCTGACACTTCCCTTGCTCCCCAACAATTTCTTGGCAGGACCCAGTAGATGCCGGAGGGCCACCACCCCAACCCCTGCTACTCTTTTTCAGGCAGCATTGCCCTCACGACAGATGAGGGGCACCTAGGATGGCATCTTCACCAGCCTTGAGCAGGGATACAGGGCTGGAGCTGAGAGGCGGGGCACCTGGATCTAGCCCTGCTTCTGCAAATCTAGGGATCTGGGGACCAGTGACTTGCCCTACTCCTGGCTTAAAACCCTGCCAGCAACTCTGACTTGCCCTGACTCCTGGGGGTCTCTCATCTCTGTGCTTAGATCACCTGGCACTTGCATCTCCCTCAACCAGAGCCATTCTCTGACCTGCCCCAGCTGCATACAACCCCAAGTCCTGGTGCTGACTCAGACGGCTTACACAATTTGTGCAAACTCCGTTTCCCCAGCACCTGATCTGGGACTTCCCGCAGTCACCCCATGCCCTTGACCAAATGGAATTCTACCTTCCTCCCACCCTTAGGTCACCAGTCTTACCCTGTCGTCCCAAGGAGTCACCCCCAAAATACTGGCTCACATCTCGTTCTCTTTTTTAAATTTTTTTTTTTTTTTTTTTTTTTTACTATTTCTGTTTTGGGGGGGGATGGTAATTAGGTTTATTTGTTTATTTTTAGAGGAGGTACTGGGAATTGAACCCAGGACCTTGTGCATGCTAAGCATGCGCTCTACCACTTGAGCTATATCCTCCCCCCTCACATCTCATTCTCTTGCCTTGGCCCTGAGCCCGAGTTCTAGGACTGTCATGCACCACCCCAGTGACCTCTGAGGACACCCTCAATTTCTCTACCTGCAGCCCTGAGCACTTCCTGGCCAGGACGGCACATTCAAGGAGTTCTTCAACTGCAGGACCCTGGTAGAGGGCTCACTGGAAGCTACCTCATCAGGTTCCACCTCTACATCCCACGCTTCAGTCCGCACCAAGCTCCTCCACTAGGCTCTTCTCCCCACTTCTCAGGAGTTTACATGAGAACAGAGGCCCAGCCAGTTAAGCTTTTTATATCATGCATGGGTTGAATAATGGATGTCCAAAGATGTCCACGTCCTAATCCCTGGAACCTATGAATATATGTTAACTTACATGGTAAAAGGGACTTTGCAGATATGATTAAGTTAAGGATCTTGAGATGAGGAGATTATCTTGGGTTACCTGCATGGGCCCGATGTGACTACAATAGTCCTTTTAAGAGAGAGACAGGAGACCAGAGTGGGTAACAGGAGATGTGACAACAGAAACAAGAGGTTGGAGTGATACAAGAAGGAACCACAAGCCAAGAAAAGCATGCAAGCAGCTTCTAGAAGCCAAAAAAGGCAAGGAAATGAATTTTCCCCTAAAATCCCAAGAAGGAATGTCCCCATGCCAACGTATTTATTTTAGACTTCTGACCTCCAGAACTATAAGAAAATTAATTTGTCCTGTTTTAAACCACTAAGTTTGTGACAATATATTACAACAGCAGTAAGAAACTAACACACATCCTTTATCCTCAGGCTCCTCCAAGGATCAACAACTGGCCTATAGAGCTTTTATTTTCCCATGCATTATGTTTTTGGTAGGGAAAGGGCTGTACTGTCTAAATCACCATAGGCCTCACTACTCCCTATTGTCCTACATCTGGTCAGAAGCACACAATTATGTTACCCTCTGACCCTTATAGTCATTTAAGTTTAGGACTCCTAGACTCCTCTCTGTTTAATCCCCACTTTGCCTTCACATGTTTATAAAATTGTGGAAGGAAAGATTTTTGTCACAAGTAGAGAGAGTAAAAGAAAAACACTGGGTGAGTCCCATTGTTCCATCGTCCCTCCTCTTTCAAGAAAACCATTTAACAATCATCTCTGAGATGTGACTGTTTCCATGTAGTTCATGTTGTAATCATAGAACTATAGTTGATTCCATGGCAAAAAGCTGGAGCAATAAGCTAGACAACCTTGAGGCTCAGTTGCCCTAACTGGCTCCAGAGAAGTCTGTTCCTGCTTCTCCTAAATGTCTCCCCCAAGAGAAACCCACACCCCAGTAGTGAGTTCCGTATGAGCCACACCCACAGAAGAAACCAAGTAGCCTGTTACGGCCTGAAATGGCCAAGGTTTAGATTTAGCTGATAGACAATGCTGAGTCTGGATGGGATGTCTGGAACTGTGGCAGCCATCTTGTGACCCAAGAAGAAAGCAGAGCAAAGACTAAGGCAGTAACTAAGAGTAACACAGTGGAAAGATCTAATCTAGGGGGTTGATGGTGTCACAAAGCCACGATAGAACCAACTCTGAAGCCAGCTAGATCTACCCTAATTGTTGAGGGTGAGAATTTAAATGTAAGTCCTCCTTATCCTCCTTATTCTTTAAGCCATTATAAGCTGGTTTTCTCTGACTTGCAGCCAAAGACATCTTAACTAATATACTTTTACAGATTTTTGAAATATAATAGACAGATAAGTAGTTGCCCATATTTATAGTGTAAGATTTGATGATTTTTGATAGATGCATATACCCGTAAAACCATCACCACAATCAAAACAATGAACATACCCTTTGCCTCCAAAACTTTCCTCTTGCCCTTTTTGTTCAGACGTCGCTTGCATTCTCTTGACAAATATCAAGGAGTAGAATGTCTGAGTAGTATGTAAGGTGAATGTGTAACTTTTTAGGAAACAGCCAGTTTTCCAAAGTGGTTGTAACAATTCACATTCCCACCAGCATTATGAGAGGGTTCCAGTTGCTCCACATATTTGCCAACTCTTGGTATGATTGATATTTTAAATTTTACCCATTGGAGTGAATCTTATTATAGTGTAGAGATATCTTATTATAGTTTTAATTTGCATTTCCCTAATGACTAGTGATGTTAAGAACCTTTCATGTGCTTATTTCCATCTAGATCTTTTCTTTAGTAAATGCTCAAAATTTTTGCACATTTTATTATTTGATTTATTTCTTATGACTGAGTTGGAAGCTTTGTTTAATGTATTCTCGAAACAAGAATATACTCCTTTCATTTAAAATTCTCCAGAGTTGTTTTGGCTAGTCTAGATACTTTGTATTTCCATATAAATTTTAAAATCTTTTGTCAGATATGTGTTTTGAAAATATTTTCTACAAGTTTATAGCTTGTCTTTTCACTTTCATAAGTGTCTTTTGAATAGCAAGTTTCTACATTTTCATAGTCTAATTTACTGATTTTTTTCTCTTAGAGTTCATGCTTTTTGTGTCTTACTTTTTAAAACTTTGCCAAACCCAAGGACACTAAAATTTTCTCTTACATTTTCTTATAGAAAGCTTATATAACTCTTACATGTCAGTCTATGATCCATTTTGAGATCTCGTGTATATTTTGTCAAATTTACCCCTAAGCATTTCATATTTTATGCTTTATTAATGATATTTTTATTTTTGTGTGTTGCCATTATATAGAAATTCACTTGACTTTTATACCTTGACCTCGCATCCTGCAAACTTTCTGAAATCACTTATTAGTCCTAGTAGCCTTTTTTATAGATTCCTTAGGATTTTCTACATAAAGAATCATGTCTGCAAATAAAGACAGATTTCCTTCTTTCCTCTCTGGAATTCTTTTTTTTTTTTTGACTGACATTATTACTCTGCTTAGAATCTCCAGTACAAAGTTAAATAAAAGTGGTGAGAGTGAATATCCTTGTTTTGTTCCTGAACTTAGGAGGAAAACACTTAGTCTTTCACAATTAGGTATCATGTTAGCTATAGTGTCCCCACAGATAATCCCTTCCCTTATCAGTTTGAAGAAGTTCCCTTTTATTCCTAGTTTGCTAAGAAGTTTAACCACGGACATTGTGGAGATTGAGTTTTGTCAAATGATCTTTCTGCATCTATTGAGATGATCGTAAAGTTTTTCTTTTTCAGCCTATTAATATGGTGAATTACATTAACTGATTTTTTTAATGTTAAATTAATGTTGCATTCCTAGGATAAACCCTACTTTATCAAGATACATTATGCTTTTTATATATTGTTGACTTAAATTTGATAAAATTATCAAATACTTTCAAAATAAGATCTTTGTATTTATCATCATAAAGGACATTGCTCTTTAGTTTTGGGGGGATTTTTGTTTTGGGTAATGTTTTTGCCTGGTTTCTGTAACAGAGTGTTATGGACTGAATGTTTGTTTCCCTCTGAAATTTGTATGTTGAAATCTAATCCCCAGTGTGGTGGTATTTAAAGGTGGGGTCTTTGGGAGAAAATCCCTCATGAGTGGGATTAGCATCCTTATAAAAGAAGGTCAGAGAGCTAGCTCTCTTTCCACCATGTAAGAGTACAATGAGAAATTAGTCATCTGCAAGCCATAAGAGACGCTCAGCGGAACCCAACCTTGCTGGCACCATCACCTCATCCTTCTAGCCTCCAAAACTGTGAGAAACAAACTTCTGTTTTTGAGAAGCCACCTAGTTTATGGCATTTTGTTATAGCAGCCAGAGCTTCCTAAGACACAAGGTAATGTTGCCTCATGGAATGATCTGTGGAGTGTTTTTATTCTTGAATTTTCTGTGATGTTTATGCAGAATTCGGCATTATCTCGTTCTTAAATGATTCACAGAATTAACCAGTGATATCACCAGCATTAGTCAAGCAGCAAATGCAAATGAGACCATGAGATTTCACTACACATCCATACAAACAGCTAAAATTCAAAAGATGGGCCATACAAGGCATTGGAAACAATGTAAAGTAACCAGAACTCTCATACATTGCCGATGGAAATAGAAAATGGGGAAAAACTTTGGAAAACAATTTGACAGTTTCTTTTAACGTTAAGTGTACACTTGCCATATGATCCAGCAATTCCACTTCTAGACGTTTAGAGAAGAAATTAAAACATATGTCCACACATTGTAAACAAATAATCACAGCAGAGTTGTTTGCGATAGCCAAAAACTGGAAACAACTCAAATGTTCATCAATAGGTGAATGAATAAACACATTTTCGTACGTCCATACCATGAAATACTACTCAGCAATTAAAAAAGAATGAACTGTTGGTACACTACAACACTACAGAAAATATTTGACTGAACAAAAGAAGCCAGACACAAAAGAGTATACACTGTGATATTCATTTGAAACTCTAGAAAAGACAAACCTATTGCCTAGGACTAGGTAGAGATGTCTGGGATATGGTACAAGGAAATTGGGGCTGTGATGGAAATGTTCTATAGAGTGGTTATATGGGTGTATAAATTTGTCAAAACTTGTCAAAGTGTGTTCCTATAATTGATGCATTTTATTGTGTATGTTAAACCTCAACAAAGCCTTTTTTTCCCAGTATTTGAGGATGTTTAACCAGCTAATGGGATAGACTGTGGTGGGCATTTCCTTGACTTTAGCTGTTACAGTTGAAGGAAGGAGAAATAGTAGAGTGGACTGTAGAGAATATTGTACTAAGAAAAGAGGCCCAGGGGTGGGAAGGGATAAATTGGGAATTTGAAAATTGCATCTCTTGAGGAGTGATGGAAATGTGAGCTATCTTAAATGTGGTGGTGGTTTCATGGTTGTATACATCTATCAAAATTCATCAAATTGTACATCTGAAATATGTATAGGTTACTGTACAGGAACCATACTTCAATAAAGGTGTTTTTAAAAAAAAAAAAAAAAAGAGGCCCTGCTGATATAGAACTCTGAAGAGGGTTCACTCTTTGAGTAAAGGTTAAGCTGAGGCTTAACTGAAGGCCCATGTGCTGGGATTCACACAGAGGCAGCACTCATGGTCAGGGGGTGCTGACACCCACAGCACAACGGCATTTCTCCGTGAGCACTTTAGAGTCTTTCCCCAACTTCGTCTGGTCTGAGTGGCTTTGAGAAAAGGGAGTTCAGTTCCAGGCCGGTGTGCCTCCACACCAGCCTGGGCGTCCCTCTGCTCTTTCTCTTCTCCGGCATGGAAGAGGTCACTTGTTCTGCCCTGCTGGGAAGATTCAAACTGCCGAACTTTGAGGCGTCATGCATATCCCTCCTTCACGAGAGGGGCGTTTTCTTCCACCCAATCCAACTTTACTTGCCCTTTAGATCCCCTTGAACAGACCATTGACCCGATGAGTCTTAATCATTGAATATCTTACTTTCAAGTCACAGTTTAACTTGGCCTCTTGGCAGAAGCTATAAAAACTAGTTTTTAGTTCAGGTGACCTAAGGCTACAGTAGACCCAAGAACTGATGAGCTGAGGAGACAAAGGGCAGCCCCTCTCCTCCCCCTGCATCGAAAGGCAGGAAGCAGGTTGTGGGAGTCAGCGGTCTCAGCTCTGGTGCCCCTGCTAGGTCTTGCATTCAATGACCTTCAATGACCTCCTGCTGCAGGTGGGGGGCATTTGCCGCTTCCAGCAGATCCAGATCCCTCTGTTGATTCTGTCCTTATCCCTGCTGTATTTGCACCACGCCCTGCAGAACTTCACCGCCGCCATCCCCACCCACCACTGCCGCCCACCTGCTGACACCAACCTCAGCAAGGAAGAAGACCTGGGTGCCTGGCTGCCCCGGGACAGGCATGGGCAGCCTGTGTCCTGCCTCCGCTTCACCTCCCCCCAACGGGGACCACCCTTTCCCATTGGCACAGCGACCAACAGCACGGGGACCACCGAGACCTGCAGTGACGGTTGGATCTATGACAACAGCACGTTCCCTTCCACCACCATGACAGAGATGAGGAGACCTGGGCCCCCTACACCCCACCGTCCAACCCCTGTGTCCCCATCTTACCAAGTCCACACACAGGCACAGACTGTGTGAACGTGACCTGATCTTGTCTGAATGTGGGAAGACCCTGGAGCTTTGAAGAGCTTTGCCGAAAATGCAGGTAAGAGAACAGGGGTTGGAGTTCTGAGAGAAGGTTATGGAATGCCTAGTGGAAAGCTGCTCCCTGCCCTCCACCTCTGCCAGAGAGAGAGGTACTGCTGCAGGAGTTTGATATTCTACTTTGGCTTCCCTGAGGGGTTGGGCAATTCCACAGGGCAGGGAGGTGGGGAGGTGGTATGGAGGAAGAGAGAAAGGAGGCATGTAGATGGTGGAGGGCAAAGAGGGTATTCCTGAGCAGGGGATTCTGGGCTCAGAGTCCTAGAGACAAAAACAGTTTCCTGACTTCATCTAGAAATAGCTCTCAGCAGCTGGGGCCAGGAGATGGAGAGCAGCCAAGGAACTAAAATGCGAAAGAGAACAGGGTTATGGGGGGTTCTTTCGTCTCTAGTGATTTAGCATCCCTCCCCCAAAGCACACACACAGCCAATTGTAGAGTCTCCCTGGCCTGCTAAGTGGTTCATCCGGCTGAAGTCTGCACTTTGTAGCTGTCACATTGATCATGCTCTTAACATCTGTTCTAGTCAATGGCCTTTTGGTTGGAAGGAAGAGAAGTTCTTTCAAACCAGCTCATGAGAAAAGGGATTTCAGGGAATCCAAGGACAGGAAACAAAGTGTATCCAGGCCTCATGGAAACTGGAATCAGAAACTGGAACACCAGAGGCATCTCTATACACTTACTCCATTACTTTCTCCTTCTCAACCCATTTCGTCTGTGTACTCACCTTGCAGGAGGACCACCAATCCCAGCTACCTCTCAGGTCTAGGGCTCACAGCCAACCAGAACACTTCTGTGTATCTTAATTCAAATTCTTAGAAAAGGTTCTGATTGGCTCAGCCCAGCACACGGATGAGCAGTGCCTGCCCCGACCCTGAAACTAGCTCAGGTGTCCACAGTCCATCTAATCATCATGCCAGGGGGCAATAAGTGGGATTCTGTGACCCACTACCCATTAGCCGGGGCTGTGCAGAGAAGATGCCCTGAGGAGGGGCTGTGGTCAAGCAGAGTCCCCAAACTTACTGGATGCAGCATCTGTCTGAAAGTGATGAGCCTTAAGCCATACTTTCCACTAGATAGACCCAAGGCAGAGAAGCAGAAGGTGACCAAGGATGCTAGTCCTCCTCCCTGTGAGGCACACAGGCATCGTATGCCATCCCCCCACCCTGCATAGCTGGGGGGAATTTCTTCATTATTCACCACTCTCAACCCAAGTTGTGAGACATCCTGGTCATCCCAGCCCCTTTTCCTTTTTTCTGTTAGCAAAAGAAATGAGTTTAAAAGTCCACTCAAAAGTATACAAAAATTGGCTCTTAGCTGTAAAGGAAATGTCCCATCTATTTATCATTTTGACTTAATTTTAATGGCACTTCCATCAGCAGTATGATTTTTCTGCAGACCGGAGAGCTGTGTTACTCCACCTAGAAAGGAAATACTTTTAAAATAAGAAATTTTTTTCTTACATTCATTAAAAAGAGCAACAAAATTTAAGCTATTAGTTGAGTTGTCCAATTGCTGCTTATTCGGGATTGCAAATAACTACAACCCTCTCAGATTTGCTAATGGAAAGTTAATGGAAGGACGCAAGGGTATTTCATAGAACATAAGGTCAAGAACTTGAGCCCAGGTTTATGAGGGAGTAGCTGAGGAGAACCAAGGCAACTGGACTCTCCATCTCCACTTCTCTGGCACTAAGCTCTCACCCTGGCCTCTCTCTGACTACATATCTGTATTCTTCTCCACTCCTCCTCCCCCTCCTTCTTCTTTTTCTCCTTCTCTCTCTCTCTCCCACTCTCTCTCTGTCTCATGATTTCTCAACTCCATTTCCACATCGTTCCAAACACAGCCCTCCCACCCTGACTTTGGGTGTCCTTACAAATCTTGCTTCTCTGAGTCGCTTTTCCAAATTTGTGAGAAAAAGAACCTGATTAGTTCTGTCCATCTCCGGGTTCAGTTTTTTCCTCTGTGTCCAGAGAGGGACAGGTTAAAGAGATCTGAAGGAACGTGAGGGGTTAGCACTCAGAGAAAGGGAAGGAGTCTGAGCAGTCATCCCATAAGGCATCTCTGGTGTGTTTTGAAGGAGCATGAATCATTCTCTCCAGAAGATGATGAGAAAGATTGTGTGATTCAGGGAGGGAGGCCCTCCTGATGCGCTTATCCCAGTTCAAGACCCTCAGCCCCACCAGGAGAGAGGAAGTGGGCTTTTGTGGGATCTGCCTAGCTCTCCTTGACCCCAGTTCTCGTTCCTCACAGTGGGACCTCTTGTGCACACACAAGACCTTGCCGCAGTTGAGTCAACCCATCTTCATGGCAGGGATACTGGCTGGAAACTTGATATTTGGAGTCTTGGCGGACAGGTCAGTGGTGAACAAGGCTGAATCAAGGAGCAAAGGCTTAGGACCTCTAGGCTAGACCCAGAGGGGAGATTGGCATCCCTGGGAATCCAGGGATGGACACAGAACTGATCCACCCAAGCCTGCCACATCTGGAAAATCTGTAGGAATCACACCACCATCCATCAGCAGTTTGCACGTCTCACCTCATTTCTATTAGTCCTCACAATACTTTTGTGAAGCCAGCATGAATGGTACTATTACCTGTATTTTACTAATGAGGACACTGAGGTTCAAGGATGTTAGATAACTTGCCCAAACTGCTTAGAAGGAAACCAAGGAAATTATGTTGTTATTCTGAGGAATGCAAATGGAATAAAAGAAAACTTTTCACTTTTCATTACTATATTGTTTGAACTTTTATGATAATTCATTACTTTTACAATTGTATAAAGTAAATACTTAATGTTTACTTTTTTTTTTAAAGTACAGTCACCCAGCTAATAAGTGGCAAAGGCAGGACAAGAATCCAGATTTCCTGACATCCTGAACAAGTCACTTTCCATAACTTCTGCCTTGTTTGTGACATGTGAGTGTCACAGAAACAAACAGACCTACAAATCAGTAAAAGCTAGGGACAAGTATCAGATTTGCCATAACTGTGTGCCCATATAAAGGTTACATAACCTCTCTTAGACTCAGTTTTTCCATCTGTGAAATGGTGGTGATGATCCTAACCTCATAGGGTTATGGTGAGGGTTAAATTAGTATGTGCAACTCAGTGTTGGTTACTTTAACCTTGACTATCTTCCAGATCAAAGACCATATGAAGATTATGGGATGAATAATTGGAGGCAATTTTCTAAAGAATGAAATTTGAAAAATACTAGAAATCTCGTAATCGTCTTTAAGCCACAGTCATATCCATTTTGCAAAAGCATAAACCTTGCAAGGTTTCCCAAAAGTAAAAATCACATAAACCAAGCTCAAAGATATAGAAAACGGACTGGTAGTTGTCAGAGACAGGGGATTAGGGGATATGCAAAATGGGTGAAGGGGGTCAAAAAGTACAAACTTCCAGTTATAAAATAAATAAGTCATGGGAATGTAATTCCAACAGGACGACTATACTTAATAATGCTGTATCTCATATTTGAAAGTCAAAAGAGAGTAGATCTTAAGTGTTCTCATCACACACAAAAAATTGTTGTAATTGTACATGGTAATGGATTTTAAGTAGACTTATTGTGGTGATCATTTAATAATGTATACAAATATAGAATTATTATGTTATACACCTGAAACTATCATAGTGTTGTTTGCCAATTATACCTCAGTTTTTTAAAAAATTACAAGAGGCTATCTCCTATCTAACAGGAGTCACCATTGATTGACAGTCACCATCAACCACACCCCAGAGCAGTAGCTCCCAAACCTTGGGAGCTTGTTAAAAATCAGGTTTCTAGATTACTTTCCAGATCCAACAGGCCTTGAGTGGGGTCAGATATCTGGATTGTTTCAACATCCCCCTATGTTTTTGATGAGAGTGTGTAGCTACCTCCCAAGAGGTATGCTGGGATGCGTCAGGACACTGGACAGTGGCACCCCAAGGCTCCTCCCAACACCAGGCCCCCTAGACACCAGCCCTCACCCAATTATTCCCCACCTCCCATCTCAGCATCTCATGGTCACATGTGGGCAGCCTCACAAGCATCTGTTAGATTGCCCAGGGCACCAAGGGTGAGACAGCAGGGGACGTGGGGTGCGGGAGGAAGCAATGTGCTCTCCAGACCCAGGTTTTCCCTTTCTCCACAGGCTTGGCCGCCAGAAAGTATTGATCTGGAGCTACCTGAAGTTAGCAGTCTCAGGGACCTGCACTGTCTTCACATACAACTTCCCAGCCTACTGCGTTTGCCGTTTCCTCTCAGGCATCACTGTGTCTGGCCCCAGCATTACCTCCTTCTCTTTGAGTGAGTGAGAGGGGACCCTGGAGAGTCAGGCTTATGGGGACTCCTCAATCCAGAGAACCAGAGGACCTGACAAATTCAAACCTCAGCTCCTTCTCTGAGTACAAAGTGGAGTCCATCTGTCGCAGTTTATCCTCACCTACCAGGATCTCTCCTGGGGTAGGCAGTGCCCCAGACAGAAAGAAATTTAGATCATGGCCTCTCTGGTGGCTCTGATCATTTGGGGAGAGAATTCACCCTAGATATTTAGGGACCATTGTAAGGATCAACTAAATAAAGACTTTGGTGGGAGTTGGTATAGCTCAGTGGTAGAGCACATGATTAGCATGTACTAGGTCCTGGGTTCAATCCCCGGTACCTCCTTTTTTTTTTTAATTGATCCAGTACCTCCATTTTTTAAAAAAATTTCTTAAAGACTCAGAGATTGGAATGAGGTTGCTTAGAGAGGCCAAACAAACTGGGAGCCTTTAATTCAACATTTTTTTATTCAATACAATTTCAAAAGGCATTTAATTTGTACAGATCCTGCACCAGGATATACAGGTGAACAAGAGGACACTACCCATGACATCAAAGAACTGATAGTCAAATGGAGGATACTGCCAAGCAGTTACAAACTGGTTTACTAAAGGCTGGGATGGGGAACATCCTGGGTGATATGGAATCTCAGAAGTGGGGTATTCAATCAGGACTTGTGGCTCCAGGAAATCTCCCCAGAAAAGGTGACATCTAAGCTCAAAACTGATTGAAAAGTGAGGCAGGAAGAGAGGGAATAAGGTTCTAGGGAAGAGTTCTAGACAAAAAGAATAGAATATACAAGGCCAGAGGCCAGAGTGTGACCCACTGGAGAAAATAAAAGTGGTGCAGGATGGCCTGAGAGTAGGGCACATTCATCTCTATTTCCCAGGTCAAACAAAGGGCATGGCACAGAACGGTCAACTCTAAATGTTTATTGAATTAAAATAAGTTGAAGGAAGTACAGAGGGAGTGGCTGTAGGCGGGTCAAAAGAGGTTTTGGGGAATGTTGGGCTTGGGGACACTGAATAGGAGCATGCCTGGGAATTCAGAGCCTTCCAGCCCATCCCCTGTTCCACACACCCACTGAACCTAGCCAGAGATCAAACCACCCTTCCCTTACCCTGTGAGGGGCTGGTGGTCCAGTGTAGGGTTGAGCTCAAGAAAGGAGCCCTTCTACTCCAATGTGAGGATCCTTTTCCATCTGGAAGTGACTACCTGCCCCCACCCAAATTCATACTTACACAGCCCTGAGTTCAACCTGAGCTCTGCTTTTCTCCCCAGGTCTGGAGTGGCTGCCCATCCATGCCCAGCCAAGTCTGGGCCTCCTATTAGGATTTGCCCCCACCACAGGCCAGCTCTTCCTCGGTGGCATGGCTTATGCTGTGCCCCACTGGCGCCACCTACAGCTGTTGGTCTCTCTGCCCTTCTTTGTCTTCCTCATCTGCTCCAGGTGTGTGAGTAGGATAGAGGGTTCACAGTAAGTCACAGGTGGGCATAGCATCTCCTAGGACACCCTCACCTTGCCCCCTAGTTCTAAGCAGATCAAAGCAAAAAGAATTAATGCTCAGACTGATAGGTGGGGAAGACCATGGCTACAAAGGGGCAAGACATATCCCAGGTCTCCCAAGAAGATAGCAGTGATCCTTGGAGTAGAACCCATGGCTCCTAATCCTCAGCCCAGAATTCTTTTCACCCCTCCAAGATATCTTCCTGCTCTGGTCTGTGCCTTTCTCAGGAAGCCACAACTCTGTCAATCCAGGCTGAAGTTATGCCCACCCCCACACCCCACCTATAGGTTCTTCATTGAGTCTGCCCTCTGGTACTCCTCCTTGGGAAGGCTGGAACTCACCCTGAAGGCCCTGCAGAGAGTGGCCCAGATCAATGGGAAGCAGGAAGAGGGTGCCAAGCTGAGTGTGGAGGTGAGAACCCCAGGACCTTCTGTGATACCCTACCAGGGCTCTGCCTGCCCCAACCCTCACCCTAGAACCCAGGACATCTGGTGCTCCCTGGGTAGGAAATGAGGGAAGGGGTCCCCAAGGGAACCCAAGCCCTGAGCCTCGTCTATCCAAGCAGCTACTCCAGATGAGTCTGCAGGACGGCCCGACCACAGGCGGAGCCCAGCCCTCGATTCTGCAGCTGCTGCGCAACCCTACAGTCCGCCGGCTCTTCCTCTGTATTGTGCCACTGTTGTAGGTCCATCCCCATTCAGATAGGAGACAGACTGATGGACAGATAAGCAGACTAAGAAAACAGGACAAGCTGGGTAGGTGGGAGGCTGAGGGAGGTCCCACAGCCACTGGAAAAGGACGCCTGTGCTCTAGAGGCACAGGGGTCCCCCATCTGTCTGGAGAAAGCCCAGCGGTCCCTCCCATCCTGAGCTCTGAGCTCAGCCAAGTGGCCCCACTGACCTTGTGAAAAAAAAGCAGCAGCTAATCCCAAAAGCTAAGGCCCTCTTTTTTTTTTTTTTTTGCAGTTGTAGGATTCGGGGCTCTGGCTTCTCGCTGGCTATCAGCTGGAGTGGGGGTTTCCTCAGCTTCTAGGGGCTGCTCTCCGTTCTTCACATGGCTCTCCCACTATGGCTGCCCATTTCACCATGCCAGCAAGGAGAATCTCTAGAGTGGGTCTGCTAGCAGGGGGCCACCCTAGAGTCTGACTGCCACCATGTCTTCCTAAATACTGTGCAATATGTCCCTGGCAACAGGGTCATTTGCAGTTGACAAAAGTATAGCTATGATCTCACTTGATTTGCATATTTCCAAAATAGGTCTGAAGGAAAACTTAGAGATAATCCATGTTTACAAGGCGATATTAGGCAGTAAGGATAAGCAAACAAAAAAATTTAATGATTTCCTAATCCTGTATTTCAGAAATAACCACCATGAACATACCAGTAAATGTCTGTTCAAACTTTGACTGTTTTCACCCACAAGAAACATACACACAGTAATTTACATTATATATAGTTACAAAAATTCAATCATACTCTTCCTACAGTTCTAGAATTTTTTGCCCTTAATATTTCATGAACATCTTTCTAAATCAATAAATGTAGATCCACACAATTGACCTTGTATTCTCACTGATTCCACTCCTTCCAAGAGGGCTTCATACTCTTTGGCTGTGGCAAGGGGCTGGGTGAGCTTTGAAGGCAGCAGTTTATCACAGTGATGAGCAACTCAAGCCGACTCATGAAAAGCATCCTGTTACCAGTCCAGGTTGTCTCCATGCAATGGTACTGAGAGATAGGAGAGGTGGGGCAATTCACAGCCATGTGGTTTATTTGTGCTGGTTGCTCCCATGTCAGCTGCAGAAAGAACAAGCAGATGCTAGAAATTCCAGGGCACATAAGTTGAATATATTCCCTTTATCCATCACGCAGGTCCTCCACCATATTATTTCATTCCTGTCCTCCCCACAAACACCTCCCAAACTCTACCTCCTCATTTCTCTCTTCTCTTCCAGACACACACATACACACAAACACACACATACATTAAAAAGCACTGTCTCTTCCTCCTTATCATTTACACATTTCCAAGCATCTTGTGCCCCAGGTTTTTATGGGTGTTATTGATGGAGATGATTATATTCATCCAGTTGTACTGACTGAATGTCTTACCTTTTTAGCAACAAAACATCATACACAAAATATGGCCAAACACGTTAGACCTCATACAGAATCTCTTTTGAACATTTACTATACATATTACCTTTCCTGGCAGCTTCTCCTTATATTATTATAATGAGTTTTCCCCACCTCCAATCCGAACTCCACTTTTAAAGAATACATAGCATTCCATAATTTTGTAGTTTATTTTACTAGTACCAGTGTGGACAAACAGGTTCTTTCCAGCTCTTCTCAGTTATAAACAAGTATCTATATGCACACTTTCCCCATGCATCTGTCGTATAACCCTGGGATCAACCTTAAAAATGTGTGGGGAGGGTAGAGCTCAACCAGCAGAGTGCATGCTTAGCATGTAGGAGGTCCTGGGTTCAATCCCCAGTACCTCCATTTAAATCAATCAATAAGTAAACCTAATTACCTCTCAACAATAGCAAAAAAAAATTTTTTTAAAGAAACCTTAAAAGTGTGCTTACTGGGCCAAATGTATGAAACTATTTAAGGCTTTCACAAATATTGCCACCTACTCTACAGTAAAATAACATTTTACAAAATTACATAGGATACCCTCATCAACACCAAATACTACTGCTCTAAGAAATAGAAAAAGTACCTTGCTATTTTAATTCACATTTATTTTGTTCTGGAGAAAATTGGACATTTTCTTCGTATAATTTTAATTTGTTTATAACTTCTTTTTTTTTCCTGTTCACATTCCTTGCCCATTTTTTCTTTGTATTGACTTGTTTAGAACCCTCTTTTACATTAAAGACACTAACCCATTACCATATAAGGTCAATATTTTTGCATTTGCATTTTAAAATCTATTTTTTAATTTATCACTTTTTCAGAATGAGAACTTTGTACACCAGAAATTAACACAATATTGTAAATCTACTATACTTCAATTTTTTTTAAAGAGAACTTTTATTGCTTTCTATAATCACATCCATCTATTTTTTTTTTAAATTTATTTAGGTTACTCTAAGTATAAAACTATTCACCTAGATTTTCTTCAGACATGTTCATTTGTACTTGTTTGTGTTTTTATATTTTATCATATTCCATCTGAAATTTAGTTGAACATACAGTAGGGAGTAGGATTCTGTATTTTTTCTTAGATTAGTTAATTGTCCCAAACCCATTTAATGAGTGGTCCAACCTTTCCTGGCTGGTGTGAAACATCACCCTCACCACATACTGTTTCTGAGCTCCTCAGTCCTGTTGACCTGTCTGTCTGTTCTAGTACCAATACTATTCTGCTCAATTCTTAAATATGGAATGGTTCATTTTCTTCTATGGACAGCTTCTCACTGTGCCTTCTACCAACCTTGAGGCAGGACACTACAATTCAGCGCATCTTTAAGAAGCAAAGCTGCCCTACAAAGTGTAACTAAACATTGTTGATTTTAGGAAGACTCCATGGGAGATGGAAGGAATGTTATATCACACACCACACAGCCAAAAAACTTAATAGTTCTCCCTCAAAGCCATTCTTGGCTAAGTCATTGATTCTTCCCTATTCTCTCTCCTGACACTTCTTCTGCATAACCTCTAAAATCTCCTCTTAAGAATTCATCTCTGGCTGTAAATCTGCATACATCACTCAGCAAAGCAAAACTAATGGCATTAAATGAATCCTTCTTTAGTATAATTTATCATTTGTTACTTGAGCAACCCTGTGAGGACAGGATCTCTCCAAAACACCCTTTCCCAGTGCAATCAACTAATCAAAGCGTGCGTTTATCAAAAGCAGGGCCCTTAAGGCAGGGAAGTGGGAGGAGGGAAAGAGGACCTATTACAAAGTAAAAACATTATTTTCTCCTAGGTAACTGTAAAACGTAGTTTAACATACAATACATAATATTCTAATTTTTAGAATTAAAGGAAGACTTTCTTACCTGCATTCAAAATATAAAAACCCCGCTCATAGGCCTAAAGGAAAAAACTGATGTGACAGCAGTTTGCCAACTGTAATTGCTACATGGACGTGGCATGGCTATTACCCAAAGTGTATCCCCTCTGCTTCTGCCCTAGGTTGGTACACTGTTTCAGCTTCTTTGGCTTGTTCATGAGTCTGCAAAGTTTTGGGATCAACATCTACCTGGCCCAGGTGCTGTTCACAACTGTGGACCTACCATTTTATATCCTGGGCTTTCTGGCCACCAAATCAATTGGCCGCAGGCCTACCCAAGTAGCCTCCTTGCTGCTATCAGGGATCTTCATTCTGACCTGTGCAGTGATACCCCTAGGTGAGCATATGCCCCATTACTTCTCCTGCCCTGACCCTTTCCCAAGCCCAGCTCCCAATCTGGTCAAAGCCAGCTACCTAAAAGGGTATGAACGACCCAATGCTCCTCCAAACCTTTCCCAGCACTTTATCATTCTCTTTTCCTTCCAGATCAGATATTCCTCCGCATCACAATGGCCACATTAGGAAAAGGCTGTGTGACTAGCTCCATGAACTGCATCTCTATGTACACAGGGGAGCTGTACCCCACAGTAATGCAGTGAGTGGGGTATTGGGGAGGAGTCCTGGAGTGGAACAATTAGGCCCTAGAGCCAGAAGTTTTCCAATCAGAAAGTGCACAAAGGTCAGTCAACTACTTTTAAGGCAAGAAAGGAGAAAAAAATACAGAAATGGGCACAAATTAAAGACAAAAAGTAAGATGGTATCAATAATTCCAAATATATCAGCCACTACAATAAATGTAAATGGACTAAACCTACCAGTTAAGAGGCAGAGATGTTCTAAGCCGATTTTATTTAAGTTTAGTTCATGCAGTTTACAAGAGACACATCTAAATTGTTAGACCATGAAAATCTTAAATATGGAGAATTAGAAAAAGATATACTAGGCAAATATTAACCAGAAGAAAGTCAGGTAGATATAGGAATCAAAGTAGACCTTAAGACCAAAAACAGTACAATAGTAAAGAATATGGCTCTGGTGTAAAAGGTAGCTAGTCCAAATCCTCAGTCATCTTACCTGTAAAACACAAATAATAGTAATAATACCAGAAATAAATTAAATAAAAAATAAGATATAAAAAAGAGGTTCAACAAAACAAAAAGTATATCTTTGAA
This sequence comes from Camelus bactrianus, assembly GCF_048773025.1. Classification (NCBI taxonomy): domain Eukaryota; kingdom Metazoa; phylum Chordata; class Mammalia; order Artiodactyla; family Camelidae; genus Camelus; species Camelus bactrianus. The sequence continues at coordinate 8,479,661 of NC_133548.1, forward strand.
AATATTGATGAAATGGACAAAGCTCTGGTAATAATTTTTAAAAGACTTGACATGAATAAATATTAGGAGTAAAAAACTGAACTATAGATCTAGAGTAATTACAAAGATGCAAAAAATCTATAAACAAGTCTATGCTGATGAATTTTAAATTTAAATGAAATTGATTAATTCCTTAAAAAGATACTATAGGAAAAGTAATCCTAGAGTAAATTAAAAGTCTGAATAGTAAAACTTAAACTTGCCTCAAAGACTGTATCAGGCCCAGATCTTAGTATAGGTGAGTTCCAACACAATTTTAAGGACCAAATTTTCCAATGTTATATGAATGCTTCCCGAGAAAAAGGGGGAATTATCTCAACATTCATTCTGTGAGTCCAGGTAATACTGAAATCAAAGAAGGATAGTTGTGAAACAAAGATTCCAGGCAATATTACTCATAAACAGACACAAAAATCCTAAATAAAATATTAGAAAAATGAATCCAGTGATGTATAAAAAAAGATAATACATTATGACCAAGGAAGAGTTGATCTCAGGAAAGCCAGGGTGGTTTTACATTAGAAAATGTATTAAGATCACCACAATAATAGATTAATACTCCAACAAAGCAAAAAAAAACTTTCATAAAAATTAATATCCCTTAAAAATAGTCTTAGTAAAACAATAATAGAAAAAAATTTAACTTAATATGGAACATCTACCAAGAATCCACAGCAAATATTATTCTTAATGGTGAAACATTAGCAACATTCTCTTTACACTTGGGAACAAGACCAATGTACCTGTCATCTCCTCCCCTATTCAGCATTGTCCTGGAGAATGTGGTCAGTGCCTAGGATAAGAACAGCAAATAATGGGAATAGGACTGGAAAGAAAAAAATCAAAACTATCACTATTTAAAGAGAATGTAAAAATCTAAAGTTATTAGAAATATTAAGTTTGGCAAGGTGGCTGGATACAAAGGCAGTAAATAAAAGATCAATTGCATTCTCTACTCTGCTAAAAATTAGAGTTTTTTCAAATTCTTATATCAAGAAAGCTTTTAAATTATACTGAAATGTATTAAAGAAAATGTAAATAAATGTATTACGTGATGGATAGGAAATCCCATAATATATCAACTCATAATTGGCATAAGATGATATTAAAATGTCAGTGATTCCAATACTGATTCATAAATTGAATGCAACTATGATCACAATCCCAATGGATATTTTAAAGAAAATGGCAAGCAAATTCTAAGATGTATTAAAAAACTGCTATGGGCCAAATATAACTAAGGTACTTTTTTAAAATGAACAGAGTGGAAAGACTTGCCCTACCAGAAACCAAGACATATTATAAACTCTTATTATAAAATTGTACTAATTAAGATGGTGGATTCTGGAGCAGGAAAGAACAAATTGTCCGTTGGAAAAGAATAGCAAACCCAGAAACAAACCCACACATTGGAAAAACTTGCAGAGGAAGCACTGCAGATGATTGGCTAAAACATGGACTATTTAACAAATAGTACCAGGACATCTACTCACCCATATGGGAAATAAATAAAATGCAATTCATATTTCAACCTTAAAGGAAAATTAATTTCTGTTGAAGAGGGGAGGATTTCTGAAGACATAAGAAAAGGCTAACCAAAAAAGGAACATTGATAAATTTTTCAACTTTGAATTTTTTTAATGCTGACCATTTGTTTCACTACAAACAAGGTGAAAGAAATAAAAAGAAGGTATTTGCAAGTATTTGTGTATAGCATTTGTAAAGAACTTCTGGAAATCCATTGGGAAAAATGGACTTCTATTTTCATTAAAATAACAAAATAACATTGGCAATAACCCCAAAAAAGAATAAAGTATTTTAAAATACCCATCAAAGAGCTGGAATGAGAGTAAGGGAAAGCTAGGGCAACCATCTAAGGGAAATTAGAAACCCAGAGAGGTAAGCAGAGCATCTGGGCACCAAAGCAAACACTACTGTACATAGTGAAGAAAGTTATGTGTGTTCTCTCTGACCTCAGAATCAACTGTTCAACACAGTCCTGGGGTGTTCCTGGACAACACTGCTCTACTAGGGAAGAAAAAGAAATGAGAAATTTAAAAGAGAAGTGTTTAAAATATTATTATTTAGAGACAATATGATCATCTACCTAGATAAGCTAATCAAATAGACAATTAAAATGAATAGAAGAGCTCAGCAGAATGCTGGATACAAAATCAAATTACCAAGATGTTAACAGCAATAACCCGGAAGCTATAACCTAGAAGCAATAATACAGAGAAATCACCTAGAAAATAACCTAGAAAATCTTTTAAAACTGAAGACACCATTCAGAATAACATCAAAAGCTAGGTGACATCAGGAAATTAACATAGGACACCCAAGACTTCCATGCAGAAAATTTTTGAAACCTTTTCAACATTACAAAGAGTATCTTAGGAAATGGAGATAAATTCCACTCTCTTGTTTAGAATGACATAACATTATAGAGATGGCCACCCTCCCCAAGTTAACTTAAAGAAATTTATAGAAATTCAACAGAATCTAACCAGAATTTCAATTAGATCATTTTTAGGAGCTCCAAAAATTTATTCTAAAATGTATGTAGAAGAAAAAAGGCCACAATTGCTACTCAGTTCTGAAAGGGAAAAACAAAGAGGAGAGTTTCACATTACCATCTATTAGACTAACAACAAAGCCATAGTATGTCTATAGCTTTCTTGGTGCAAGAAGAAATGAATAGAATTGAAGAGAGGGCTTGGAAACAGATAGGTAGAGATGGAGATGAAGGGGGAGGAGAGAGGGAGGAGGAGAGGGAGGGAGAGGAAGAGAGAGTTATGACAACTATATAAATGTGATATCGTAAAGGATTTCTACTTATTGAAGGACACAATGGACAAATTTAAAAGACAGATGACAGATTGGGTGGAGATATTTGCAACATTTAAGACGGGCAAAGTTCAAATATTAAGAATACACATGATACTCCTACAAGTCAACGAGAAAAAGAAGGAATCCTAGTAGAAACATGGGCAAAATAAATAAGTGGGTATTTTAAAGACAATGAAACCCAAAAGATTAACTACATAAAGAACAAGATCGTCACTTTGCACACATTAAACCGGCAACATTAAAAAGCTGGATAATGCCAGGTATTGGTGGCCTCAGGAGAACACAAGACCTCTAAATCCCCACATGACCCACATGCACCACTGGTGGGAGTGAGAAGGTGGTGCCACCATTCTGGAGAACAACTGGCAACACACACACACACACACACACACACACACAGAATGACCTAGCAATTCCCTTCTCGGGCCTTATCTTAGAGAACTCACAAAGGCTCCTAAGGATTCATGTACAAGCACGTTTGTGCAGTGTTGTTTGACGTCACGGCTGATAGCAGCAATCTAGATGTTTAGGTAAACCATGGAGAGATGCACACTGTGGAGTACTACACATCAGCATGGAAATATCTTTAAAACAGAGAGCTGAATGCAATGAGAAATAGAATGATCTACCGACTACCATTTAGGTAAATTAAAATATTTGCGCACAAAACAATGCACATTTTACAAGAACATATCCAAATAAAAAATCCACATTAAACACAACAGAATAGTTGGCTTTGGCAGGGAGAGGATTAGGAGTGGGGAATAGTGATAAAAAGGAATAAACAATTAAGGAGGGAATAAGGGGACATTTCAATGACCAACAATAATACAAGGTGGGATTCATGAACTGAGGGTTATGATTAACTTAACCCTCAACACATAAAGTTTAACAAAAGTAGAAAAACAGAAATTGACTGGGTATCTACATTTTTTTAAAAAATTTTTAATAGAGGTACTGGGGATTAAACTCAGGACCTAGTGCATGTCAAGCACACGCTCTACCACTGAGCTCCACCTGCCCCCTTAGGTATCTGCTGTAGATATGATGATCAGGTTAATAGGGCAGGTCTCCTCGGTAAAGATCAAAGGTAAACAGTAAGGCCTTAATGAGGAAACAAAGGGACAGGGTACAAGATAAGAACTGGGTAGGCAGGGACCAATCATGCAGGGATTTAGAAAGAGATCAGATTTTATTCTAGCATGATGAGACATCACTGGATAGTTTTAAGCAGAGGGTGAAACGATCTGAAAGGTCATTTTAAAAGATCACTTCCTTTTAAAAGATCACTTTGGCTTCCTCGTGGAGCATAGGCTGGGGATAGAAGGCCAGGGCCAAGAGTAGAATGTAGGGCCACCAGTCAGGAAGCTACTGCAATAGCACAGTCAAGAGATGAAAATGGCTTGGCATGTGGTTCTAATGAAGCTGGTGGGCAGCAGTTCTAAAGATGGGAAGGAGGGAACTGATTCTGAATGTGTTTTGGAGGAAGAGCCATCGAAATTCATATTTTGGATGTGAGGAAATAAGGGAACAGGAGGCATCAAGGACAATTACTAGATACTTGAGCTTGAGCAACTGGGTGGTTAGAAGTGCCCTGTGCCAGGATAGGGAAATCTGAGCAAGAGGCAGACTAGGAGGTAAAAACAAAGCATTCTTGACCACAGAAAATCTGAGGAGCCTTTTAGACACCCAGAATGGAGATGTCAAGGAGGAAGTTGGATATAGCGTCTGGAGTTTCAGGAAAAGGTAGGTTGGGGACGTGTTCACAGTCATACAGCAGGTTTAAATTGGAACTGGAGCCCAGGCTTCCTGATTCTGAAACTGTTTGCTTCCAACTTTCCTACTAGCCAAGGTAAGTGCAAGCATTTGGCCCTGTAGGGAACATAAAAAGAGAAAATACCATTGGCAGGCAGAGTTAGGGTACCCACAAGCCCCAGTGGCCTCACCGAGGTGCTCTTCCTCCCCACAGGCAGAGAGGTGTGAGCGTAACAATCACCTTGGCCAACGTAGGCAGCATTCCGAGCCCCCTGGTGGACATGACCTCTGAGTTCTACCCTTCCCTGCCTCTTTTCATCTATGGAGCCATCCTTGTGGCTGCCTGCCCCATCACTGTCCTCCTGCCAGAGACTATGGGGCAGCCACTGCCCAACACAGTGCAGGACCTGGAAAGAAGGTAAGCTGCACCCTCCCCTCCCCTCGCTACCTTCAGAACTACAAGGACCTCGCAGCTCCTTGATCTAGCCCCATTTGACAAAAAGACAAGACTCAGGGGCGAGCAGGGACTTACATGGGGTCATTCGGCTGGACTCTGGTGGAGTCAAGGCCAGAATCCAGGCCCCCTGCCTCCTGGTCCTGTTCTCAGAGATAGACTGAGTTCCCTAGAATCCTTTCTGGGACTGGTGGCTCTTGGAAACTGTGGGAAATCTGGACACAAAGTGGGACAGCTGAGTACAAACACCTAAAAAGGATCCCCCAACTCTACTCCCAAACCCGGCTTCTCCTTCCCCCATAGGCGGAAAAAGAAATCAGGGCAGAAGCAGCAGGAGCAGCAGATGGTCCCGCTCCAGTCCTCCTGAGGGCTGGGAAGGGGCAGAAAGTGGGCGAAACTCCTGCATCTCCTGGACATCCACACCAAGAGGAAGAACGGAGACATGGCAGGCGGGGAAGGAGGGAGGGACCACTACTGGACCTGTGGTTCCAGAGGAATGCTTCCCCTGGGCACCTCAACTCCTAGCCAGACCCACCCTATCATTTCATTAAAAGTAGTGAGGCACAGCTTCTCCCAGTGCTCCCCTCCGGCTGAAACACAGTGGTCTCTTCACATCAGCTAACCCTCGGTTCAAAAACTCATGCAGTGATCTTCTACATAGAGAATCCAATGGCATCTGCACAAATGCTACTACAATTAAAACAAGTCTAGCAAGGCTGTGGGTTATAAGATCAATATGTTAAAAGAATTATATTTCTGTATGCTAGCAATAAACAACCGGAAATTGAAATTGTAAAAAGAACACCATTTACAGTAGCATCAAAAAATATGAAATATTTGAAGATAGTAAAAAAATCAATGGTTGCCCAAGGCTCAAAGGGAGGGAGGGAAGATGAATGGGGGGAACATGGGGGATTTTTTAAGGCAGGACAACTATTCTATATGACACCAAAATATCATTATGTGTGTCAAAATGCTCGATAACCTACAAGATGAGTATTATTATTATCCTTAGGCTGAGGAAGTTCATGAGACACAGCTAAGAAATAATGGTGCCTACACTTGAACTCAGCTGATTTGACAGAAGAATTCATGCATGTACACACACACGCACACCGTGCTCCCACCTTTCTCGCCATTTTTCTCTGTTCCCGTCAAGTCCTTCTTTTAGTTACAGTGAAAAACTTTGTGCGTCTTGCTCCCCTCACCTCCCTATTCAGCCTTACCTAGAAGTGGAGAAGGGACTAAATGAATGCAGCCAATTCCAAGGCTATGAATCTCTTGCCCCTCCCTGTGGCAGGTGCAAATATCTGGAAGCAAAGGAGAAGAGAAGCAAGGGGAGAAGAACGCTGAAGCAGCCTAGTGTCTGCCCTCCAGGCCAGGCCCTGGCTGCAGGAGTGCAGAGCCACCTACACCTGGGCTCTTGTCCAGAAAGTTCAGCCTCCCAACTAACCCAGGCTTTCCTGCCAGACCACAGGCTCTTCTGTGACCTGCCTCCAGCAAGCCTTGGGTTGGCCGTGATGAAGCCCAAAAAGGCAAAACACAGCAAGAAGAGTCACTGAGCTCTGGTCTCATCCTTCCATCGCTCAGGCCCTTCCTCCTCCTTAACCCCTGCCTGCCTCTCCTGGGATGGCAGGAACTGGGGAGACCACACGGAAGAAGGATGAAGGATGGCATGATCAGCAGTCCAGAAAAGAACCCAGGATTCCTGGTCCTTGTACCAGTTCTGGGCCAGGCGGTGGAGGCGATGAGGAGCTCTGGCAGGGCTGCAGAGAGGCAGGAGCTGTGGCTGCCCCGCCCAGAAAGCTGACAGTTCATCCAAGCTTGTCTACCCACCCCAAGGCCTGCTCTGGCCTCTTCCGGGGCTAATGGGACTCTACCCTGGACCAGGGATCCTGGCTCCTGCCGCATCCAGACACACGCACATACTGCCTCAGCGCCAGGGCGGGGAGTGGGGGCTGGTATGATCCGCACCTGGCTCTGCAGCTGCTGGGGCGAACGTGCAACCTCAGACTCAACATGCCAGAATCCCATTGGTCCCTTGGTCCCGGTCTCTTTCTAGACCCACCCCTTAGCCTTGGCCCTGCCCCCTGACATCTGGCCCTGCCCCCTCACTCTGCCAACCTAGCCTTCAGAGCCCCGGAGTCTCGGAGTCGGCCCCGCCTCGCAGCCTCTGCGCGGTCCCAGAGACCTGCCCGCAGGTTCGATCTCAAGGCCCCGATCACCTGGCCCCACCTCAGCGGGGAACGCGGGGACCCGCGCAGCCTTCTGTCTCAGCTCCTCCACCTGCTGCACTCTCCCCTTCCAGGTCAGATGATGTTCGGGGACGGTCCTCACCTGAGTGAGCCATGTGAGTGCCCCTTCCCCCACGCAGCCCCGCCCCTGTGCCCATGCCCCCCCCCCCCCCGGCCTTTCCAGTCTCCCAACCCAAACTGCACAACCACCAAGCACAGGGTTTCTGTCCATTATCTCACTAATCCTCCCGGGTTCCTGTGGGACAAGACCTGCTACCCGCATTTTACAAGGAACATCTTGTCCAATCCCTGGGCCGGGTCTCTGTACCTCTTTTTCTCCCTGGACCTTCCCAGTGGTGTCGCCATCCGGCTCATCCTTCCAGAGTTTATGAGCCCACGGCTGGGACTAGGATGAAGTGCACTTGAAGTGCTCCTGTCTTTACTTAAAAGTTTGATATTTTGTTCGTCATGGATTTTTTTTTAATTAATTTGGATTTTTTAAATACTCCATGTCTTGATTACTGAGGTTTTTGGCACCCCCTGAAATTTTGCACCTGAGGGGAGTACTTCACTCACCCCACCCTAGTCCCAGCCCTGCCCTGCACACACACCTTCCTCAGCTGCCCACTTCTCAGGGGACATTCAGAGCCTTTCATGATCTGGCCCCTGCCAAGGTCTCTAGGCTCCACTCTCTGTGCCCACTGCCCCAGGCCCCAGCTCTTTGTATGGTCTCATCATCAACTTTATCTTGCAGAAACCCGACGGTTTGTTTACTATTACTGGGCAAAGATAACAGTAGTGCAAAGTCCTCTAGTAAGGGAAGTGCTCGGCATGTTCTAGGAACAGCAAGACCAGTGTGGCTGGAACAGAGGAGTAGGAAATGAAGTGAAGAGGGGAGGAGAGGCTGATCACATGGAGGCCTTCCTTAGGATTGGAGCTTTACTCTGAGCAAGATGAGAAGTTGATAGAGCATCTTGAATGGTGGAAGGATACGCTTTGACTTATGTGTCAAAAAGAACCTGTTCTTATGTGTTGAGAACAGACAATACATGAGTCTGGGTAGAAACAGGAAGACCAGTGTGGAGGCAGTTATCCGGGTGAGAGAGGACACTGGCCGAGACCACAGTAGATGTATAAATACACCCTGGATGCATTTAAGGAAGAGAAAACAGGATATTCTAGTGAATTCGATTTAGGATGTGAGAGAAAGAATGAAGCCAAGGATGACTGCAAGGTTTGGGGCTGAGCTCCTAGAAGGACAGTGTTGCCACTGACTGAGATAAGCAAGGCTGCAGATAGAGCAGGTTTGGGTTAGGGATGAGTCATGTCTGAGATGATTCTAGATGTCCAAGTGGCCCTGGCAGGCAGCAATAACGAGAGGGGTAACAATAATCATAGTTTCTGCCGCAGTATTAATTGAGCCAGGTATTCTTCCATGTCTTAACTCATTTAATCCTCATAACAACCCTATGACATTGAGCCATTATTAGTCCCATTTTACAGTTGAGAAAATAGTGGATACACGAGTCTGGTATTCAGAGGAGAGGCTGGGCTGGAGACATAAATTTGGAAGTCAGCAATGTGTGGGTGGCATAAGTTCACCCGGGGACTGGAGGTGAAGATCCCAGGGCTGAGCCCAGATGCTCCAAAGTTTAGAGAGTAGGAGGATGAGGAAGATCAGCAAAGGAGGGTGGGGAGCAACAGCCAGGGATGTAGGAGAACCAAGAGGAGGGTCCCCAGGAGCTCTGTACAAAAAATATTTCTAGAATGAGGAAGTGATGAAGAGAAAGCACTTTCGTCATTGTTTTGTTTTGTTTTTTTCTTTTTTAATGGAGGTACTGGGGATTGAATCTCTTTCGTGCTAAGCATGTGCTCTACCACTGAGCTATACCCACCCCCAAGAAAGCACTTTGGAAACCGCAAATCGGAATCACAATACAAGGAGACAATTTGGGGTTAGGTACTAGCCACTGAATGCTTATACAGCCTACTGCAAGTCACAGGACCTCAGCTGCCACATCTGGAAAATGGGTCTTTACGTCCTGTGACTGGTCCTGGTCCCCAGTCTCATCCCAGGACCACCTGCTGAGTTACGCTTACCACTTCAATCCCTCCCCTTGTCTCCTGAACTCTGCCTTTACCTCTCTGCACCCCCCACCTTCTACCATTTACTTCACTAGAATATTCTAGTTCATAATCTATATTTTTTGCCTCCAAGGTGTTCCCTCATCTTGAACCAGGCTTATGTTGGGGTGGAGGGGGTATTACTGTACATTTTTGTAGGGTTCACCTCTCACTCTGCCAATATGCATAAGTGCTCTCCTCCGGCCCTGGGTCTCTTTTGACCCTGGCTTGGGCCCAAAGACCTGAGAGATGCAGCTAGGGAGAGGGAAGGGGCTACCTGTTAACTCCCTAGAACCCAAAATCTCAGATACGACTTTAGAGAGGAAGGCTGGGAGCCATGGGTGGGAAGTGGGACTAGGGTGGGGAGCTGAGGTTCAGGGTCAGGGGTCTGGAGCTGGGAACCAGGAGACTTGGGGCTAGAGGCCTCATAGAGGGCTGGGGAATAAGTTCTGTTGATTGAGGACTGGAGGCTGGAGGTTGGGTAGGGGGAACTTGAGGCTGGAGCCTGGGACTGGGGACGAGGAAACCATATCCTGGAGCTATGGGCAGCCATCACATTGGCCCCTGCCATGAGGGCCCAGACAGCACCCTTCAGGCCTCTGGGGACCAGAAGAGATCTGGAAAGGGGCAGCTAGACAGAGTTTGAGTTCTCCAGGGTTGAGCCAGGGAAAGTCACAGGGAGCCAAACACAAAGACGGACACATGAAGGAGCCCAGATATGGAAGTGTCCAGGAAAGGCTGGGGCCAGGGAAATGAGTCCTTGAAGGGGCTGAAGTCCAGGCCTGAAAGATGGAAGGAATGCCTGAAATTATCACACATTGGAGCTAGAGAGTTTCTAGATAAGCTAGTTCAGAGTGACTCAAATGTGTTCCTCAGACACCAGTCCTAAGAGATGCTCTACGTAAAAAAGATTGCATGGTGAAATAAGTTTGGAAAACACTGCATATTCTCTCTGCCTCTCAGAGATTCTTAGTGCACATTTGCCATTAAAAGGCTCTGATAGGTTCCTGCACTTAAGAAAGCAGAAATTAATTTTCTATTTTATCATGGAAGCCTTTTTTTCTTATAACTTACACCTATTAATGTCCTGCAAAGTAGACTTTGAGGGATACTAGGGTAGCCTCCCATTTTACTTCCAGGAAACCAAAGCTTCAAGAAGGGAAGTGATGTGCCCAAGGTCTCATGAGGGGAGAGGCAGAGCTGAGTCAAACCCTAAGTGTCCTATTCATCAAAGAACATCAGTGCTGGGAGAGTCCCCTGGGGCCATCTAGTCCATCTAATCTATCTTGGCCTCTATCCCCAATCTCATTTATGGATGGTAGACTGAGGCTGGGAGAAGGGCCATGACTATTTCTCTCCCACAAGGTTCTAGACTGGGCCCCCAACTTGACTTAAACAGTCTGGTGCCCTGACAACTACATAATCTCCATAACCAGATCATCCTCTCCAGCCAGGCCTACATCCACCCCACTGGGGCTAGCTCCCACTGATCCTTCCTCTACCTTTCTATAATTTTTTTTCTATTCTAAGAAAGTTCTGGTCTGCCCTGGTAACTTTCTCAGGATCATCTTGTCTCAGCTCACTCATCAACCCCACAGCTTCTGGGCCCCGGTTTCTCCTGTTCCATCCCTAGTGCTGAGCACAGTGCCAGGCATAGAATCCAGACTGTTCCCTTAGGAGGGTGCTGCATTATCAATCTGGAGGAAGTAGAATATGTTATAGGCTGCACTGTGTGGTTTTTAAACAAGGACGACTGGTTGAAAACTCTGGAGGCCTATCCCTGGAATAGAGGTCAAGGCTCCAGTGAGGATGGCTGAGCTGGAGCTGTGGTTTTATTCCTATCTCCCCCCACCCTGGGTGGTTTTACAGAGTCGCCCCCCTGGCTGTTGGTGTCAGAAAAGCTAGAGCAGACTGAGCATGTGTTAAGGGAGAGATTCACATGCCTGGGAGAAAAACATGGAGACGAATACTTACCCCAGAAGTGAGATAGCTTGAGGCCCAAGCAAGGCTGCTTCCCACCATCCAAAACCCAGACCCAGCCTGGCTTCCTACCTCCCTCCCTGCACTGCTGCCATATTCTGTTGGGAGATCTCCTTTCGAGAAAAGGGCTTCCTTCCTCTGATAGGCACCCAGTGCCTCCCCTTCTGAGCCTCTGGTCCTCTGTGGGAAAGGGAAGGAGGGCGAGGAAGGTTGGTCCCCCACCTCTGAGGGTCACACATCCCCTATCCCTGCTGTCAGGGCAGAACCCCTTCTCCAGCTCCCCAGGGGACTCCAGCTTCAAGCAAACTCCTAATGTGCCATAGGGAGAGGCAGCCTAGCCCGCAGGCCCCTCCCCCACCCCGGCCTCAGCCCTAGAGCTCTGGCCCTAACTCGATTGTGCACTCTTAATCACAGTGTGTGCCGGCCGGAGAAGTAAACAGGCAGCCCCCCAAGGTCCACTCAGACCCATCAATCCCCGCCCTGGTCAGGCCTCCTTCAGCGCTGCAGCTGGCAGGAGGCGCCAAGGTGGGGGGGGGGGGGGAGACCACAGGGCTGGGTCGTGTTAGACCCTGGCAGAAAGGCTGATTGCCCTCTCAGTCCAGGGATCTCGATGGGGAGGAAAGGAGAACTGGGGGGTACATTGGCATTGACATTGGGGGATCTTTAGGCTACGGACTAAAGCTATGAGTGGGAGTGGACTGGCTTAGCTCTGGCACCTACTAGCCATGCAACCTTGGACAGAATCTCTCAGAGCCTCAGTTTCCTCATATATAAAATGGGGATAGTAATCCTACTTAGTTGGGTTACTAAGAAAATTAAATTAGTTAAAACATGTAAAACACTGAGAACAGTGCTCACGCACAACTGGAGCTATGTAAGTGTTTGTTAAAGAAAGGGGACAGCAGGATGAATGACTGGGAGAGACACTGGCCTCTCGAGCTCCTGGGATACCCCTTCGCCTTACAAATGGTTTAGAGAGTTCGCAAGTAGTTAGGCTCCAAGCTGGGAGCAAACCTACTACCTGTGAAGGAATCTAACGGCAGAATGAGTTAACCAACATCTGTGGGCCTCAGTTTTCTATCTGTAAAATAGTGATCATAACTGCGCCAACATCTTGAAGCTGTTAGGAGGATTAAACGAGAAAGTGCACTAAAACGTTTATGAATGCGGCAGCCAGTAGCAAGCGCTGCAATCAAGGGCCATCAGCCCCTTTTTCTTCCTGAGAGCTAGATCTGCACCATCTCTTACCCACCCCTGCCAACGAAAAGCCTGTACTATAGGCCACGAAGGAAGACTATGTACTATCATTCCTCTCCCTGCGAAGGAAAAGGGGCGCGCGACACCAGGTACACGCCATCCGCAAGCACCACGGCGTCTCTCTGCCCCGGTCCTGGGCACGGAGGTGGGCGGGCCGCTAGAGGGCGCGGCGGGAGGTGCGGAGCGCTGTGCGTACCGCCGAAGCGGCCCCGGCAGCCCGCGCTGGGGCTGAGGTTTGGGAGCCGAGGCTCGGAGGTTCGCTATGCTGCGGGCGAGGAGGGTGAGGGACAAACCCCTGCCCACCGACGGACTTGCTGCTCCTGCTCGAGGGCGAGGGTCTAGCCGAGAGATGGGTGAGAGAGTGAGCCGTCTTAGTCTCCACTGGCCCGGCTCTGTCCTACTCCTCGCCTTCGTGGGCTCTGAACTTCGGTCTCCGCCTCGGTGGGGACTCGACGACAAAGCGTACGAGCCCACGGGAGTCGCAGGGAGGGATTACCAGGAAAGGAAAGAAACTTAGCCAGGCCTGGGGCAGAAGACCCCGAAATCTGTCCTGCCTCACCTGGTCACTCCCTGGGCTCGGAGACTCAGCTAAGAAAAGTTGGGAAGAAGCCTTGGGCATCGGGACCTGAGGGATGGGCTCCAGCCCTAAGTTCCCGCTGAAAGCGCCTCCCGATTTCTCTCCAGCAGTCTCACATCGGCCTAGTCCAGGGCCGGGGCGCCTATCCATGTGGCGGAAAGTGTGGGCGCCTGGCATCCACTGACCAAGCGAAGCAAATTCGATACCGTTAATCAGATTTTTCGAGCTGGTTTTGGCCGTAGACATTTGAGCGAGAAGCACGGGCCTCCACAGCGCTAGGAATAGCGCACTGTCCTCGGCCTGGGCCGCATGTCCACAGTGCGTCCAACTCCTAGGCAGCAGCAAGTGACCTGGACCCCGAGGGCCTGTCCTCATGGACAGGACAGAGAACACTTTCGTACACCCTGTGGGAACGCAGCTCCTCCCCGCGGCCAGGTCCGACCGGGATCCAGGGACTCGTCCAGGATGCGTTGTCTCGGTTCCCAGCAATCACCACCACCACGAGATCCCGGGCATCTGGTTAACTCAGCCGCGTCGCCCCACCCGCTGCAAGGTCCAGGCAGCGTGGCCCGCAGGTCCAGGCCACACGAGACGCCACGCTCCGGGCCGCCCCGAATCCATCCTTTATTCGGAAGCTGACCTCGAGGCTTCCGGGCTGGTGAAGCGGGGCTCTTGCGGGCCCTCCACCTGCCCAGAGACTCCCAGCTTAGAACCAGGCGGGGAGGTGAAGCGCCCGGTAAGTGGAGGAGAAATGGTTTCTACGAGGCCTTAACTTCGGAACCAGATTCAGAAAACCCCTGTTTCCTGTTCAGTGACGCCTTTATTGTGGTCACTTTTGCCTCGGCCCGTGGGCGGGGCCTCTTTCTAGGCCAGCTCTATCCGCAGCCCCTCCCTGGATTTTAGTTTCTTATTTTGAATCTGAGAATTAGTCCCTCCCGGAGTCCCCAGCGTCGGAAAGGTGAGGCGGGAGGGGGTAACGAGGCTGAGGGCCTAAAAGACCAACCAGTTGGGCTTCACAGGTCTGATGAGGGCCAGAAGGATGGCCCACTCCCACCTCCTTCTCCCAGAACAGAGGAAGCAGCACTGAGAAGTGGTAAGCATATCTGGGTTTGAACTTACAAAGTGGGTTCAAGCCGAGAGTGAGGGTTACACGGGGGTCGGGGTAAGGCTGTGAGCGCACAGCGTGTGCACACCCAGAGCTCGCTGACTTCCTTCCCCGACCTCTGCACGGCATTCAGCTGGGATCCCCGACCTTCTCAAAATGCTGTCACAGGTTTCTGCCATCCCTGAAACTCCAGCCTACACACTCCCACCCTGACCCCAGTCCCAAGATGGCCCCAGGCCCACTGACCACACCCTATCCGAAACCCTGGGGATGAGCGCCGCTGATACATCCACTCATCTGTAAAATGGGAATAATAATAGAACCTCCCTCAGAGAGTTGTTGTGAGAAATAAACCAGTTAATGAATTAAGAGCTCTTAGCAGCGCCTGGCACGTAGTATGTGTTCAATACGAGTTATAAATAACAATAATAATGGCTTTCACTTGTAACGAACGCCAGTGCCAAGTTTAACCTGCAACTAATGATCCAACAGCGCTGTCGGGGAGGTATTTCTAACTGCCAAGACACTGATGAAGAAACAGACCTAGAGAGGGGCACTAACTTGCTCGGGGAAGGTTCAGCTGGGAAGAGGCATAGCCGGATTCGCACCCAAGGCAGCTTCTCTCCTCCTCCACATGAGGAAGCTGAGAGAGGGGCCCAGCCTCGCGAGGCGACCCCGTGTTCCCTCGATGGCTTGGAGGCGTGAATCTTCCACCAGGCGACCAAAAATAGCAACCGACGGGAGCCGAGACCCCTGCGCCTGTAGGGTTCCCACTCCGCCGGAGAGAAAAAATTGGCTAAGGTCAGGCCCGGTCGCTCCCGGGCGGCGGGGGGTCGCGCGGGGGGGGGGCTGGACCCCCACGTGCGCCGCCTGCCGCTGCTTCGCCAAGCCCTTTGTCGCGAGCAGCCGCGTTCGTGCCGCACTCGGCGGCTTAAAATAAAGACAATGTTCCCAGCCTCCCTGCGGCTAAATCCGGCGCGGGTGCGGGGGCGGTGAGAGAGCCGGGTGGGAGAGCTTCTCCTGGCCCTACCTCCCTTCCTGCCTCAGTTTCCCCATCTGGTAAGGGGACCTAGCCAAGTCTGGGCCAAGAAGGGTCATAGAGTCGGGGGGAGGGGCGTCATCCCCCTACCTCCGCGGCTGCACGGACTTAAGGAGCGTACAAACCTCTTGGGGCAGAGAGGGGCAATCAAGAGGAGGCAAGAGAGAGCTGGACACCCTCCTCTTCCGCCTACAAAATAAGTGTTTTTATTTCTAAAGGGACGTGTGCAGAGGCGGTGGGAGAAGAGAAAAGGAGACCAAGGAGGTTGGGGGGAGGGGGCAAGGAGAGAGCCTGATTCAGACTCGGAAATGGATGTTGAGCGTGGAGGCCTAACACCCCCACATTCAGCCACGTGTACGCGCACAAGTACACGCAGCCCACCGCGCGCACAAGCCGCAGCCGCAAACCGAGCACAGCCCAGCAGGGGGCAGCCGGAGTCCGCGCCCACGGGCAGGGACTGGTCCAGTTCTGACCCATCCCCGACCCTCTGGCTGACCCCGGCGTGGGAGGGGGTTGCTCGGATTCTTCTCTAAGCTGCAGTGTCTCCTGGACTTCAGAAGGGAGGTGGGCTGGGAGCTTGCTCTAGCCGCAGCTGGCTTTGAGAAGCAGAGATGCCCCCACATGTACCTGCCACGTGTGCCTACCACTGGCTTGATGGCTGCTGGCCACGCCCCAGGGATTCTGGATTCTGCTCTACCTGGCTCCACTGGCAACAGGGCTTTAGCCTGAGGAAGCCCTGGATTACCCTCAGGCATCGGGATTGTGGGGGTTGCTTGACAGGGAAAGGGCAGGGGGCAAGATGGGAGGCAGGTCCCAACCACCTGACCTGCTCCAGAGCCCTGGGCTTAGAGCCAAGGGACATGAGTGCAAACACTTGCCCACCACATTTTAAACACACCTCTGCTGTTTGGTTTTCTCATCTGCACAGTGATGGTAATAGAGGATCCCCGGCCTTCCACCCCAGGGCTTCAGCATGGCCCAGTGGGGCAAAGCACCCAGCAGACCAGTGGTAGCCTCTCCATCCCTCCTCCGTGGCCAGCTCCCCAGGAGGTCTCTAGGGCCAGGTGAGGGCTGTGTAGGACACAGGTCTCTAAGGCAAAAGGCCCCCAAGGGCTCTATCTCTGCGGAAACGCAACACAGAAATCCAAACCGGCCTGAGGGAGATGGGTGCCAGCCAAGCAGGGGGCCTAAGAGATGTGAGGAGGAAGGGCAGGTTTGCCATTTCCCAGGTGCACACCTGTGAGCCCTGAGTGGGAGTCAGGGGAGACAGAGTTTGACAAACTGGGAGGAGAGCTGTCTGTCTGCCTGTCTGTCTGTCTTCCAAGTGGAAGCTGGGGGTGGAACAGGCAGGGAGGCAGAGGCTGCCTCACTTGTCAGAATTAGCAAGTTCCACAGTTGGGCAACACTCAGACACACACCGAATACAGACACACACGTCCTGGCTCCAGACCGACAGGGCGACACCTGCATTTATATAGGCTGCATGGTGACATGCGTACTCAGGGACACACAGTTGCAGGGCACTCAGCAATGCATGGAGCAGGCACCGGGACCCCTACTCGTGCCTGCAAACCAGACACCCCTGTACCCTGACATCGGGCTGTGGATCAGGGACAGACGAGAACCCACAGCCCAGCATGCGGGCTCCGCCTCTCTGCTCAGCCCCGGGGCGGGTGCGCCAGCCCTCTGGGTCTGTTCCAAGTTAGAGCCTCTCACGTGAGGCCCAATGTGTCATTTCCAAACAGAAGGAATCTAGCTCCTTCGCAGCAGGGAGGAAAAGCAGGGTGTGGGGCTGGGTGGGTGGGCGCGTGGGCATGTGCAGGGGGCAGGGCGTGTGTGTGAGGGAAGCAGGCATGTGAATACTGGGGCGTGTGTGGTGGGGCATGGTGCATGCGGGTTGGGGGCTCTAAGGCTGGGTGGGGGAAGGACCCGGGGGAAACAGTGTGCCTTTGTGAGGGGTGTGTATGTGTGCAGCTGAGTCTGTGTGCATTGGGTGTGGGTGTTTGTCTCCCTGTATCCGCCTTCTCTCCCATTCTGGACTTTTAGCCTTCCTGGGCTCATCTTCCTCATGTCTTACCCCCTCCCTCTCGGGGCTCGAATTGGGTGCTCTGGCGGAGGAGGGGGCCACAGTCCAGGACCCAGTTCAACCCCGGACGCTGCCTGAGGCTTCTCTCCAGCTCCCCCTCCCTTCCTTTTCTCTCTTTCCTCCCTCCCTCTCTTTCCCTTCTCCCTCCCCCCCCCATCCAGGCTGGCGTGCCAGGGGGTGGGACATGCCAATCACTGGCTGTGCCTCTCCGGCTGCCAGCACAGGGTGCAGCTCCCCCCGGGAGCCAGGTGTTTGGGTCCCTGGAGACGCCGCCAGCCCCCGGAGAGGCAGTGGGGCTGAGGACCCTTCAGACCCCTCTCATGGTGAGTACATTTGGGAGGGTTTGGGAGGGGTTCCACCAAGGTAGGGGCAGGAGAAGCAGGGTCCTGAGAGCAAGGCAGGGACCAGGACTAGAAGGAAATTGGGATGGACTCCAGAGAGAGGAGGGGGCCAGGAGGGGTCGAGAGGCCAAGGGGGCTCCATAGCATTGGACACTGGCTGCTCCAAATACCCCGGCTTCGAGTGTATACACCTAATGTTTTTCTGGAGTTCAGCTGGCACAGTAGATGGAGACCCCCTTGGGAAACTGGACCTGGAGCCCAGAAAGGATTAGGTTGCGATGTAGCATGCAGAGCCCCCAAGCCCCAGGGACAGAGTGGGGAGGGCAGGGAGCCAGGGTGTAACCCCTAATTAGGGTGCCAGTCCCAGAACATCCTCCTCTCCTCCCTCAGGGAACCCTGAATCCCACCACCCCCATCCACCTTCAGCCCCTCCAAGATGGACTGAACCAGGCTGCTGGGCAGATGGACAAGCCGGATGCTAAGGTGGGTGCCGGGCCAGAAGCCAGCAAGAGACCAGACCGAGGGCTCCAGGGCTCTCGGGGGGACAAATGGGCACATGGACGGCCATGCCAGCCAGGGAATGTGGTCCTGATGTGTGCAGGGACCCAGAGGGCCCTCCCTGTGTCCATAGTACCTTGGGCTTCCGCAGGGCAGGTCTCAGTCCTATGTCCAGGTAATGCATGGATACTAACAGGCACCCATGCCGGTACCCATCCCAGTACCCCAGAGTCCACAATGTGGGGATAGGCTGGAAACCTGGAGCTCTGATTCTTGCAGAGTTGCCAGAGCTGGCAACTGAGGAGAGGGTGGGCAGCTTTCATTGGGTCACTCACACAAGTGCTACTTGGGGGTTATCAGTGCCAGTGGAGAGGGATTTACCTCTTTCCACAGAACATACCTACAGCACCATCCAGACTGACCCAGGGCCTCCTGCCCCACTGGCCGGAAGGAGTCAGACTGTCTCCTGTAGCTGGACAGTCTCCTGTCCCTGGGTAATCAGCTGCTCACTGATCTGTCCCCTGACCTCAGCCACTAAGCAAGCTGTCATCGCCATGAAGGCAGGAAAAGAGATGGAGAGTTGGGGTTGCAGGAGATGTGACTCTTGGCTCCCCGTCTAGGGCCTGGAGGTCTGAGAACTGGGTCCTGAAGTGCAAAGAGGAGTCCAGAGTGTCAAGAACCAGGTAGGCAGAGATCACATGCGACCTCAAGAGGAACCTCCCCATTGTACAGATGGAGAGACTGAGGCTGAGCAAGGGGAAGAGACATGCTCATGGTCACAGAAGGGATTTTTAGGGGTCCAGTTGGGGCTTGAATCCCATTCTCTTCACCCTCTGTGCAGCACTGAACTCCCACCTCCTTGAGCAGGATGATAGGGTCAGGAGAGCAGCAAGCTCTGTGATGGGAGCTTAGGCTCCTGGTGGCAGGCAGGCAGGCGGGGCGGGGAGAGGTGGGTGAATATCTCGCTGGGTTTCTGTTCTGCTGTGATGCCATGGTGATGCCTAGAAAGATGGGGGAGGGAGGGCAGGAGGGAGAGAGAAGAAAGGAAATGGGGAGGGGAGCGCAAGGAGTGAAGAGCAGGGGGCATGCGGAGTGGAGGATGAGGGGCCGAGCACCTGGCAGAGGTCTAGGGCCCAGCCTGCTAACTGCCAGGCTCTGGCATGGTCCGGCTAAAGTTGGGCAACTGGTTAAGGTCCATCAACAGTGAGAGTATTTGGCACTGATTCTAAGGATGACGCTCCTCTTCCGGCTCAGCAGCACATTTATGAGCATTTAACTGATGGCTGCTGCCGTCCCCAGGGCTAGCTGGCACTCCCAGTGGTGACTGTTGAGCCTGAAAAGGTGATCAATTGTATCTGTTTACCCCCTGGTTTCAAAGGCCAGGCATCAGAGGTGGAAGTTTTGTGCACCTGTAATAGGTCAAGAGCTACCTTCAGAGAAAAATTGACCCCAGGGGTAGGAGAAAGAGCCACCTCTGACAGGCTGGCTTCTGGGTTAAGGCCCCAGCAGAAGGGACGGGTCAGGAGGCCTGGCCAGAGAAGCACCCGCGCTGCACATGTGAGGTCCCAGCTGCCCAACCCCACAGCCCCCGTCTCGTACCTCCTCCCCAGTATCGCCCGTTCTCTCCAGGCAGGGTTCTGCCAACTTCCAGGTCCAGAACCACAAGATGGCTTCACTCCTCCCTCCTGAATCTCTTCCCCAGCACCCCCTCATTTTCTGCCTCCCCTTCTGCACTCTTTGGCCAGTGATAAGATTCAGGACACCCTAGTGTTCAGGAATCCCTCTCCCCAGCAATCTCTCCCCTCCCCCTTCCTCTCACCAACCAGATGCCCAGCCCCTGGGGATTGGTCCAGGGCGCTGGCGGTCAGCAATGGGGCCTGCCGGCCTGTCTGCCGTGCTGAAAGCTCTGACCTCATCCCTTAACTCTTTGAGCCCAGGCTGGTGTTTCCTCCTCCAACGCTGACAGGCGCCCTCCCACGCCTGTGCCTTCTCGGCAGCAGGTGAGGCAGGGTTTCCTTGATCCATTTTACAGATGAGGATGTTCTTAGCTATTTTTCTCCCAGCCTTTCAAGCCAGGCAGGGCCTCACCAAGGGGACAGAGACCTGGCAAGTGAAGGGATGCAGGAACCGGAGGGAGCAGGTGGACCACACTCTGGAGATGGTTCAAGCCCCCCACCCCCGTACACCTGGCTGGCTCATCCTCATGTCCATAGGCCTGAAGTCAATCAGGAGGACTCCATGTGCACATTCATGGATTTATTCCTAAGATATTTACTGCTGTGTGCCAAGCACTGGGATTAAAGCAGCAAATGAGGCAGACACAGCCCCCACCCTGCCTCTCAGAGAGCTACGCTAGGCCACCCCCTTCCCACATCATACATCACACAGATAGATGACAGGCTGTCACACACACAGGCCAGATTCTAAAGGAAGGGCTGATTCCTCGCTGTTGACTGATTCAGACTAGGGTTTGGCCAAGCTAGTCAAGGTGGGCAATGACGCTGTTGAGCCCCCCATGCCCACAAAAGCAGTTTAGAGTAGAGGCCCAAGAGATTAGTCCCGGAGGCAGACTACCTGGGTCCAAATCCTGATTGCATCACTGATGAGCTGTAAGTTCCTTAGGGTCTGAAAGCCTCATTGCGCCTTTTGCAAATTGAAGATAACAGAACCTACTTCCCAAGGCTTTGTAACAGGTCAATTAAATCATGTGTGTATTGCTTAAAGCCATGTCTGGTTATAGTAAGCAGTCTGTAAATATTAGTTGCTATGATAATATTAATAATATTATTAAAAGCTCCCAACGACCTTCATCAGGAAGCAACAGCCTTGGGCAGAAAAGCACCTCCTGCTTCCTTACCAACTTCCTGTACCCTAGATACCCTCAGAGGGTGAGTCCAACCCACCCCCACAAACTCCCCGCTCTCATGTCTTATTCTCACTCAACAGGGCACCCACCCTTACACATGACACTCAACCTACTGAAAGGTTACCAGGTTGGGACAATGACTTGCCCAAGATCACACAGCAAGACAAGAGCAGAGACAGGGCTTGAAGCAAATGCAGCCCCAAGGACTTCCTTGAAGAGCCTCCCCCCAGCCCTTGCAATCCCCATTGACCAACCCCCCAACCCCCGTGGATGTTTGCACAGAATACCTATGCAAATACAGCTTCCAGCCCCTCCCTTTCAACCAGATGGCCAACCCCAAGCCCCTCCTCTGTAGAAATTCTGGAGCTGCTGCTGAACCCCAGCACCCTGACTCTCAGCCAAGGGCTCATCCCGCGCAGGGGAATCAGCCACATCACTGGAAGCCGAGTTCTTTCACAACCATCATCTGGCTGACCCCCTCGTCCTGGTGTAGCCTTGAAGAGGCAGAGGATTGCCTCTAGTAAGGAGTTAAGGAGTCTTGCCCAAGGACACACAGCAGGGACCTTCTCCAGAGCAAATTACTGTCCCAGAGGGGTCTGGGGGAAGACTCCCAGCTTCTGATTATGGAGGAGAGGCAGAGTCATTGATGCTGGGCTGCATCCCAGGGGCTCAGAAGGTCCAGGACGTGGCAACAACCAGAGTCCAGTTCCCCAGAACCCCTACCCTCTCCTTCCCCCAACTGTCCCCAGTGGGAGGACTTAGCCCTCACAGCTCATAGGTGGGGCGTAGAGGGTCACCAAGTGGAAAGAACACAGAGCTTGGAGCCTGCAGGTCCAGGGCCTGGGAGAAGCTAAGTGAGCCTTCAGCCTCTGCAGCCTTGCCTTGGGGACTTGGATCCTTTCTGTTCAGCATCTTAAGACGTTGGTTTCAGGACCCTGTAAAATCTCCCCAGATGTCAGGCTGGCCCAACCCCTACACTGTACAAATGAGCAATCTGGGGACCAGAGAGGGGCCATATCTGGTATCTGGAGAGGAAAGGGCAGGGTGAGAGGTGGCTGAGCCATGGATCGGAATGAGGAGTTGGGGATAATAACAGAGGACTCTGAGTGTCATTTCAGTGCCAGGCACTTTGGATACTATTATCCCCATCAGCTGGGGGCTGCGGGGCTGCAGGCAAGGAAAGGTTAAGTCATTGCAGATGATCACGCAGCTAGGAAGGGACAGCTTGGAAATTCAAACACAGGGCTGTGGTCCACAATGCTGGCATTAGGGTGAGGTACCCACCAAGGAGCAAAATTTAAGGGTGGAGGGGCACAAAAGTCCTTCACTAATCAACATAAATAATATTATAATGTAATATTTTTATAAATCAAATAGCAACCTGCAGCCCACAGGTGGTCTGTTTTTGTAAATCAAGTTTCATCAGAACCAGGGCCAGGATTAAGCTGAGGATAGGTGATAGGAGTGTTTATGCAAGGGCAGGGTTGGTCCTGTCTGTTTAAAATTGTGTTCAGGATCGATGTTTTGCATTGATTTCTACCCTTTAAATACTGAATTAAAATTAAAATTTCTTGATGACTGAGTTTGGGGGCATCACCTTAAATTATGCACCCAAGGCTAGTGCCTCACTCTCCTTACCCTAACCTTACCCCTGATGTGGTGAAGAGACCAAGTACGATGGTAGAGTGGCCAGCACTGATGGCTGCACCGTGCCCAGGCAGACGGGAGACCCCTGCAGCTGCGGAAGGTGCAGCCTCTCAGGCCCACAGGCTCCTCTTCTGACTCAGCCTTTGCAAGTCTTTGTTCAGGGGGCCACTCGGGGCTTCAGAGCTGCTCTGAGGCACCTGGGGGTTGGGGTGTCAGGGGCCAGCACTCAGCCTAGGAGCCGGGAGACCTTGGGCCACACGATGCCGTCTTCCCCTTGTGCTCTGGGCCTTACTTAGTTGCTCCGTTTCTTTCAAGGGCATTAAACAGCCCTGAGTTCATAAGATCAAAGGGACAAGGGCTGTGCAGGGCCACCTGTCAAGGTTGGTTTCCACCAAAGCCCTCACAGGGAAAGCCCCAGCGCACGCAATCTGATCACAGCCTCCCGCCCAGGGCCCAACTTCAATTAGGGGAGGAGGATGCAACAAAACTCCATAACCAAGATAAATAATATTTTAATGTAATACTTTTTGAAAATTCAAATGGGCAAAACTCTGGCCCCCAGACTGACCATCCGTTCTGATAAATAAAGTTGCATTGGAACAAACTGCTTGGGCTCCAATCTTGGTTCCTACCTGACCTGTGTGATCTTGGGCAAATTCTGGTGCTTTTCTCAGCCTCAGTTTCTTCATCTGTCAAATGGAGAGAAGAGCAACCCCTAGGTCATAGGTTCCCTGTTAAGTAGAGAAGTACTTTAACTGGCACTCAGGGATGCTAAAGAACTGCAGTGACCATTGTTATTATTAGTTGCTGTTGTCATAGCATTAGAAAATTTTAATCAAAGTGGCAGACACTCCTAGGCATTGCTACTGGTGTTAAGAATCAATGGGTGGGGGAGGGTACAGCTTAGTGGTAGAGCACACTTAAGCATGCACGTGGTCCTAGGTTCAGTCCCCAGTATCTCCATTTAAATAAATAATAAATAAGCCTCCCCCTGCCAGAAAAATAAAATAAAATTTTTGGGGGAAAAAAGTGTCAATGGGATCTTGTAGCAACCTATAATGAGAAAGAATATGAAAAGGAATATATGTATGTATAGGTATGACTGAAGCATGATGCTGTACATCAGAAATGGACACAACATTGTAAACTGACTATACTTCAATTAAAAAAATATAATTAAAAAAAATGTTTAAACCAGGAATAGGAAAGTGAAAAAAAAAAAGAGTCAGTGGGAACTTAGTGCTTACCATGGACCAGGGCTATTCTAAGCACTTTTACATCTATTGACTCTGTAAGTCTCACAGTAATTCCTCGATTTATAGCCAGGGACTAGCATTATCCCCATTTATCAGTTGAGGAAACCAAGGCACAGAGCAGTTACATAACTAGTGGAGACCACACACCCAGTACACGGTGTAGCCTGGATAGTCAAGTGCAGACAGTCTGAACCCAGAGTCCGGGTCCTTCAACCAGGATGTCACATGAGCCCCCTCATGTGCAGATTGTCCCCAGCACACGAGCACTGACAGCCACAGCCTTTCTGGCTTGTTCTGTCACACTCGGAACCCCTCGCACTGGGAGTCACTGTCTCCTGGCAACAGTTCACCCCAAGCCGCACACACTCCGGGTCACACACCATCACAGCCACACACCACTGAGGCCATCCATCGCACAGCGACCCCCCTCGCAAACACAGCACTCTTGTCTCTCTGTCACAGACCAGGTCCCAAGGAACAGTAGGGCTTGCTGGATCCCTGCCCAGCATTTCTCCCTTAGAATTTTTCCAACAACACAGCACCTAGAGCCACAGCCACAGGTAACTGAAGACCTCGATGTCTTCAGTAAACAAATGAGTGCCTGACGCCCAGAACAGGAGGGACCCAGACAAAACATAGCACATACAGCAGCAAGGCCACGGCTGAGCGGCGGGGACCTCTGCCCGGCCGGTAACTGCTAAGAGTCCTGGCTTTTCTCTCTACCCACCCTTAGTGCCTGGGCTGGACTCCAGCTTCAGGAAAAGTCTGGGGGATCTTCCTGTTCCCCTTGCTGCCCCCCACTCAGCTGGGGCCCGGGAACAGAGTGGGGAGATGGAGGGGGCCTCCCACGCCCCAGCTGGGGCCAGACTCCCGCTTATCCCGGAGCTGAGGCCCTCGCCCCTGCTGCCTGCTTTTACTCCAGATCTTTTATATCCAGGCAAGTGTCCGCGTCCAGTATGACTTTCCCTGTTGTTCTCACAGAGGGTCCTATCTAGCCCCAGACTGCATCTTCCCCCCCCCACACACACACACAGCCCCTCTGCTCCCATCTCTTTCCACCTGTCCTCTTTGGAGCCCTCC